>NC_051224.1:37001204-37306204 GCF_015220715.1 Pygocentrus nattereri
GATTCTGGTTCAGTTATGTTCCCTGACTAAAAGGTACTGGGATGTCCCCCTGAGGGTACCACCCCAGTGGCGAGAGGGGTACTGCCCCAGTGACGGTGTCCTACCTTATTCCCCTTTGAAAAGATCTTCTTGAAGGTTTATTGAGCAACGTCAGTGGCTTTCTGTTGAACCATGAACACTTAAAGAACTATTTGCATATTGCGCCAAAAGGGTTCTGCTATGCTTACATGCTTGACAGCCTATACAGACCCATATACAACACATTCCCCATCAACCTGAAGAGCATTTCTAACACGGACAGAACCACTCAAGCATGTAACTGGTTCTTTGAGCGTTCACGGTTCTAGAGAACATGATTTGTTCTGTTGTCGTTTTCACAGAGGACAAAACGCCACGTGTGAATCTGGTGAAAGTTTCTGATGGTGAATCCATCATGTGCGTCACTGAGGACTTCTTCCCAAAGGACTTCACTCTCAAGCTGAAAGAGGATGGCCAGGAGGTTACTGGCCTGAAATTGCCAGTCATGCGCAGTACTTCAGGCTTGTATACAGCCGGCAGCCTTCTTAAAGTCAGTAAGGCATCGTGGAAGAAGAACGCAAAGTACAGCTGTGAAGTGTTGCATCAGAACCAGAACTACGTACAATCTCGATCTTTCACAGGTAGAGGAACGATGGTAATGCAGTTCATATATACGAGCATTTCAATGTGATAATTTAATAAACCTCCGTATGAAAACGTAGGTGCCTAATAGGAAAATGTTACCCACATAGTTAATAAGATTTCAAGCCTGATTTGCACTCTGTGTTCTAAACATGTTGGCTTGTATTCTTTATTTAGGCAAATTCACAGTGAAAATCAAAGCACCTGGAGCCAAAGAACTGTTTCTACAACACAAAGCAAAATTGGAATGTGTTATCAGTGGAAGTAATGAGATGGAGGTGAAGGCAGCAAAAGTTTCATGGACAGTTGGAGGCACCGAAGCTGATAAGAAGAACATAATTGATGGTGTGGTTGAACAGAAAGAAGAGCTGTATATTAAGACCAGCACGCTGACCATTGATGAGTCCGTCTGGTTTGGACGTACAGCAGTGAAATGCTCCACTCTAGGAGACCAAGGTCCAGTCTCTGACACCATTAGCATAACAGAAGGAGGTAAAGTGTTGAATCATTACCTTTTCAACTTTGTTCTGACTTCTGACTTTGTTCTCCTTCGTCTTTCTTTTCCCTCATCTTTCGCTCTTCTTCTTGTCTTTCTTTCTCCTAGTTTTCCTAACGTGTTTCCGCGGATAAAAAGTGCAGCATTCAAACTTGATGGGTTTCTTGCTTTTCAGCAATCGTTGCAATGACTTATTTTCTCTTTTCTCTTTTTCATTCCTCCTTTTTTCTTTTTGTTTTTCAGTTTTCTTCCTTCATTTTGTCCTTTCCCTTCTTTCTTTCTTTTTCCTTCTGTTTTCTTAAATCCTTCCTTAATTCATTTCTTTTTTCTACATTTCTTTTGTTCTTTTTTTCTTTATTTATTTTTATCTTCTTTGTCTTTCTTTCTCTCTTCTATGCTTATTTCCTTCCTTATTTCATTCCTAACTTAATTTCTTCCTTCCTTCCTTCCTTCTGCCTTTTTTCTTTCTTTTTTATTTCCTTATTTGCATTCATTTGCTTTCCTCTTTCATTCATTTCTTTATTTACTTCTTTTCTCCTTTAATCGTGTCCTTTCTTTCTTTCTTTCTTTCTTATTTTATTCTGTTTGGAATCTGTCACTCATTACTCATAACTGTTATTTCATATAATATTTGGCATTTCTCAGCACTGTAGTAAATAAACTTTGCTGACATGTTCATTCCATTTCTTATTTGGTGTTTTCTCTTAGATGACACCTGCTCTCGTCAGATCTATGAACCTAAGAGAGCTGTTCTCGACACTGAGAAAATCTCTCTGGTGTGTGAGGTCAACAGCTCTCGTCTTGGGGACGTGTACATCATGTGGCAAAAGGGCAGTGATCCTTTTGAAGAAGGCAGCATCACAGATCCCATCTACAAAAACGGAACCCCCGGGTCTGTTTTAAGTGTTTTTACTGTGACTGGAAAGGAGTACAACAGTCATATCATCTTCACTTGTGCGGTCAAGCACGCCAACATGAAGAATCCCAGCACACCGCTAATGACAACAACATCTGCCAGTAAAGACCCCTGTCCTAAATGTCCTGTGTTAGATCGTCGCTGAGTGTCCTCTCAGACCGAGATGGTCAGGAAGCATCACTGCAGCTGTATCTGGCAGTATGTTTCCTCACTTGAATGGTCTGAGATGTTGCTTGTCATGATGCCTCCGTTGTGTTATGTACCTCTGTGTTCTCATTCAGTGTTTTCTGTTTGTATTATGCTGCATGGGCCATCATGTAAATCCAATCTGTCCAAAAAAACAAGCCTGAACTTCAACTGTTACTATTCACAGTGATATTATAGCAATTCAGTATTAAAATAAGAACAGAGTCTATACACTCTCAGAAAAAAGGTACAACACCGTCACTGGGGCAGTACCCTATTTGTCACTGTGGTGGTACCCTCAGGGGTACATCTCAGTACCTCAAGTCAGGGAACATAACTGTACCACTGAAATGATATGTTCTAAGCTGTACTCTGTCTCCACACCCCCTGTTTGAAAACATTAGCTCATAAAAAGACACAAATATCTACTTTTCCACTAGGAAAAACTTACTTAAGGTACACAGATGGACCTTAAAGCTACTGCTGTACCTTTGAGAGTACACTTACATTGTTTGTACATTGATGAACGAATCACATACCTGCGTGGTACCTTCATTTCTAACAGTGTATATTTACATACTGGCCTCTGCATGTTCCATGTTACATGTCTTGGATGGATGTTGTTCTGCTGTCTTAAGCTTTCTCTGGTTTTGTTCATGGTCTGCTCATGTTTACTTCTGGATGCTTGCACAGAAGTAAAATTAGATATAGATTAAAATATTTTAAGAGCTTTTCTGGAAAAGCTACCAGTTCTTTTGCGATATGAGTTACATTTCTCTGTTTTGCAATGCTTGACATAATAAATCAGCACAGCATTTGACAACATATAGTCCTGAATCATGAATACTGGTCATATTTTCTTTAAAGCAAACTGAAATATGAGATTCAATATAATGTAAAATGTAATCACTATCAAATTTTTACATGAAAAGTAACCATTTGCATTGAAAAGAGTTGATTTTTCGTCAGTATACAGTGCTGTTCAAAAATAAGGGACCATCCTTCATTTATTCAATTTCTAATAAACTGGCCATAAAATAAAAGTTAGTCATTTTTCATTAGGAAAAAAGTATAAAACAGCATAAAATAACACAGGAGCCTCAGTAATCAAAAATAGTATTATTTTTCACTATTTAGTGGGTCATTCTTTATTTTTATTAAACCTAACTTTCAGTTTCTCAAAGAAATCTGCAGTCACACCCCCAAAGCTCAGTCTTAGAAGTTGGTTTGGCAAAGAAAAGATTGTTTCTCACAATCCAAATAATCACATTTCATGATGTTAAGGCCCGGACTCTGGGGTGGTCAGTCTATTGTTCTGATGATATCAGCAGCTTCTTTGCTTGATTTAAAAAATTTCTTCTTTTCTAATTCCCATTTTTCTATTTATGCTCCAGTTTTGGAAACTCGTTTGTCTTTGACTTTTCCCTTCCACATGCAAGTGAATCAACTTGGTGGCCTTATTGACTGGAAATAAAATCAATGAAGGCGAACTCAGACTTTTAAAAAGCGTATTAGAAGTGAAAGACACTATTTCTGTTATATTCGTTTATTTAGCAGTAACATGAGATGTTTTTTGTCTGTTTTCCTTTTTTGCTTGTCTTGCTCTGCACCATTCGATTCCACAATGTTCTACAACCAGAAATGGACCACTTTTGGTTCCCAAGTGATCCATGTTTAAAAAAGAGATTTAAGAATGTGATGAACCTTTCAAACAACTTTGTAAAGGTTCTATACCAACTTAGAGTTCCTTCTTAGGACCTTTACATTATGTGGAGGTTCTTCAAACTTTAGAATTCTTCTTTCGACTTACATTTTGTCTCAGTTCACAAAGTGATTTTTCAAAGAATTAAAGACCTTTCATGAAACCAAAAGTCAAAATATGACTGTTGTCACGCTAAGAACACTTTGTGGAATTAAGATTTTTAAGCTTTCCTTGTTCTTGTTAACAACTAACTCTTGCTAAACTTTGGGTTCTCAAATAGGCAGTTATTACTGCATAGAGTATAAACGTAACTGAATATCTAAACCATTCTAAAATGGACAATTTCACCAATTTTTCAAAACATTAGCATATAATATAATGGTTATGATGTAAGCAAAGTCCAACTAACAGAAATCAGTTTTAGGCTTAAACCTTCTTAAAAATATTATAAAGTTCATTCTCAGGCATCAAGAAGCATTAAACTCTTCAGACGTCTGATTCCCATCACCACCACTGTGAACAACTCTGACTTGATAAGTTTCTATGGAACAAAGAAATTCACATCAAACCACTTTTAACCACGAAAACATATCTAGTTAATTATGGAGACATTTTGAAAAATTGGTGGAACTCAAGGAACAATCAGTCTATATTTCAATCAGTGTATTTTAGTAATTGTTATTGATTTCATTTTTATTTGGTGAATATAAAATCTGCCATTATACCACATATAGACCCATTTCAATTATTTTTAACTATTTTATTGTGTTTTAGGGACGATTCCAGACTCAGGATTGTATGTACAATGCAATGAGGAGACTTCAGAGGAGGACGAGTTCAGCAGCTTGTGGTCCACTGCTTCCTCCTTCATCTTCCTCTTCCTCTTCTCTGTCCTCTACAGCACTGTTCTCAGCATCAGTAAGGTAAAATAATATGGTTTTATTTTGTTGTTGTTTTGCAGCTCTGGGAGTTTTGCTTCTCATCACAGGCTTGTCTGTTAAAGGTTAAAAGATGCTTCTTATCTGTGTTTTTCAGATGAAATAATGATCAACAATGAAGACTAACTGGTGTGTATTTCAGATTTCCATCGATATTCTTGTCTATTACTAGTTTTTCAGTGATCCAAGTCTTTGAATTGCCCAGCAATAGTTTTGTAGATGTGTGATTTTATCTTAAAAGACATTTAAGAACGATCCTGTCACTGATATAAAGCCTTTCACAGTGGTTTCACATTAAATGGTTCATTGTAGAGAAACTTATCAGCTCAGATTTCTTTCCAGTGACACAATCTTCATGTGTAACGCTGATGGTGGTAAAATAGCGGATCAGACACAGCAGTGCCACTGGAGTTCTTAAACACTGTGTCCACTCACCGTCCACTCTATTAGACACACCTACCTTCTTGGTCCACCTTGTAGATGTAAAGTCATAGAAAACAGGTCATTTGTAGATGCTTAGTTTATGTTTGCCATCCTTTAGTCCTTTATCAGTGGTATTCACAGGACTGAATCATTTTGGCTGGTGGACTATTCTCAGTCCAGCAGTGACACTGAGGTGTTTAAAAACTCCAGCAGCACTGCTGTGTCTGATCCACTCAGACCAGCACAACATAACACCATGTCAGTGTCACTGCACTGCTGAGAATGATCCACAAGTAGTACCTGCTCTGTGTGGGTCCATGGGGGTCCTGACCACTCAAGCACAGGGTAAAGGGGGCTAACAAAGATGGACTACAGTCTGTAATAGCACAACTGCACAGTGCTCCTGTATGGTAAGAGGTGCTGATAAAGTGGTCAGTGAGTGTAGATACAAGGAGACGTATTTGTTGAAGTGGCCAGTCAGTGTACAGTCATTTATGGCCAGATCTAACATGTGGCTGACCTGGATGACTGCCCAGGACACCCAATACCCAGGGGCACCAACTGGTTGCTCCAAAAACGTTTTTGGATTTTAATGACTTAACAGTTTAGTGTTTTTCGAACATTCATTTTACTTTAAATCTATAACTAATACTCTATAACTATAGAACTAATAATCTATAACAACACTTAACCTGGCCTTGTGTGTCTTCTTGCTCTAATATCTGAAAACATGAAAAAATAAGACACACATAAATCCAACAATCCCAGAGAGAGCTGAGAACAGCACCATTCATCAAGTTCAGTGGACAGTATTACAGTTATTGTGCATCATAAAATCTGCCCAATATGTTCACATCTTTGGTTTCTGTGTTAAATATATCAGTGTGAACTCTAAGCAAACCATCATTAAACACACCCAGCATTAACTGCATGGGAGGTCTGGTTCCTATCACCACTATTGGAAAGAAATCATTGGTATCCCTGCTAGAAAAAAGACCAGCGTAGGGGGTGAAGAGCAAAACCAGCAAATGTTGTGCTTGGAGTGATGGTCAACCAGTGTGGCTATGCCGGGTGACCAGCTAAGCCAGCATTAGATCAGCATAAGCCAATTTAAACCGGCATGGAATTCACGGTGCTCAATGTTGGTTTTGTTTTTCTGCAGGGAAGTTTCTCCCAAACAGAGCATTTCATGTCCACCTACTTTGAATGACCTTGTCTGCATATGAATTACATTAATTAATTAACCATTTAATTATGCAAACATTTTGAAAACAAAATGCAGATATCTGGGGAAGAATTCCATTTAACCCTCTACTTTCTTGGTGATTATGTCTGAAGATATGACTGTGAATGGCGTCCAAGTTGGCTGAGTCATCTTCTAAGCTGAGTCACTTGTCCAGTAGCCTTTAAAACTAAAAGGCTATACAAAATATTTGTTTCTCTCTGTATTTTCTTTGAGTTTGTTGCTTGTTTCTTAGTTTACCTATATTGAAACACTTTGTGTTACATATTATTGTTACATTTTATATTTGTGTGTATATGTGTGTGTGTGTGTGTGTGTGTGTGTGTGGACTTGTTTTCCTATTTTCATGGGGACACAACCCTGTTTACACACCAACCAAATGGGGACGCAAAACGTTATGGGGACAAAAACCATGGTCCCCATGAGGGAGACCCCTTAAAACGTGTAGCAGAGGGTATGACTAGGTGCCTCGCGCTTGATTTAGCTAAAGCCCAGGAGGAAGGTTTGGAACCGAAGTGTGTGTGTGAAGCTGTGCTCCACAGCGGCCTCTGTAGTCTGGAGCTGGTTTTGCAAGGGATGGGGCCACGCCCGCTCGCTTAACACACTATGCAAGTCTAATTTATGCAAATCCGCCCTGAGGGGAACACTGCGCATGCGCACTAGTAGGTAAACAGACCTAGCGCTTAAATCGAACATGTTCAGCTGTGAAGGTAATATGAATTCCCACAAAATGTCCAGTTTTTTGGTCTGATAAACATGTATAGTACATTCCTAATGTATATTACACCATAAAATCTATATAGAGTAATTATTAAGTCTAAAAGAATTGTTAACTTAATCGTGTTTTATGTGTAACAGTGTTAACATGCTGAGCATTCAGTAAGTCAGTACAGCTACTTATTTTTGTGCAGCAGTAAAGCTAATAATTCGTAAAATGTGAGTTACAGTCATAGTTCTACAGTTTTTCAGAGTATATCCATGCATTTTTGCATTTTTATAACGTGTTTGTAAAGAGTGAAATCAGCTAACGCAGCTGCGCGAGAAAGCCACATTCTGAAGTTTTAAAATGGCGTTGTAGTTTTTTGAAGCTGCTCTCTTGGTCCGTGAACACTACGACAGGAATTCGCCGAAAACTACATTTCCCATCCTGCCTCGCTTCCTCCTGCACGGCTGTGTGGCTAATTGGTGATTTTCTCTGCTTCGTCCAAACGGACAGAAAGGTAAGGAATTCGCTATTTATGCTGGTTTGTGTTTTTTTGTGTGTTTGAAGACGTTTGTTTATCCTTAAGACTCGGGAAAGGACATGGAATTCGGTTCTTAGGCGTTAGTTTCCCGAATGAACGCTGCTAATTAGGCTAGGCTAGGCTAGGCTAGCGGAGCGAGCCGGGCAGGGAGGGGCGGAGGAGCAGCGCTGACAGCTCAGCCTCGGAGCCTCGGAGCGTTCGCTGACAGCTCAGTTACACCGGCGAGTTTGGCGACTATTAAACAGCGTTTTAGACGCTAAACATATTTTTAGACGCACTGCTGTAAGGTAACATCACGTATTCCCTACGCTTCTGTTTCCCCTACACGGGCAAATTTTCCTGTCTGTGTAATAAAAACACTTTGTTGGCATTTGTCACCAATTCATATGAGGCATTATCATATGTCCTTTTCCCCATTAAATCGGTTGGCAAGACCATCTAAGCTGGGTTTGGACTTAAAATCTGTGTGATTAGTGGGCTTTTCCCCGCGGAAATTCATATAATCAGTTCATGTCTGTTTTCATGTAATTACATTTCATAAAACTTCACAGATGAAGTTTCTGTCTTATTTCTTTAAAAGTTGTGGCCCGAATGCGACCAAAGTCAAAGTGCGTATTGGTTGCTAGGCAGATTCTGCAGAGTCCAACCAATCATTAAATCGTGTATGACTTCGGGTATTTCCGCCGTAAGTACTGACAGGCGGAAAGAGCCGAACTCTGTTCGGAGCGCAGCGCTGTTACAGCCTCGCTGCCCGGGTTTCGCCCAGAGTGGGGAGGAGGGGGGAGGGGCAGAGCGCGAGAGAGCGAGCAGAGCAGCGGTGGGGGGAGGGGAGAGAGCGCAGGGAGAGCAGAGCAGGTCAGCAGTGGGGGGAGGGGAGGGCATGGTGCTGGTGTTGGTTGAGAGGTGGTCCTGCAGTCCTGTAGTTCTGAGCACTTTCTGCAGCAGATCAGACAAACAGAACAACATGCTGAGATGTTTTACTGGGGAGCCCTTACATGTTTTAATCAGCTAGTAATTGTGTGAATCTAGTGCCTTTCCTGCACTGCAGGGCTGAAATCAGCTGTTTTTCTTAAAAACGTAGTTTCTGTACATCAGAGTCTCCAGTTTTCTAGAGCTGAAAGAACAAGAGCAGTTAAATTCTGCATGTTGCAGTACTTTTGATTGGCTGTAATAAAACTTAAATCTCAATCTTTAAACCTACTGTTTGCTTTCTCACAGAGAAGTAACGAGTAGGAAAATTTAAGGGAACCCAGGCTGTTAATACTTGCAACAGTGTACATATCCAATACTATTAAAATACTATTATGCATATTACAGTGCTATTAAATTATTATATATAAACAAGAAAGAAATGTTTATTATAAAAGAATATGGCAAATAGGCAAAGTTCCTGTATGACTAGGCCCTCATTGTCACACTGTGATGTCATGTGGTTGCATTGAGATCAGTCCTGTGGTAAATAAGACAATCAACAAGTTTGTCTCCTGAGTAATATCACGTTCTAGCTAAAGTGGGAAAGATATGATATATTGGAGGTAAATGAGAATATTAGCTTCCTGTTCCTCGCTTAGTGGACGAGAGAGAGCATCCATTTGATGTGGAAAACAATAATGGCACACAGTTTCCAAGAGTAACACCAAAGAGAGTCAGCCACCATCCCCGTTAGAACCTGTTCTATCTACTTGTTCCTCAGCAAGTGATCAGGTGACTTTTGGTCATTGACAGGTGTTCCTTAGATGTGAAAACAGCCAACTTTGATACGTGTAGCTTTACGATATATAGAATTAGAAAATGAAAGGGCAAAAGTATATCGTGAGCAAGTTTGGAAGTTCCAGAACGTCATATTTTGTCAGTTATGTTTAATGTATGTGATGACTTCACGGAGTCCCCACAATGCAGGCTTTGGTTAAATATGTGTAAATGAGAGAGATGTTGGGAAAATACTGTTAGCTAGCCTAGTGTCCCCACAAGTCACATGGTCACAAAATGTGTTAAGCGTCCTCACAAAGAATGTTTAGGCCTTAATGTGTGTAAGCAGTGAGGAAACACTACATTTGCATATCTCAGTGCATGTTTGAGTTTTGCAAAGTTGTAACATGTCTTCTGCTTTATGTTTGGTCCAATGTAATAGAAGTGTTATGTGTATATGAAGTCTGTCTTTGAATTTCTTGGTTAATTTCTCAATGTACCATATTTGAACAAATCAGGGAGGACACAGTTTCCAAGAGTAACATCAAAGAGAGTCAGCCACCATCCCCGTCAGAACCTGTTCTATCTACTTGTTCCTCAGCAAGTGATCAGGTAAGCCTCTTTTGGTCATTGACAAGTGTTCCTTAGATGTGAAAACAGCCAACTTTGATACGTGTAGCTTTACGATATATAGAATTAGAAAATGAAAGGGCAAAAGTATATCGTGAGCAAGTTTGGAAGTTCTAGAACGGCATATTTTGTCAGTTATGATTGTTGTATGTGATGACTTCACAGAGTCCCCACGATGCAGGCTTTGGTTAAATATGTGTAAATGAGAGAGATGTTGGGAAAATACTCTCAGCTAGGATAGTGTCCCCACAAGTCACATGGTCACAAAATGTGTTAAGCGTCCTCACAAAGAATGTTTAGGCCTTAATGTGTGTAAGCAGTGAGGAAACATTACATTTGCATATCTCAGTGCATGTTTTGAGTTTTACAAAGTTGTAACATGTCTTCTGCTTTATGTTTGGTCCAATGTAATAGAAGTGTTATGTATATAGGAAGTCTGTCTTTGAATTTCTTGGTTAATTTCTCAATGTACCATATTTGAACAGGTCAGGGAGGACACAGTTTCCAAGAGTAACATCAAAGAGAGTCAGCCACCATCCCCGTCAGAACCTGTTCTATCTACTTGTTCCTCAGCAAGTGATCAGGTAAGCCTCTTTTGGTCATTGACAGGTGTTCCTTAGATGTGAAAACAGCCAACTTTGATACATGTTGCTTTACGATATATAGAATTAGAAAATGAAAGGGCAAAAGTATGTCGTGAGCAAGTTTGGAAGTTCCAGAACGTCATATTTTGTCAGTTATGTTTAAAGTATGTGATGACTTCACGGAGTCCCCACAATGCAGGCTTTGGTTAAATATGTGTACATGAGAGAGATGTTGGGAAAATACTGTTAGCTAGCCTAGTGTCCCCACAAGTCACATGGTCACAAAATGTGTTAAGCGTCCTCACAAAGAATGTTTAGGCCTTAATGTGTGTAAGCAGTGAGGAAACATTACATTTGCATATCTCAGTGCATGTTTGAGTTTTGCAAAGTTGTAACATGTCTTCTGCTTTATGTTTGGTCCAATGTAATAGAAGTGTTATGTGTATATGAAGTCTGTCTTTGAATTTCTTGGTTAATTTCTCAATGTACCATATTTGAACAAATCAGGGAGGACACAGTTTCCAAGAGTAACATCAAAGAGAATCAGCCACCATCCCCGTCAGAACCTGTTCTATCTACTTGTTCCTCAGCAAGTGATCAGGTAAGCCTCTTTTGGTCATTGACAGGTATTCCTTAGATATGAAAATAGCCAACTTTGATACGTGTAGCTTTATGATATATAGAATTAGAAAATGAAAGGGCAAAAGTATATCGTGAGCAAGTTTGGAAGTTCCAGAACATCATATTTTGTCAGTTATGTTTGTTGTATGTGCTGACTTCACGGAGTCCCCACGATGCAGGCTTTGGTTAAATATGTGTAAATGAGAGAGATGTTGGGAAAATACTCTCAGCCAGGATAGTGTCCCCACAAGTCACATGGTCACAAAATGTGTTAAGCGTCCTCACAAAGAATGTTTAGGCCTTAATGTGTGTAAGCAGTGAGGAAACACTACATTTGCATATCTCAGTGCATGTTTGAGTTTTGCAAAGTTGTAACATGTCTTCTGCTTTATGTTTGGTCCAATGTAATAGAAGTGTTATGTATATAGGAAGTCTGTCTTTGAATTGTGTCCTGGTCACAAAATGTGTTAAGCGTCCTCACAAAGAATGTTTAGGCCTTAATGTGCATAAGCACTTTGAGTGACAGATGTAAGCATTATAAAGCCTGTCTAAATGTCTGATTTTAATGTTGAAATCTTTTACCTCAGTCTGTAAGTTTTAGAATTCAGTTTCTTAATCTTGTTTACTGTTTGTAAATACATTTTTTATGTAATTAAGGACCAATTTTATTCCAACCAAAGATGAAAATCCAGCAGATAATCCAGGTCAATGTCTGGAGCTGAAGATTTCTGATTTGTCTCATTGTGATTCTAAAGTGTCAATATTTTTATACATAAACAGAGAACTTATCTTTAAATTACGTAGCATTTCTTGTACTTTGGTCACACTTGCTGTCTATTTGTACCATATATTTACAGAGGACTGGAAAGAACACAATATCAGAAAACAGTGCTCAAGAGAACTATCAGCTGTTGCAATCAGGACCTGTTCTGTTTGCTTGTTCCTTAGCAAGTGATCAAGTAAGTCTCTTGTGGTCATTCCCAAGTGTTTCTTAGATCTGAAAATTGCCAACAAGGTTGAAATTGAATTTAGCATCTTTACAGTATATGTAGAATTAGAAAATCAAAGGGGAAAAGTATATCTTGAGCTGTGATAATTAGACGGTCATAAAGTGTGTTAGGCGTCCTCAAAGTATTTTTGACCTTGAATTCATTTTTTTTTTAAATTTTTGTATTCACTGTTGTTGAATGGAACTATTGATGTACCTCATTAATGTAAGCTTGTCACAGTTATTACATAAACGCTAAATTTATTTGACATGATCACAATTATGTAAGTCATTAGATTTCACAGTCATTGTTACAAAAAGCAGAATTTGAACTGGGTGCATTGTGGTGAGGAAATAAAAATACTTGATGACATTATGAGGCTTATGAAAACAGTTATGACTTAGAGTGAGTAATGTTTGTTTTGGTTAACAGTGCAGCTAGTTCTAAAGTTTTTAGCATGTATGATGGCAAAATTCGTTTTGATGATTTAGTTCTTTGTGGGAAAAACTCTACTCATAATTCTTTTCATAACTTATTAATCTGTAGACACTTGTGAGTATGTATATGCACACAACAGTGTAGTTTATTATTTAGCTACTAAGCAAACACAGGTTAATCAGCTAATTCAGCTACTTTTGGCTTGCATACAGTGAACAATTAAATCATTAATCACTATTATTTGTATGACAAAAGTGATCATGACGGGCCAAGATTTAACCACCTACTTTCTGAAAATCTGTTTAAAGTATGGAGTTGAAGCCTTTTGATTGTTCTCATTCTTGTCTAAAGGATAATATTCTTAAAGGGGTTTTTGTTCAATTGCATAGCATCTCTTCAGTTGTGTACTAATTCATGATTTTGTAAAATTGTACCATATATTTGCAGAGGTCTAAGAAGGACACAATTTCAGAGAGCAGTGCTCAAGAGGACTGTCTGCCATTGCAGTCCAGACCTGCTCTGTCTGCATGTTCCTCAGCAAGTGATAAGGTAAGTCTCTTGTGGTTATTCACAAGTGTTTGTTAGGCATGAAAATCACCAACTCTGAATTTTCTACAAGTGCTTCTTAGGGCACAGTACAGATTTTGCTTACTTTAAGGTCATTTTAATACTTGACTAACTTGTGTGTGTATACTTGTCAGCCTAAGTTATATACTCAATACTGAAATTGTGTAGGATTTTAAGCATACCTTGGGCTTTGCAAAGTATGTTTTATCATTATCTCACATTTTAATTCTAAAATATATAATATTACAGATGACAGAGTAGGACACAGTTTTGCTGTTTTGTCAAAGAGAATCATTAGCCACTGTCATAGTCAAGACTCCTTCTTGCTACCTGTTCTACCTATTCATGTTCAAGTCTCTTGTAGTCATGTACATTTGAACTTTACAGATGAGAAATTCCAATCCTGAGAAGATTGCATGGGTCACCCCTATGTCTCATCAGTCAGAGCCTCTGAAGGATCACAGCAACAACAGCAGTTCTGGGCAGGTACATTTCTTTAAAAGTCATTAGTTTTTAAAAGCTTTCTGAAGTTGTAATCAGGACATGGGCTCAGCTGAACTTTTGAATGACAAGAAGTTTCTAATTACAGTATAGCACACTAACAATTCAGAATGAATGAACTTTCATACAATTCTGAGAAGAAATGTTAGAACGTAATATAGGCTCTCATATCAATGCACCTTCCCAGTCTTAGTTGCACAAATGTAACAGGCTGAAGTTAAATCATTCCATACAGTATTAAATCTACCGACAATTTAACTATGTTATGAGCATGCTTCTTTTTTACATTGATTTAACTCTGCAACTCCCTCAACAATGTTGTATGTTTTTCTTCTTTTATTGAAGAGTTCTTCGTCTGGAAATACTGATGACGAGCATGCGCATGTACCTAAATTAAGAAGGACTAGAAGTATTCTAGTAAGTATTTCATATTCATTCCAATGCAGATAAGTTTCATTAGAATATTAATTCATAGCTTAAAATTTCAATTAATTTATGGGCATGTGCCAGTATAATGTATATGCAGTATATTGCAATGTTAAAGACACACAGTAACGCTATTGTGAACTTCAAAACATTAAAAAAGCTGCAGGCCATAGACACACAACAGCCATTATTTAACAAACTCTCACTGCCACTGCAATGTCGTGCTATGAGCACATGTTAAGGTTATTACACACCAAGCAAGATGAGGGAAAAAATTCACAATATTCAGATGTAGTCAGCAATTTATTATTATTATTAAAAATTTATTTTTGTTATATCTTCTAATTTCTATGGCAAACTGTGACATAATATAGGATGTTTATCACAATCTGGAATCGTGAAAGGAGAAGTTTTTAACATTTCAGCAGTTAAAATAGAGCTTCATGAAATATTTCGCACACCTCATATCTCCATCAATCTGTGCAAATAAGGTAAAGTAAATGCTCTTTACAGAAAGGGGTAAAAGTTTTGATCTTTAGTTGACTTAATATGATATCTCAGTGGAATTTATGTCTGGGTATTGACTAAGGGGCATTCCATATCTAATTTTCATTTTCTTTAGACGTAAGTATGCTTGATTTTGTATTTTCACCTGTTCTGTTGCTCTTTGATCAAATTGAACACCAGGTTTACTTCTAAACTGATTGGGCTGATATCCTCCTGTGAAATTCTCAAATACACCACTGAATTCCTTTTTGCCAATGCCTCTTGCAGTGAGCCAAGTCATGCCCATACTTTGACACTAGAATCACTGAGACTGAACATGGGTATGATGTTCATTCTGCAGAATGTAGTGTCTGTTTTACTAGACATCCTAGATCTTCCATAATTTGTACGTCAGGTAGTATGGCACAAAACTAGAAACAAATTCACAGCTCTTTTCAGAATTGTGTAATTTTATTCTTGTAAAATATTTCTTTGTATATGCATAATAGTTTGGGGCCATCTCCAAACTATTCCCACGAGGTTGGGAGCATGAAACTGTCCAAAATCTTTTGGTCTGCTAAAAGCATTAAGAGTTCCTTTCACTGGAACTAAGGGGCTGAGCCCAACTCCTGAAAACAACCCCACACCACCACTGCCTTTGACGCTTTGCACCACTGCCTTTGACGCTTTGCATTGCACTTGGTGATGTAAGGCTTGGATGCAGCTGCTCGGCCATGGAAACCCATTCCATGAAGCTCTATACGCTGTTCTTGAGCTGATCTGAAGGCCACATGAAGTTTGGAGGTCTGTAGTGATTGACTCTGCAGAAAGTCGGTGACCTCTGCGCACTACGCCCCTCAGCATCCGCTGACCGCTCTGTCGTTTTACGTGGCTGACCACTTTGTAGCTGAGTTACTGTCGTTCCCAGTCGCTTCCACTTTGTTATAATCCCACTGACAGTTGACTGTGGAATATTTAGTAGTGAGGAAATTTCATGACTGGACTTGCTGCACAGGTGGCGTCCGATCACGGTACCACGCTGGAATTCACTGAGCTCCTGAGAGCGACCCATTCTTTCACTAATGTCTGTAGAAGCAGTCTGCAGGCCTAGGGGCTCGGCTTTATACACCTGTGGCCATGGAAGTGATTGGAATACCTGAATTCAATGATTTGGATGGGTGACTGAATACTTTTGGCAATATGGTGTATATTATATTGGAATCCCAATTCAGTAGTCATGTGTCTTTCAGCAATCCATGAAAAAAGTAAATATTCAGAAAATCATGCAGGAGACAAATACTTGTCATATAGGCTTGGTTTATGAATTTGCCTTTTAATTTCTGATGTTCTGATGCATTTCAAAAATTACCCTTGTAATATTGATTTTTAGATGAGAGGGTTTGTTCCTGAAGATTCAGATGAGCTATTTGATTCTACTTTAGACAGTGGAGAGGAGTACGTCCTTGACTCTAGAGATGAAGGGAACAAAAGTAGTTCAGAGAGTAGTACCTCCCGTAAACCAGTGAAATGGAGGTGTCTGTCTTCTGTGGATGAAGCTACCCCCTCTAATCTTGTCCCTCATAGCACATCTTCAGGTGTCATGGGTGTTACAGAGAGAAGCAACCTTGAAGTTATGGATCTAAATAAAAGTCCTGAAGTGATAGAGAATGATGGAGTCTGCAGCAGTTCTGAGCCTGTTAGGACCACATACCTTATCATTATCAAGTACAGATATCTGATAAAGTGGCCGATAGGTGTACACAGCAACACTGCTGTGCCTGTTGCATTGGCATAGGTCAGGGTCACTGGTATGACAAGTAAAATGAAACAGTTGGTATGAAAGCTATGCTGAAAAAAATTCTCTCTTAAAACTGTAGCTGTGGAAACAAAACTCACTAAGCAGCAACAATGGCAGAGCCAGGCAGAACACTATTTCACTGTATTTCCTACCTGATTACATGTCATCAGAAAAACAGGAACATCTTCTAAATTATCTGTCTTTTACATTTTTGCACTGAATTAATTAAAGGAATAGTGTAATCTAGTGTAAATAAAATTGTCATTCAACACAAAATAAAGATATGAAGTTAAATCGCCTAAACCTCATGTTTTAGTGACCACAGTAAACAGATTTTATATAATTTTTTGCCACTGTTCATTGCTTAAACGGACTATATGACACATTTAATTGTTTTTTTTTTTTTCTTGAGGTCTACTTATTACTTGAGTGGTCAAAATCATTTCTACATGACCATTTCCCAACCCAGCCTCTTTCTTTTAAACAAAATTAAACAGGTTTTTGTTTCTATGCCTCTAAGATTGAAATATGATCAGTTATCTCTGTTCAGATTAGATTGTGCTTTGCACCTCATTCAGAAGTGAAAGACTTTTTAGAACCTCAGTGTAAATAGGCAGTAAGCTGAATAGGTTGGTTCCTGTGATGCAGAACCTGAATTCAAAACTGGCTGTTCTTGCAGCATAGTTTCCATATATTATGGAGCCCTGGAGGGGACGGAGGAAAAAAAATAAACTTGAGAGAACATTTTGCAGTTCGTACACACGTTTTTCTTTTATTTGTGGTTACGATTTCTTAAATCGTTCCCTCATTTCTTTTAATCGTGGTCATGTTTTCTTTTTAACTCAACATGCGTTATTTGGTTTTTTGATTTGTGCACAAAGTAATGTAATAGACACAAGCTGCTAATATGTCCCTGAGACTGTCTGACTGGTTTTTATATGTTAGAGTGATGAGATAATGAACAGAAATGCTCATTAGGTCTGATTGTGATTTGGGTAGTTAAGGAAAAGTGTAAGTGTTGAGGAAAGTGTAGTTCTCCTTCACAGCAAATGGCCCACGGTGTTTCTGCTCCTGCATCAAGCTGCAGTGTTAGAGACCATCACACAATTACAGGACAAAATAATCAGCATTTCATTTCATTTACATCTAATCCATAGATCTATTAATCTCTCTCACCATTTGACCTCATCCCACATGAACGTTTCTGTGTGTGTTTGAGTTTGTTGAAATGACTCTGATCGTTTCTTCCTGTAATTGTGTGATGATCTCTAACACCACAGCTTGACTTTTCAAGCAACGTGTGAGCTACAGTTAGTAATGGTACACATATGTAATGCATCTGTATAGTATGATTACTGATAAAATGGCCAGACAGTGTTAATACGGGGTACTAAACTGGCAGATCATTTTAAAGCCACAAATTGTCAGAAAATTGATTTTTAACACTCCTAGTATACTTTGTTCTTTTGCTGTTGTTTGTCTTATTAACATTTGTGAGTGATGATTATCAGCGGTTCTTATGCTTGCATCTGAAGTTTTAAATACCAATGTAATGTCCACACAAAATAATTTTAATAATTTCTTGTGAGAGTTCAACAACATGATTGAAACAGTTCAACAAATTCACTATTTACTTAATCACTGTTCTGTGTTTTCCTTTATAATAATATTTATTTCTCATACTTAGGTAAAACACATGCACAGAAAAGAAGAAAAGCTTGGGAAGTGATTGAGATCCAGGCCGTGGAAACACACCTGAAAAACTTTATCAGTTCATGCCGTGTCCCAGGGAAGCTACCTTGCGAACAGTGCAAAAGAGCTGAGCCTTCAGCGCTTAAAAACAGAGATTGGCAGAGTGTCAAATTCTATGTTCACAATTGCGTTGTGGCTTACAAGAGAGATTTGAGCCACAATTTGTATTTTTTTTTTTTGTTTATTTCATTTGAAAAACATGTAAATACACTGATAAGGCATAACATTCTGACCACCTGCTCGTTTCTACACACTGTCCACTTTATCAGCTCCACTTACTGTATAGCTGCACTCTGTAGTTCTACAGTTACAGACTGTAGTCCATCTGTTTCTCTGATACTCTGTTACCCTGTTCTTCAGTGGTCAGGACCCCCATGGACCCTCACAGAGCAGGTACTATTTGGGTGGTGGGTCATTCTCAGCACTGCAGTAACACTGACGTGGTGGTGTTGTGTTAGTGTGTGTTGTGCTGGTCTGAGTGGATCAGACACAGAAGCGCTGCTGGAGTTTTTAAACACCTCAGTATCACTGCTGGACTGAGAATAGTCCACCAACCAAAAATATCCAGCCAACAGCGTCCTGTGGGCAGCACCCTGTGGGCAGCATCCTGTGGGCAGCGTCCTGTGACCACTGATGAAGGACTAGAGGATGACCAACACAAACTGTGCAGCAGCAGATGAGCTGTCGTCTCTGACTTTACATCTACAAGGTGGACCGACAAGGTAGGAGTGTCTAATAGAGTGGACAGTGAGTAGACACAGTGTTTAGGGGGCTAACAAAGTATCAGAGAAACAGATGGACTACAGTCTGTAACTGTAGAACTACAAAGTGCAGCTATACAGTAAGTGGAGCTGATAAAATGGACAATGAGCATAGAAACGAGGTGGTCAGAATGTTATATCTGATTGGTGTATACGTGTAAGAGCTGACTTTTCCAAATAAAAAATAAAAAGGTTTTGGCACACTGTTCACAATCGCATTGTTGCTTTCATGTGTTCTAAATTTAAAAGGACAAAAATAAGTTCAAGTTTTGTAGAGCAGTGAAAATGGTATATGGGCATGTAGTAGTTCTTTGTCCATTGAAGCTAAAAACTGTCTAAAGCGCTCTAGACTAAATCACAGTGCTATAGACTAGGATTGTGTTATGTGAATACAAAATACATTTATTTGACTGGAAAAAAAAGGAATAATTTGTTAAACCAAGATGGCTGTCTTGTGTATGCACTTAAAGAAACTACAAATATTTTGAGTTACATTTGGAGTTTAATGATTTTAAATGTCCCCCTGATGTTATTTAACTGATCTGTGTGTATGCAAATTCGGTCCCAAGTACCGTCCTCAGGAAGTTATAATAATCACAGAATTTCTGTGTTATGCAAATTTAGTCCCAAGTCCCCATTTGGCAGAATCAGAACACACTGGTAAACTTACTTGGTTAAATCAAAAATCTGAGATGATCTTGGTGTTTCTTAATTTTAATTATACTTGCATGATTTTTTTCATGTCTGTAGGACCACGGGAAAGTGGTGTCCCCGAATAGCATGTCCCTGACTGGTGTCCCCCTTAAGAGATAATTACAAGTATAGGTGTGTGTGTGTGTGTGTGTGTGTGTGTGTGTGTGTGTGTGTGTGTGTGTGTGTGTGTGTTTAATATATACAACCCCCATTCCAATGAAGTTGGGAAGTTGTGCAAAACATAAATAAAAACAGAATACGATGATTTGCAAATCTATTTGCTCACGCAGTTGTTCACAAAGTGGTGAACCTCGCCCCATCCTTGCTTGTTGCCTTTCAGGGATGCTCCCTTTTATACCCAATCATGGCACTCACCTGTTTCCAATTAACCTGTTCACCTGTGAAATGTTCCAAACAGGTGTTTTTTGAGCGTTCCTCAACTTTCCCAGTCTTTTGTTACCCCTGTCCCAACTTCCTTGGAACATGTTGCAGGCATCAAATTCAA
Organism: Pygocentrus nattereri; assembly: GCF_015220715.1. NCBI lineage: Eukaryota > Metazoa > Chordata > Actinopteri > Characiformes > Serrasalmidae > Pygocentrus > Pygocentrus nattereri. The sequence goes on from NC_051224.1 coordinate 37,021,453, forward strand.
AATGAGTGAATATTTGCAAAAAACAATAAAGTTTATTTGTTTGAACATTAAATATCTTGTCTTTGTAGTGTATTCAATTGAATATATGTTGAAAAGGATTTGCAAATCATCATATTGTCTTTTTATTTATGTTTTACACAACGTCCCAACTTCACTGGAATTGGGGTTGTGTGTGTATATATATATATATATATATATATATATATTCTTTTATGATATGATTCAATAGGAAAGTTGGGGAATCTTTGAAAAATTGTTATATACTTTCGAAATGTAAAATTAAAAACATTTAAAAAGGTTATTTAATTTTTTCACTAAGCTATGTAATGTATCCAGTCTTTGCTTTTATTAAAGCTTTCATTTTTTTCAGAAGTCTTGCTCTCAGTTTTTCTTCAAACTCTAAAGAACATCGCTTTATTTATTTCTGCTTAAATCATTTAGTGAACATATTACAAGTAAAACCGTATAAACTACGCAAGGTCCAAATAACACACTCCAAACTTTCAGTTTAGAAGTTTTCAGCTTTTTTCTTGCACTCCCTAAATGCAGTAAAAACAGGTGCTGATGTCAGAGATCTTTCTAGAAATTTCATATACAGGTATGTTCTGCTATTGTGAGCAAAAACAAGAAGTGAAAAAGAGCCTGAGGTCACTCACATGTGCTTAACGTTGAGCAACTGAAAGAACTAGAAAGAAGGAAAAGAGAAATAAAAACAGGGTGGAGGTGAAAGCTTTCTAGAAAGTTTAGATGTAGGTGGACACAGTAAGTGCTTTAGATTATTAAGTGATTCATTAATGAAGGTTTAATAGAAAATAGAGCATGAACATCATAGTCGCTGTACCATTAGACTGAATGTAGAGCTGCAGTTCTTCTTGGTGAAGGATGTTGTTTTTGTCACTGCATGCATCACTGTGTACCCTGGTTACTATAGCAGCCACAGTGGTTTAAGCCATTACAAAAACCTGCTGCTAAGCCTGAAGTACTGTAGACTAATGAACTGCGCTTGAGTTTCATAGTTGTTGCTTTATCATAACTACAAAAGTAATATCAGTGTAGAGGAATTAACAATTTCATTCAAACACACTCATATGATAAAATTATACATGAAATTTGCGCATGATATTGGAGGAGACAATCAACAATAAGCTCAACAGCTTGTGGTCCATCACCTCATCCTTCTCTTTCTCTTGTCTCTTAACTACAGGACTGTCCTCAGTGTCTTAAGTGTATTTGGTAAATGTCGTTTTTGTTTTTTTTTTCTTTGTTTTGCTCTTCTTTTATTTGTTTTGCTCTTTTTTTCTTTGTTTTGCTCTTTTTCAGCTCTTTTTTTTGCTTTTATTCACAGGCCTGTTTGTTGGGTTAAAGAGTCTTCTTATTTGGGTTTTTCAGATGAGCAAAATTATGATTTTTCTCCTTTATTTTCTTTGTGTTTGTTGTATTTTTTCGAGTTTTCATCTAAATTATATCAGAAATGTCTGTATTACCTAAATAAATGATACAGTTAAAAACTTTACCGCTTGGTCAAACTGGACTATACTTCATGTATCTTTCATCTTAATGTTAAATGAATGAATCTGTATTAATATTCATATGATTTAACAATCTTTTGCTTATTTTACAAAAGTTTTTAATAAAAAGAGCTTCTGAGATCATTAAACATATTGATGTAGCATCTACATGTAAGCTGTGTAGTGTGTCCACTCCCTTTATTACAGTGTCCTTTCCTCTCAGAAGACTCACTTTCAGTTTTTCCTGATAAATTTCTTCCAAATATATCAAAAAGTTAAAAATGGGTTAATTTTAATTCATTCATTTTAGCTAATTCATCTAAGCTGAAATGTTAGTGAACATAGTGAGGTTATAATTCGTTATAACGCGTTTCTGTATGCAGGGGCTAATGAACACACTCTAAAGGCTGAATAATCTCTCTACATGCAGTAAAACCAGGCGCTGAGCTCTGAGATCTTCATACAGAGTTCATACACGGGTCTGTTCTGCTGTTAGGAGCGAAAACAAGAAGTGAAACTAGCAAGAGGTTCGCACGTGCTGAACGCAGATCCACTGAAATAAGTAAAACGTTCCCACCACGTTCAGATGTCTGCGTGCAATATACGTGCACTGTTCATTTAGGATAAATAAATAAATAAATAAATAAATAAATAAATAAATGAATGAATGAATGAATGCATGAATGGATGAATGAATGAATGAATGAATGAATGCAACGTGTAACAGAGGTCCAAAGCACTATTGGTTGGTTATTATGAAAAAAATGGATTTCCATTAATAAAGCACGAGCTCTCTTCACGCCTTTAATCTCACGCGTACTTCTTCAGTCGTTGTTTATAGGGAGCGGTTTGGCTTCCTGCTGTCACCTCTACGAGAACAGCACCTTCACAGCAGGCCTAGCTGACCTTCAAGAGTCCTGCTCTCCTCAGTAAACAAAACATACCTAAATGACCAAATGACGTCCTGTGATTATTAACACCGTTAAGATCGCTGGAAATGACTGGACATGTGAGGTATACGTTGCTCAAAGCTTGGTCCAGTTTCTTCTCGCCATTATCCTGTGCTTGATAAACCTATGAGGAGATACCATTGATCTGAGGTTAATAAGTAAGAGACTGGACAGTTGGAAAGCTGGTCAGAAAGGCTTCCACAGCTTTCCTGCTGCATTTACTTCATTAGAAGTGGAGCTGAGGGAAGATCGTCGTCCTCTGAGCTCCGATTATCAGCGGAAAGTGTCGCAAACTGGACGCATTGAGGGGAAAAGCGCTTTTCTGTTTTGGTGCTTCTGCAGAATGAAGCGGGTTTCCTCTCAGTAGTAGTAAAGTCCAGTCAAGATGACGCTGACCATCGTAAAGGCGGGTAACCGAGAGCACGTGAAGCTGGATTTTTCTGTCGGTTTAAGAAGTGAAATGCTGACGGTGGTTTTTGTGCTGCGATATGATGCAGTGATAACTACGCCCACGATGATCTACAGGTCCCCACAGCTCGAGACTCCAGGACCGGAGACGTTTAGATCTTCAGTAAGAGATGAAAAACGCAAACTGACCAGTAAAGGAGGAAATGTCTGCTCAGTCTGAACAGAAAGCCCGATCAGAGTCTTTTATTAATTGGGTCAGAAACTTGTTAGAATACGCAGAACAGTGTCCTCGGTCATTCCTCACTGTTAAAGTAGGCAGCCAATTTCTGCGGTGAGCAACTTTTAAAGGGAGAAAAGTCACATTTATTTATTTATTTATTTATTTATTTGTTTGTTTGTTTGTTTAAAAATACAAGATTGGATATAAAGGGAACGTGAATATAAAATTTTACAATAATAAATAAAAAATAATAATTTTTTTCTTATTTTGGGTAAAATTCAAAGCAGACAGACTCAGTGAAGCTGATGAGGAGCTGAATGTTTTTGGTGTGGGGTGTGTCACTGTGTGGTGGGACCACAGTGATTCACACAGTGGCAAAAACATCACTGATTTCCATTAATAAAGCGCCCCCCCCCCCCCCCCCCCCCCCCCTCCACCCCCCCCCCCCCCCCCCTCCACCCCCCATGACCATAAACAATACATCAAAACCAAAAGTTATTTTAACATGAAGCGGTTATTAAATTACACACAACACGCTGTAACCATCTATTTACAGTAACCTGACTTTCCACCTGGTTCAGTTGTGAAAAAAGCCATTCCAAACTTTTGAACAGACGTGTATGTAAAGCAGAAATGATGATGATTATATGATCGATTAAAAACTGACAAAAGTCCTTCAAGGTAACTCCCACCAACGTGAAGGCGACCAGCTATTAATATCCGCTCCTGCTTTATGGAGCTGAATGTGGAGTGAGGTCAGCGCTGATGGGGGTTTTTGAGCTGCGATATGACACCGTGATAACTACGACCACGATGATTTACAGGCGGACAAAAACCCCACAGCTCGAGACTCCAGGACCGGAGACGTCTCACATGAAGGATTTCAGTAAGAGAAGAAGGAGAACCGGAGGAGCCGAAGAGGTCAGAATACATTCACCTCAGCCGGACACAAACTGACCCACCAAAAGAAGAGGACATTTCAGAGGTGGATTATTCCTTTAATAGCGTTCGCCTGTCCTGAGCCTCCATAAGGAATATTTAGGGTTTCAGGTTTCCATGGGCATTCTTTACGCAGCGGATGCGGGGTGCTGGGTCAATGACCCCCCCCCCTCCCACCTTTGTGGTGTAGTCTAAAGTCTTTCATGTATTGGGTCAGAAACTTGTTCAAACTGCGCTAAATATTACTTCCTTGGCCATTTCGGCTTCTTATCGTTGTTGCTGTTGTTGTTTTAAATTGTTAATTTATTGGTTTTTGTTTGCAACTGAAAATACCATCTATAATGCATTGAAAACCGTAATAACCACATTTTGTAATTACTGTTTAATCTAATCTGACCGCATCATATCGAAAAAGTTTTTATTCATTCAGATGGAACTGAATTAGACACATTGACCTGCAAATATTATGAGCTGAAATTCTCGTATTTGTATATATATTTGAGAAAAATCCATAATACAGAGCAACTCAGAGAAAGTGAAGCTGATGAGGAGCTGAATGTTTTTGGTGTGGTGTGTGTCGCTGTGTGGGGTGGCCACAGTGATTCACACAGTGACAAAAACATCACCGAACACTGCTGTACTATCACAACACTAATAACCCAACACTAATAACACCGTACACATGTCAGAAAACCATACTAACACCTCACTATTCATTCATTTAGAATTCAATAATATTTACATAGATAATGAACAATATTGCAGGCAAGCCTCCAAAATAGAGTTCATTTTTCAAGTTCTAGAGTCCAGTGTTTGTGTAACTTAGTGTGCGCATGGTGGTGTTCGCTACACCTCCCATACCTCCATATCAGAAAGAGATTCAGTAGAATGTGAAATAATGCATGGACATCATAGTGACCATGTCATTGGCTTGAAAATAGAGCTGCAGGTCTTCTTGGGGCAAGACGTTGTTTATGTCATTGCCTGTGTCACTGTGTACCTGGGTGGGGGGGTCACAGTGTTTTAGGTCATTACAAAAACCTGCTGTTGAGGCTGAAGTGCTACAGACCCATGAATTGAGCCTGAATTGTTGTATTTGTTCCCGGAGCATTAAAACAACATCAGACGAGAGGAATACACAACTGATTTATAAACACATGAAAAATTATACATGACATCAAAAAATTGTTTTGACTTTGAAGCGTGCCGTCATCTCATGTGGTGCAGCTGTGTAATAATTCATCCCAACATCAGGAGGTTGTGAGTTTGAATCCCAGCAATACCACAGCAGTCCATTATCCGGAAACCCAAGAGGAGAATATTCCAGATGGGACTGTGTGATAGAAGGAGCGCCAGCTGGTGGGGAATTCAGTTTAGTACACATTCAGTTTAGTTTATCTAACCAAGATGCAGATCTAGAAACAGCAGCTTGGAGACTTTTTGACTCAACTAAGACCTTTGAGTTGTGTGAACTCTGGTGTCCTCAAGTTGATCTCAAGAAAAGCCATGTAATCAGTTACTAAATCATTTGAAGTTGAACTGACCTCTCACTTTTTACAGTGTATATTAAAGAGGACAAATCATGCATAAACATGATGGTGACTGTGCCATGAGGTTGAATATCAAGCTGAAGGTCTTCTTGGTGCAGTTTTCGTCATTGTATGTGTCACTGTGTCTGGGGGCTGGGGCCACAGTGATTTAAGCCTTTACAAAAACCTGTTGCAGATACAATGTGATAAAGACACTTTGGAGGAGGACAAGTTCAACAGCCTATGATCCTCTGCCTCGTCCTTCCTCTTCCTCGTCTTTCTCCTCCACGTGTCCTCAGACTCTCTAAGGTGAAGATATTTGGGAGACTTTATTTTTTATTTCTTTGTTTGTTTGTTTGTTGTGTTAAAAGATCTTATTTGTGCTTTTCAGATGAAATCATGAACAAAAGTGAAGGGATTTCTTGGTGCTGAAAGGATCCAGCGGTTGCTGTAACATTGATGGTGGCAATATAATAATCAAACTGAAATGAAAGGTCTTCTATGCAGATATTTTGGAAAAAAGTGGAATTTCCTTTTAATCTTTTACTCACTTGTTGTATAATTTTGACATATAGCTATGAATGGCACCCCCTCAAGCAAAGGCCCTTGGCTGAGTCATCTACCAGGTTCAGTCACATGTCATGTGGCCTTTATTACTAAAAGTTATATAATATTTTCCTTTATTTTCTTTCTGTTTTCTTTTTTTCTTGTACTACCTTTATACTACATTTACTACATTTACTGCAGCATTACAGATGCTTTGGTCAAACTGGACTGTACTTAACATGTCTTTCATTTCAAAATGAAAACGATCTTTTACTTCATTTATGAATATAAGTTAATATTGCACATAGACATAATTAATAAAGACACATAAATCAATTAGCATATGTGTATAATATCAAAATGTATATGACATTTATATGTATATGAGTCCAATCTTTGCCTTTATTACAGTTTCCATTCTTCTTAGGAGACTAATTCTTAGTGTTTCCAAGTAAACTTCTTCCACATTTCTCCCCAACTTCAAACTCCAAAGCACTTTGTTCAGTGTTCATCTTATTAAAGTGGCCGGAAAAAAACCTTTTATGTCTAAAATGGTAGCTTTACAGAAGAAATTAAAACATACTTTACTTTTAATGTAAGTCAATGGAACCAGTGTTTCTTCCGAACTGATTTTTAGGCATTTCTTAATTCTATTCATCATGAAGTTACACACAATGTAAAGGGCAACAGGTATTCCAGTGTCCACAACTGAAAGACGTCAAAAATGGAGATACAAGGTTTTCTTCCAACAGCAGCCAATTATGACAAAACATATTATATAGAAAATTGTGTTGATTTGTTTCTCTAATGCAGGGACTAAGGAACATATTCTAAACTCTGGCATCTCTGACTGCAGGCTCGACAGTGATGAGCACAAAATTCACCAATTGATCTGTTCTGCTACTGTCAGCACAAACAGGATGGGAACACAGCCTGAGCAGCAAGATATTAGCATCTGTTAAATTGATCAACTGAAAGAACAGAAGAGAAAAGGAGCAGCAGTAACTCACCAAGAAGCACTAACACTGTTGAGTGTCCTCAGTCATTTGTCACGGTCCCTTTTCACAGTTGTCCGAAAGTTAATTGCATGAGTGTAAACAAATAATAACTGCAAAATAAACTAAATTAAAACTAAAATTACAGTGTTGACTGGAAAAGTATGGAATAAATAGTTCCAAACTTCAGAACATCGCTTCAGAAAAGACCTTTTTAGTGTATTTACATTTTTCTTTAATGTATTTAAAATGTGTGTAAAAAGTGTATTTTTCCCAACATTTCTAAAACAATTTAGTAGCATAAAAAGTTTTTTAATGATTATTAACTAGTCAAAACTGATTGACTCATTAAAAAAATTGTAACTTTTTTAAAGCAGGTATAACAACTGAATAAGATGACATCAATCTGCATATATGATTAGGTGATATGTTGTTGTTTGATATATTAGGGGAAAACCCATATATTAATGTAGACCGACTCAGAGAAAGGAGACAGACTCAGTGAAGCTGATGAGGAGCTGCTGTTTTTGGTGTGGTGTGTGACAAAAATATCACTGAACACTGCTGTACCATCACAACACTAATAGCACTGTATACGATTACACTACCACCTCATCATTCAGTCAATAAAATATTCAGAAATGCCTAATAAAAGTTTGCACAAAGGAGAAGATTTATATAGTTATACTTATATGCAGTGTTTGTGTACACTACAGGCTACAACATAAATTTCAGTTTTTCTTGCACAGTAATAATAAAAGTCCATATATAAAGTAGTCCAGCACATAGGCCAGTGGTGTTATCCACTATGCTATACATACCACCATATCCTAAACAGAGATTCAGTGGAATGTTAAATAATGCATGACCATCATGGTAAATGTGCCATTAGATTGAACATAGAGCTGCAGGTGTTCTTGGTGCAGGAAGCTATTTTTGTCATAGCTTCTGTCACTGTGTACATGGGTGGCTGGGTCACACAGTGATTAAATCCATTACAAAAACCTACCTTTGGGACTGAAGCACTCTAGTCTATTGAATTGTGCTTGAATTGTTGTATTTGTTACTTGAGCATTAAAACAACATGAAAACACATCTGATACACTGTAAAAAGTGGCTCGTCAGATCTGCTTAAAAAATTACTTCATGTGGTAACAAGTAAATTAACTATTTTAATTGAATAATTTTATTCAACTTGAAAAATTACTTTGAATGGAAGTATTTTGCATTCAAAATATTTATTTAGGTTAAATAAAACATAAAATTGTAACAATGTATTTCTCTATTCAGGGACTAATGAACCCATTCTAAACTGTGGCATCTCTGACTACAGGCTCAATAATAGTGAGCACAGAAGAGTGATAAACAGATCTGTTCTGCTACCGTGAGCACAAACAGGAAGTGAAACAGAGCCTAAAAAGCACGCTCTAAATTTTTCTAATATTCTAAAATTTTCTCAACTGAAAGAAAAGAAATACAGGGCAGATGTGAAGGAGCTTTATAAGAAGTTCAGCTTCTGGGCAATGTCATTATTTAAGTGAATACATGCAATGTGTAAGATTGAGTTTACCAACAATTATTCTACAGAAACACCACACACCTTCCATGATTACAGTGTCCTCAGTTATTTTTCACTGTTAGAAATACAGGCCATCGCTTATTTGTGTCATTTTTATGTAAATGACAAACAAGTTATATAAATAAAAAAAGAAACAATTTCGCAGGCAGGCCTACTGTATTTGTTTATAAGATAGAGCTCTTTTTTGTGTAAACCAGTGTGTGTGTATGCTAAAGGCTACAGTCTAGTATTTATTTATTTATTTATTTATTTATTTATTTATTTATTTTGAAATGTTGTTTTTGGTGCTGTCATTGTCCAGTTTCCTTTTGGACTTTCACCGTTTTACACAACTATCACGAAACCAGGTAAGTGGCATCAAATGTTGATACTTTTTGTTGTAATATTTAAATTAAATGATAATTCAATCCATAGTAGAGCAGTGTAGGAGTGGGAGTACTGCCCAAGAACTTTTATTCATATTGCTCATTGTATTTATTCCTGTGCTTATTAAACTGCCATCTCCAGGGCACAGGCCAGTGATGTTATCCACTATGCTATACATTCATCCCTATCCTAAAGAGATTCAGCAGAATGTTAAATAATGCATGAACATCATGGTGACTGTGCCATTAGATTGAATGTAGAGCTGCAGGTCTTCTTGGTGCAGGAAGTTGTTTTTGTCGTTGCATGTATCACTGTGTACGTAGCTGGCTAGTTGGCCCACAGTGATTTACACCTTTACAAAAACCTGCTGTTGAGAATGAATTATTATAGACTAATGAACTGAACTTTTTTTTTATATATAATTGTTATTGAAGCTTTGAAACAATATAAACTATATCAGTATGGAGAAATGAAAAATCAGTTATAAGAACACATGAGAATTATGCATCAAATTGAAATCATGTTTAAATTAGTCTTTATACTTAGACACCTTATATACCTTCACGCTTGAATGTAGGGTTAAACAGTTTTGTGCAGGTTTGAGCACCCCTGGTTAAGTTATATGCTTTGCTAAAGCATTTGCTGCAGATTTGAAAGCACATTTTCTGTTTATTTGCTGAATTTTACATAAAAATTGGGGGGAAAAAACTAAAATATAAAATCTAGAATGTACCATAACCTTTGTACAGGCCACAATTTATTATTATTTATGTGTTAAATTAACAAATTAACAGTATTTACACAATAAAATGCACTTTAAAAAAAAATTTCAGTAGAAATTTCAAAACATGTCATTTGAACAGGGGTGCCCTATTTTATGAATACATACATTTGTAATGAATTTCAAATAAAGGAACATAACAACAACAACAACAACAATAACAACCTAAACAATAATAATAATAATAATAATAGCATATGCTTATGTTTTTCTAGGGTCCCATAACTCGACTTAGTAAACAGGCCTAACTATGACTCAACATTGATCATTTATTCTGTCTTTGTTAAAAGAGCTATTGACCCTGGCGTTGCACCATAAAGGTCAAGTCAGGTCTTATTTATGGTGCAGGTTGTGCCCCTGACATATGATGAAATCAGAATTTCCAGACAAAAGTTTTTCAAAGAACTGAACACTTTTAAATCTGCCCTAAAATTCACAATTTGATACATAAAGACAAGGCAATTGTTTAAATTTAGTCCAAAAACATCAGTTTAAATAAGTTCACAATTTAACACAAACACAATTATATAAAGAAAATTATACAGGAACTTTACACATGATTAGATAAGGACAAATTCAACGGTGAGTTCAACAGCTTGTGGTCCATCACCTTGTCCTTTATCTACCACATTCCTTTCTCTCACATCTACAGCACTGTCTTCAGATATTTGGTCAATTTTAATTTGTATTTGTGTCTCTCTATTGTCAGCTCTTGGAGCTTGGCTTTTAATCTCAGGCTTGTGTTTGTTTGTCATGAAATCATGAGCAATCTTCTGTAAAAAAAAAAAAAGTTTCATTATCTGGAAAATTTCCTGTAATTTAACAATTATTTTGAATTGGTAAACACTACATATTTTCTGTGAATTTGCTGCTAAATTCTTTTTAAAAACAGTAAACCTCATAGGTTGATAGTTCCTTTTAAAAACAGAATTTAATTATTAATTTATTATTAAATAAATTGTAGTTTTGAATGTCTTATTCTATGACATTATTTAATGGTAAACATGCTTTTGAGATCATTTTAAAAAATTGTAATGTAGCATCTAAATGTAATATCCAAAAATATAATAGAATTTTTTTCCACATTTAACTTTTTTCAGCTATGTAGCTCTTTGCATTTATTATAACATCCATTCTTCTGGAAACTTGGAAGGTTTTCTTCCACATTTTTCTACAACTCCAAACTCTGTTGTAAAGTGTTATATTCTCTTCACTTCTTATCAAAGTTATTTTACCTTGTCTTGAGTTATGAGTGAGAATATTATGTATGAAACTATGAAAAACATTGTTCTCTATTTGGGATCTAAGGATCACTCTCTAAACTATGAAATCTCTGACTACAGGCTCAGTAATAATGAGCACTGTTTCAGTTTTGGGTGACAACTTTTCTTCTACATTCTATACTGTATGTGTATGTTTATGCTGTAAAATCAGGTGCTGGAGATCTTTCAGGAAAGTTCATACATGGATCTGTTCTGCTGCTGTGAGCACAAACAGGAAGCGAAACAGAGCCTGAAAAGCCAGATGCTCACACCTGCTACATTTCGACCAACTGAAAGAACTGAAAAGAAAGAAAACCAAGAAAACATGAATGATCTTTCTAGGACGTTTGCTTATATATATTATATATATATATGAGCAAAATTACTACTTTTACTTTAGAAAAGTAGGTAAATAAACAATCACATGAATACAATGTGTAAAAATGACAAATATGTCCTATCACAACATTAATAAACCCCAAATAGAAAGTAGTATTTATGTAGATAAGAAACAATATTGTAAGCGAGCCTATTACAGATTCTGCAGTCCCTATCGATATTTAACAAATAAATCTAAATGAGTTTTTAAATTTTCATCATGTTATAGAAATAGAGAAATGTAGAATTGGGAGTTTTGCCCAAGAACCTTTATTGATATTTCAGTGTTTATTCCCATGGTTGTTAAATTGCAGCCTCAAGTGCACAGGCCAGTCGTGTTATCCACTATGCTGTACTTATCACCATGTCCTAAACAGAGGATCAATAGAATGTAGAATAGTGCATGAATATCTCGGTTTCCGTGCCATTAGAGCGAATATAACGCTGGTGTAGGAAGTTGTTGTATTCTTGGTGTAGCAAGTTGTTTTTGTCGGTGCTTGTGTCACTGTGTACGTGGGCTGGGGGGTCACAGTGATTCACACCATTACGAAAACCTGCTAATAAGACTGAAGAACTGTAGACTAAAGAGTTCAAATTGTTACATTTGTTACTGGAGCAAACCTGCAAAAGAAATATCAGTATAAAGAAATTTCTATGTTACATGAAGACATTAGAATGGTAGAAATGTATTTTTTTTTCCAAACCGGATAATCAGTTTCACCATTCAGAAAAATGAATAAATAAAAATGAATAACAATGAACAAAATAAATACAAATCACAGCTAGAGCCAACTAAAATAATAAGCAACTAATGGATCCCAAAATAGTACCAGCTCTGTGAGGGTCCATGGGGGTCCTGACCACTGAAGAACAGGGTAACAGAGTATCAGAGAAACAGATGGACTACAGTCTGTAACTGTAGAACTACAGAGTGCAGCTATACAGTAAGTGGAGCTGATAAACTGGACAATGAGTGTAGAAACAAGGAGGTGGTCATAATGTTATGCCTGATTGGTGTATCTATACAGATTAGACCGTAAATATATACACAATATTCACATTAATATAAACCAGGAGGAGAAGCACAGAGCATACTGACTAAACGTTATGAAATATTAACAATGATAGCAAATTAGTTCAGTATATGTTTTTGAGTGTAGATTAACACTATACGGTACGCAGGAGACTCAAAGACCAGTGGTGGTCAGTAACTAAGTAAATGTAATTAGTTACTGTACTTAAGTAGTTTTTTCGTGTATCTGTACTTTACTTAAGTTTTTCCATTCTGGGCCACTTTTTCCTTTCACTCCACTACATTTCAGAGTCTAATATCCGACTTTTCACTCCACTACATTTCAGAGTCTAATATCTGACTTTTCACTCCACTACATTTCAGAGTCTAATATCCGACTTTTTCCTCCTACATTTTGAGAAATCTGTCGTTCCTTTTGGTTTCTGTGTGTATAAAAACGTAACATGTCAAAACGAAAGAAGCGCAAAGCCAGAGCACCAATCAGGGCCCAGCGGTCACTTTGTTTAGAGCTGGTTTTGACCTGTTGGTCATACCGACCCAGTGCAGCACGCGGTTCAACGTCAGCGCAGCAGCGTAAAACTTTGGGAGAGTCTGTTCAACATAAATGATGAACTAACCTAACTTTGTGTAAATAGAGCTCAATATAGAAATATGTCCACATATGCAGTCGAGACTGACGCGGCTTTTTTCTGAATTTCTACAAACACCATTTCATTTTATAGTAAATGAGTTTGGGCTGGTTTATGTTTATGAACAGACGCCTACAGATCAACATAGTAAAGGAAAACTTATTTGTGAAACTTTGCTTGTGTGTAAAAAGTGATTTCAGAGCCACTCGGTTCTCCCTGATGGAAATTGTTTACCTTCAGTGTTTTGAGCTTATGATCATTTTAATAGACGTCAGCGTCACTAATTAATGACGTTCTATTAAAAGACTGGTTTACCAAGAGAGACGCTGGAGGACTTTCACCTGAAATGAGTTCATGAAGCCAGTCTGGTTATAAAAATGATAACAGGACATCAGAGCCAGAATTACTCTTTTAGTACTTTTACTTTATACTTAAGTACATTTGAAGGTAAATACTTTTGTACTTTTACTCAAGTTGAGGTCTAGAGTAAGAACTTCTACTTTTCCTGGAGTAATATTTTACCTTGGGTATCTCTACTTTAACTCAGGTACATGACTTGTGTACTTTGTTCACCACTGTCAAAGACTGTTGACTTGTGGACTTGTGGTGTAACAACATTTCACAGCTCATCCAACTGACTGTATTGTTTGAAACGTATATACAATATTTCCCAGTGTTTAGATTTACTCACATCCATGATGTGAATGATGCAGGTGTTTCCTGGTGAAGCTTTAGAGCATCTCCACATTCCCCAAGTCTGAAGCTGTAAAGTAACTGAAACTATAATCACCAGAGTAACTGACACCCTCAGACCAAGGATAAAACTAGCTTTGCAGTATATACTATTTGTTATCTAATTCTTATGTTGATTTCGTTGGTTTAATTGCTTGAAACTTACAAGAAACTATATTTCACTTGAGTTGCTGCATGTTAATTGGTTGTTATAGCATCATGGGTAACATGTCTACCCCACAGAACAGATTTCCACACCGTGCTATACCAATAAGAGTCCTTTGGAAAGAGTCTAATGCTGCATTCTCTTACTTCACATGATAACATTGTAAATAGCTCTTGATCAAAGTATCTGGCAAATGCAAGTGTTTAATTATGTAAATGCAAAGCGCCCTGAGACAAAACAGTTACAAGCTTCTTATCTTTGTCAAATAGGTTTCATTCAACAGCCAAACAAGACATTGATAAAGCTTCATTTAATCATGAAATAGGATGTCATTTTAAATAACTCATTTCACTGCATTAATGGACAATAAAATAAAACAGAAGATGCAGTGGACATTTGGGAAAATGGGATCCTCCTGACCTCATCTCTTGGGTTTTTATGTTTATTGGTTTTGTTTTCCTTAAGTAAATAACACAAAGCAATCCTCTACCCCCACCTCGGACTCTCAGACCACCCCAGTGTGATGTTGTTTTTAAAAACCTCTGTGTCACTCCTGGACTGAGATTAGTCCAGCAACCACAAATATCCAACTAACAGCGTCCTGGAGGCGGCGTCCTGTGACCACTGATGAAGGACAAGAGGATGACCCAGCAGATGAGCTGTCGTCTCTGACTTTACATCTACAAGGTGAACTGACAAGGAAGGAGCGTCTAATAGAGTGGACAGTGAGTGGACACAGTGCTTAAAAACTCTGGCAGCACTGCTGTGTCTGATGCACTCGTACCAGCACAACACACACTAACACACCACCACCAACATGTCAGTGTCACTGCAGTGCTGAGAATAACCCACCACTCAAATGATACCTGCTCTAGTGGTCCTGTGGGGGTCCTGACTACTGAAGAACAGGATAAATGGGGACCAGCAAAGTATGCAGAGGAACAGATTTGTAGAAGGACTGAGGACACCACAGCTACTGCCATCAACTTGACCTTATTACGCTTGGACTACAAGAAGACTAATGTCAGAATGCTGTTTATTGACTTCAGCTCAGCATTCAACACCATCATTCCCAAGAACAGGAAAGCAGGAGAACATGCAGCGGGTAGTGAAAACTGTCTACTCCATCATTGGGTTACGCTGTAACAGTGGAAACAGAAAGTGTGCAGGATTCCAGTGCTTTATGGTTGGAGCCCAGTGGTTTATCGATGGAGCCCAGTGGTTTATCGTTGGAGCCCATTGCTTTATCATTGGTGCCCAGTGGTTTATCGTGGAGCCCAGTGGTTTATCATTGGTGCCCAGTGCTTTATCAGTGGAGCCCAGTGGTTTATCGTTGGAGCCCAGTGGTTTATCGTTGGTTCCCAGTGCTTTATCGTTGGAGGCCAGCGGTTTATCGTTGGAGTCCAGCGGTTTATCGTTGGAGCCCAGTGGTTCATCGTTGGAGCCCAGTGGTTTATCGTTGGTGCCCAGTGGTTTATCGTTGGAGCCCAGCGGTTTATGATTGGTGCCCAGTGGTTTATCGTTGGAGCCCAGTGGTTTATCGTTGGACCCCAGTGTTTTATCGTTGTTGCCCAGTGGTTTATCGTTGGAGCCCAGTGGTTTATCGTTGGAGCCCAGCGGTTTATGATTGGTGCCCAGTGGTTTATCGTTGGAGCCCAGTGGTTTATCGTTGGACCCCAGCGGTTTATCGTTGGTGCCCAGTGCTTTATTGTTGTTGCCCAGTGCTTTATCGTTGGAGCCCAGTGGTTTATCGTTGGAGCCCAGTGCTTTATCGTTGGAGCCCAGTGCTTTATCGTTGGAGCCCAGTGGTTTATCGTTGGAGCCCAGTGCTTTATCGTTCTAGCCCAGTGCTTTATCGTTGGAGCCCAGCGATTTATCGTTGGAGCCCAGTGCTTTATCGTTGGAGCCCAGTGGTTTATCGTTGGAGCCCAGTGGTTTATCGTTGGAGCCAGGTGCTTTATCGTTGGAGCCCAGTGCTTTATCATTGGAGCCCAGTGCTTTATCGTTGGAGCCCAGTAGTTTATCATTGGTGCCCAGTGCTTTATCAGTGGAGCCCAGTGGTTTATCGTTGGAGCCCAGTGGTTTATCGTTGGAGCCCAGTGCTTTATTGTTGTTGCCCAGTGGTTTATCGTGGAGCCCAGTGCTTTATCATTGGTGCCCAGTGCTTTATCAGTGGAGCCCAGTGGTTTATCGTTGGAGCCCAGTGGTTTATCGTTGGAGCCCAGTGCTTTATTGTTGTTGCCCAGTGGTTTATCGTGGAGCCCAGTGCTTTATCATTGGTGCCCAGTGCTTTATCAGTGGAGCCCAGTGGTTTATCGTTGGAGCCCAGTGGTTTATCGTTGGAGCCCAGTGCTTTATTGTTGTTGCCCAGTGCTTTATCATTGGTGCCCAGTGCTTTATCAGTGGAGCCAAGTGGTTTATCGTTGGTGCCCAGTGGTTTATCGTTGGAGCCCAGTGCTTTATCGTTGGAGCCCAGTGCTTTATCGTTGGAGCCCAGTAATTTATCATTGGAGCCCAGTGCTTTATCGTTGGAGCCCAGTGCTTTATCATTGGTGCCCAGTGCTTTATCAGTGGAGCTCAGTGGATAATCGTTGGAGCCCAGTGGTTTATCATTGGAGCCCAGTGCTTTATTGTTGTTGCCCAGTGCTTTATCTTTGGAGCCCAGTGGTTTATCGTTGGAGCCCAGCGGTTTATCGTTGGATTCCAGTGCTTTATCGTTGGTGCCCAGTGCTTTATCTTTGGAGCCCAGTGGTTTATCATTGGAGCCCAGTGCTTTATCGTTGGAGCCCAGTGCTTTATCATTGGTGCCCAGTGCTTTATCTTTGGAGCCCAGTGGTTTATCATTGGAGCCCAGTGCTTTATCGTTGGAGCCCAGTGGTTTATCATTGGTGCCCAGTGCTTTATCTTTGGAGCCCAGTGGTTTATCATTGGTGCCCAGTGCTTTATCTTTGGAGCCCAGTGGTTTATCGTTGGAGCCCAGTGCTTTATCGTTGGTGCCCAGTGGTTTATCATTGGAGCCCAGTGCTTTATCGTTGGAGCCCAGTGCTTTATCATTGGTGCCCAGTGCTTTATCTTTGGAGCCCAGTGGTTTATCGTTGGTGCCCAGTAGTTTATCGTTGGAGCCCAGTGGTTTATCGTTGGAGCCCAGTGGTTTATCGTTGGTGCCCAGTGCTTTATCATTGGAGCCCATTGCTTTATCGTTGGAGCCCAGCGGTTTTTCGTTGGAGCCCAGTGCTTTATCGTTGGAGCCCAGTGCTTTATTGTTGGAGCCCAGTGTTTTATCATTGGAGCCCAGTGCTTTATCGTTGGTGCCCAGTGCTTTATCAGTGGAGCCCAGTGGTTTATCGTTGGAGCCCAGTGGTTTATCATTGGAGCCCAGTGCTTTATTGTTGTTGCCCAGTGCTTTATCTTTGGAGCCCAGTGGTTTATCGCTGGAGCCCAGTGCTTTATCATTGGTGCCCAGTGCTTTATCAGTGGAGCCCAGTGGTTTATCGTTGGAGCCCAGTGGTTTATCATTGGAGCCCAGTGCTTTATTGTTGTTGCCCAGTGCTTTATCTATCTTTGGAGCCCAGTGGTTTATCGTTGGAGCCCAGCGGTTTATCGTTGGAGCCCAGTGCTTTATCGTTGGTACCCAGTGCTTTATCTTTGGAGCCCAGTGGTTTATCATTGGAGCCCAGTGCTTTATCGTTGGAGCCCAGTGCTTTATCATTGGTGCCCAGTGCTTTATCTTTGGAGCCCAGTGGTTTATCGTTGGTGCCCAGTAGTTTATCGTTGGAGCCCAGTGGTTTATCGTTGGAGCCCAGTGGTTTATCGTTGGTGCCCAGTGCTTTATCGTTGGAGCCCAGTGGTTTATCGTTGGTGCCCAGTAGTTTATCGTTGGAGCCCAGTGCTTTATCATTGGAGCCCAGTGGTTTATCGTTGGTGCCCAGTGCTTTATCGTTGGAGCCCATTGCTTTATCGTTGGAGCCCAGCGGTTTATCGTTGGAGCCCAGTGCTTTATCGTTGGACCCCAGTGGTTTATCGTTGGAGCCCAGCGGTTTATCGTTGGAGCCCAGTGCTTTTTCGTTGGAGCCCAGTGCTTTATTGTTGGAGCCCAGTGTTTTATCATTGGAGCCCAGTGCTTTATCGTTGGAGCCCAGTGCTTTATCGTTGGAGCCCAGTGGTTTATCGTTGGAGCCCAGTGCTTTATGGTTGGAGCCCAGTGCTTTATGGTTGGAGCCCAGTGTTTTATCATTGGAGCCCAGTGCTTTATCGTTGGAGCCCAGTGGTTTATCGTTGGTGCCCAGTAGTTTATCGTTGGAGCCCAGTGGTTTATCGTTGGAGCCCAGTGGTTTATCGTTGGTGCCCAGTGCTTTATCGTTGGAGCCCAGTGGTTTATCGTTGGTGCCCAGTAGTTTATCGTTGGAGCCCAGTGCTTTATCATTGGAGCCCAGTGGTTTATCGTTGGTGCCCAGTGCTTTATCGTTGGAGCCCATTGCTTTATCGTTGGAGCCCAGCGGTTTATCGTTGGAGCCCAGTGCTTTATCGTTGGACCCCAGTGGTTTATCGTTGGAGCCCAGCGGTTTATCGTTGGAGCCCAGTGCTTTTTCGTTGGAGCCCAGTGCTTTATTGTTGGAGCCCAGTGTTTTATCATTGGAGCCCAGTGCTTTATCGTTGGAGCCCAGTGCTTTATCGTTGGAGCCCAGTGCTTTATCGTTGGAGCCCAGTGCTTTATGGTTGGAGCCCAGTGCTTTATGGTTGGAGCCCAGTGTTTTATCATTGGAGCCCAGTGCTTTATCGTTGGAGCCCAGCGGTTTATCGTTGGAGCCCAGTGCTTTATCGTTGGTGCCCAGTGCTTTATCTTTGGAGCCCAGTGGTTTATCATTGGAGCCCAGTGCTTTATCGTTGGAGCCCAGTGCTTTATCATTGGTGCCCAGTAGTTTATCGTTGGAGCCCAGTGCTTTATCGTTGGAGCCCAGTGGTTTATCGTTGGTGCCCAGTGCTTTATCGTTGGAGCCCATTGCTTTATCGTTGGAGCCCAGCGGTTTATCGTTGGAGCCCAGTGCTTTATCGTTGGACCCCAGTGCTTTATCGTTGGAGCCCAGCGGTTTATCGTTGGAGCCCAGTGCTTTATCGTTGGAGCCCAGTGCTTTATTGTTGGAGCCCAGTGTTTTATCATTGGAGCCCAGTGCTTTATCGTTGGAGCCCAGTGCTTTATCGTTGTAGCCCAGTGCTTTATCGTTGGAGCCCAGTGCTTTATCGTTGGTGCCCAGTGCTTTATCAGTGGAGCCCAGTGGTTTATCGTTGGAGCCCAGTGGTTTATCATTGGAGCCCAGTGCTTTATTCTTGTTGCCCAGTGCTTTATCTTTGGAGCCCAGTGGTTTATCGTTGGAGCCCAGCGGTTTATCGTTGGAGCCCAGTGCTTTATCGTTGGTGCCCAGTGCTTTATCTTTGGAGCCCAGTGCTTTATCATTGGAGCCCAGTGCTTTATCATTGGAGCCCAGTGCTTTATCATTGGTGCCCAGTGCTTTATCTTTGGAGCCCAGTGGTTTATCGTTGGTGCCCAGTAGTTTATCGTTGGAGCCCAGTGGTTTATCGTTGGAGCCCAGTGGTTTATCATTGGTGCCCAGTGCTTTATCGTTGGAGCCCATTGCTTTATCGTTGGAGCCCAGCAGTTTATCGTTGGAGCCCAGTGCTTTATCGTTGGACCCCAGTGCTTTATCGTTGGAGCCCAGTGGTTTATCGTTGGAGCCCAGTGCTTTATCGTTGGAGCCCAGTGCTTTATTGTTGGAGCCCAGTGTTTTATCATTGGAGCCAGTGCTTTATCGTTGGAGCCCAGTGCTTTATCGTTGGAGCCCAGTGCTTTATCGTTGGAGCCCAGTGCTTTATGGTTGGAGCCCAGTGCTTTATGGTTGGAGCCCAGTGTTTTATCATTGGAGCCCAGTGCTTTATCGTTGGAGCCCAGTGCTTTATCGTTGGAGCCCAGTGTTTTATCATTGGAGCCCAGTGGTTTATCATTGGAGCCCAGTGGTTTATAGTTGGAGCCCAGTGGTTTATCGTTGGAGCCCAGTGGTTTATCGTTGGAGCCCAGTGGTTTATCGTTGGTGCCCAGTGCTTTATCGTTGGAGCCCAGTAGTTTATCGTTGGTGCCCAGTGCTTTATCGTTGGAGCCCAGTGGTTTATCGTTGGAGCGCTATTTCTTCTTCTGTGGAGGTTTTTGTACAGCTGCTAGCAAAGCAAGCATCACAGTGATGCTTTCGACTACTGGGGGAAAGGAACCCAAGTCACCGTTTTGGGTAAGTCTTCTTTTCATAAATATGTGCAAACGCACTCCTCGCGGGTTATTCTGAATGTTTATTGGTCGCTTTGGCTCTTTCTCTCTGCCCATCTCAGGTTAGTTGAGGTGAACTTTGGTAGAATATCGATGAGTGAAAGTTGATCACAAATCTTCCATTTACTAAATCACAACGAATTTCAGTCAACTCATATATATTTAGTCAGAAATGCGTCTCGTGAACTGAATAAGGATCGAGAAACGATTAGCCATGAAGTAACTTTACAAACGGGCCGCTGTCTGGAAACAATCAGAAATTCCTAGATATATTAATAAAGGTGTTCTTGCGTGCATGAAACACTGATTCCGTCAGTGCCCTGCACTTTTAGAACATAATAAAATACAAAACAATACACAGAAAACAAAGCAACACCAAAACAATATTGAACGATACTGTTATAACAGGTAATAAAAGTGCGCTACTGTATCGATTTCAGAATGCACTAATGTCGCAAATGTCTAATCCACACCCAAAAGTTATTCCGTGTTAAACGTTTCAAAAACTTTTACACTTAAAAAGATCATTTCCAACTATTTGAGCGAAGTTATTGGGAAAAATCTGATATTAAACACTGGGGAATACATAACGCCTTTATTCCGAAGCACGATCTAATTTTACATTTAGAATTTACAATAACTATTTATTATTATTATTATTATTGTTATTATTATTATTATATGTACACTGTAAAAAGTGTCAACTTTAAAAAATACTTCATGTGGTATCAAGCAAATTAACTAATTTTATTAAACTAAAAAAATACTTTAATTGAAAGAATCATTGTTCAATTTATTTAGATTGAATAAAATTGGTTTATATCTTTGTTACCACATTAAGTATTTTTATATACTTAATACTAATATATTTAATTTTTTTGTTACCACTTTTTGTATTGTACTTTTTACCGTGTATTATTATTATTATTATTATTATTATTATTATTATTATTATTATTATTATATGTACACTGTAAAAAGTGTCAACTTAAAAAATACTTTGTGGTATCAAGCAAATTAACTAATTTCATTAAATTAAGTTTAGCACATAAAGTATTTTTATATACTTAATACTAATATATTTATTTTTTTGTTACCACAATGGGTATTTTATTTTTTACCGTGTATTATTATTATTATTATTATTATTATTATTATTATTATTATTATTATTATTATTATTATTATTATATGTACACTGTAAAAAGGGTCAAGTTAAAAAATACTTCGTGGTAAATTAGTAAATTAACTAATTTTATTAAACTAAAAAATACTTTAATTGAAAGAATCGTTTGTTCATTTATTTAGGTTGAATAAAATTTGTTTATATCCTTGTTACCACATTAAGTATTTTTATATAGTTAATACTAATACCGTGCTTTTTACCGTGTATTATTATTATTATTATTATTATTATTAAGTAGGTTGACGTTGTGGCAGTAATGAAAACCGAATGATAATAAGCTAAAAGAAAAAATTATTATGATAAGTGCGCTGTCAAGTCAGAGCACACATGTGTACATTGTAAGAATGACCAGTCAGTTATACCTAAAAAAAACTTCATATAGTAACAAATAAATAATTTTTTTTACAGATTTGTATATTAAAATTACGTTATTATGAAAATTGACAAACGTTCTTTCAGCAAACCAACAAAAATGTGTCAAGACTAATAAGACTAGTAGTGTGTACATTCGTTTTATAGACCAGCCTTTTTACTAAGCATATTTTTTTTCTCAATATCAGTAAAAATCGTTAATGTAAAACTAAAAAATGGCGCGTCAAATCTAATTTAAAAGTGAGTAAAACGAATGACCTAGTATTCAACTCAAAAATGACTTTGATTGAAAGAATCGTTCATTTAAAGTATTTATTTAGGTTGAATAAAACTAGTTCATTTACTCGTTCCCACATGAAGTCATTTTTAGGTAGATCTGATGAGCTACTTTAAAGCAGAATTTCCACAAAATAAAATCTAACGACTTCAGTGTTATACAAACAAGACTGACCATCGCCTCACACACGCGGGGAAAAGGCTGGCCAACCCAACCTAAACATACTTCAGGTGGTGATGAGTAAATTAGTTTAATTTAACCTAAATAAACCCTTTAAATGAAGACTAAATGTCATTTACACGAGGAATCTTACGTTGATCTAACGAGCTACTTTACAGCGTGTAATGTCTGTAAACCACATTCAGTTCGATTATAAAGATTACAAGACTAGCAGTAACAAAAATGGTTTACACTGTAAATTAATGAAATACACAAATTTAATGTGGTTCCAACTAACGTTTTTCTACGGGACTACAATGAAGGATTCTTTCAACCAATGTCATTTTTATAGTTAAATTAAAGTAGTTTAATTGCTGTTGTTACTACATGAAGCAATCTGAGTAGTTTTTACAGAGTAGTTCAAAAATGCATAATAAACAATGACGAATAAACATATTAACATATTTAAATACCTATAATTGTATCAGATATACTTTAAAGGATGTGAACTTCATCTCGTTTAGAAAACCAGTAAACCGCGTCATTTGACACCCAGAAGTTTGCTGGACCAAATCAGCTACTTGACGTTGAATGAGGCCAAACTTTTAAACGGACTCCAACAACACCAGGACTGTTATTTACTATTTTATTATTCTTTACTGCGCTGTGTTTCAGGGAAGGAAATGCCCGTGTCCATTGTCCCTGTGAAGGAGTGCTCCAGTGCCAGTCATTTCCAGCTTGGCTGCATCTCCACTGGCCTTCAGACAGACTCGTCCTTCGAGTGGTTAGATAACGACCGAAACAAGCTGACCGACTTCACTCAGTTCGCTGCCCTGCCGAGAGACGGAGCCTACGCTAAAGTGAGCGTCATCCGCGTGGCGAAGGAGGACTGGGACAAAGGGAAACGATTCACGTGCAAAGTGGGCAACGAGACGCTCAACATACCAGGTAAAAACAAATAAATAAATAAATGCAGATACTACATTTAAAAAAAAACTGATCAAATCGACTAGGTTTTTTTTTGCATATTTTCTGGTGCTGAGCGGCCCCGCCCATCCCAATAACCCTATTTTGTATGTAAAAATGATAAATAATTAAATAATAATTGAGTTCCTGTTAATGTACAACAGGTGACGTCATCCGTGTAATTAATATGCAGCTACACTTCAGCGCAGGAGCTCCACTTTTGCATAATTATTAGCTGAAAGCAAAACATTGTATTTGGGTATGGATTCTGGTTCAGTTATGTTCCCTGACTAAAAGGTACTGGGATGTCCCCCTGAGGGTACCACCCCAGTGGCGAGAGGGGTACTGCCCCAGTGACGGTGTCCTACCTTATTCCCCTTTGAAAAGATCTTCTTGAAGGTTTATTGAGCAACGTCAGTGGCTTTCTGTTGAACCATGAACACTTAAAGAACTATTTGCATATTGCGCCAAAAGGGTTCTGCTATGCTTACATGCTTGACAGCCTATACAGACCCATATACAACACATTCCCCATCAACCTGAAGAGCATTTCTAACACGGACAGAACCACTCAAGCATGTAACTGGTTCTTTGAGCGTTCACGGTTCTAGAGAACATGATTTGTTCTGTTGTCGTTTTCACAGAGGACAAAACGCCACGTGTGAATCTGGTGAAAGTTTCTGATGGTGAATCCATCATGTGCGTCACTGAGGACTTCTTCCCAAAGGACTTCACTCTCAAGCTGAAAGAGGATGGCCAGGAGGTTACTGGCCTGAAATTGCCAGTCATGCGCAGTACTTCAGGCTTGTATACAGCCGGCAGCCTTCTTAAAGTCAGTAAGGCATCGTGGAAGAAGAACGCAAAGTACAGCTGTGAAGTGTTGCATCAGAACCAGAACTACGTACAATCTCGATCTTTCACAGGTAGAGGAACGATGGTAATGCAGTTCATATATACGAGCATTTCAATGTGATAATTTAATAAACCTCCGTATGAAAACGTAGGTGCCTAATAGGAAAATGTTACCCACATAGTTAATAAGATTTCAAGCCTGATTTGCACTCTGTGTTCTAAACATGTTGGCTTGTATTCTTTATTTAGGCAAATTCACAGTGAAAATCAAAGCACCTGGAGCCAAAGAACTGTTTCTACAACACAAAGCAAAATTGGAATGTGTTATCAGTGGAAGTAATGAGATGGAGGTGAAGGCAGCAAAAGTTTCATGGACAGTTGGAGGCACCGAAGCTGATAAGAAGAACATAATTGATGGTGTGGTTGAACAGAAAGAAGAGCTGTATATTAAGACCAGCACGCTGACCATTGATGAGTCCGTCTGGTTTGGACGTACAGCAGTGAAATGCTCCACTCTAGGAGACCAAGGTCCAGTCTCTGACACCATTAGCATAACAGAAGGAGGTAAAGTGTTGAATCATTACCTTTTCAACTTTGTTCTGACTTCTGACTTTGTTCTCCTTCGTCTTTCTTTTCCCTCATCTTTCGCTCTTCTTCTTGTCTTTCTTTCTCCTAGTTTTCCTAACGTGTTTCTGCGGTTAAAAAGTGCAGCATTCAAACTTGATGGGTTTCTTGCTTTTCAGCAATCGTTGCAATGACTTATTTTCTCTTTTCTCTTTTTCATTCCTCCTTTTTTCTTTTTGTTTTTCAGTTTTCTTCCTTCATTTTGTCCTTTCCCTTCTTTCTTTCTTTTTCCTTCTGTTTTCTTAAATCCTTCCTTAATTCATTTCTTTTTTCTACATTTCTTTTGTTCTTTTTTTCTTTATTTATTTTTATCTTCTTTGTCTTTCTTTCTCTCTTCTATGCTTATTTCCTTCCTTATTTCATTCCTAACTTAATTTCTTCCTTCCTTCCTTCCTTCTGCCTTTTTTCTTTCTTTTTTATTTCCTTATTTGCATTCATTTGCTTTCCTCTTTCATTCATTTCTTTATTTACTTCTTTTCTCCTTTAATCGTGTCCTTTCTTTCTTTCTTTCTTTCTTATTTTATTCTGTTTGGAATCTGTCACTCATTACTCATAACTGTTATTTCATATAATATTTGGCATTTCTCAGCACTGTAGTAAATAAACTTTGCTGACATGTTCATTCCATTTCTTATTTGGTGTTTTCTCTTAGATGACACCTGCTCTCGTCAGATCTATGAACCTAAGAGAGCTGTTCTCGACACTGAGAAAATCTCTCTGGTGTGTGAGGTCAACAGCTCTCGTCTTGGGGACGTGTACATCATGTGGCAAAAGGGCAGTGATCCTTTTGAAGAAGGCAGCATCACAGATCCCATCTACAAAAACGGAACCCCCGGGTCTGTTTTAAGTGTTTTTACTGTGACTGGAAAGGAGTACAACAGTCATATCATCTTCACTTGTGCGGTCAAGCACGCCAACATGAAGAATCCCAGCACACCGCTAATGACAACAACATCTGCCAGTAAAGACCCCTGTCCTAAATGTCCTGTGTTAGATCGTCGCTGAGTGTCCTCTCAGACCGAGATGGTCAGGAAGCATCACTGCAGCTGTATCTGGCAGTATGTTTCCTCACTTGAATGGTCTGAGATGTTGCTTGTCATGATGCCTCCGTTGTGTTATGTACCTCTGTGTTCTCATTCAGTGTTTTCTGTTTGTATTATGCTGCATGGGCCATCATGTAAATCCAATCTGTCCAAAAAAACAAGCCTGAACTTCAACTGTTACTATTCACAGTGATATTATAGCAATTCAGTATTAAAATAAGAACAGAGTCTATACACTCTCAGAAAAAAGGTACAACACCGTCACTGGGGCAGTACCCTATTTGTCACTGTGGTGGTACCCTCAGGGGTACATCTCAGTACCTCAAGTCAGGGAACATAACTGTACCACTGAAATGATATGTTCTAAGCTGTACTCTGTCTCCACACCCCCTGTTTGAAAACATTAGCTCATAAAAAGACACAAATATCTACTTTTCCACTAGGAAAAACTTACTTAAGGTACACAGATGGACCTTAAAGCTACTGCTGTACCTTTGAGAGTACACTTACATTGTTTGTACATTGATGAACGAATCACATACCTGCGTGGTACCTTCATTTCTAACAGTGTATATTTACATACTGGCCTCTGCATGTTCCATGTTACATGTCTTGGATGGATGTTGTTCTGCTGTCTTAAGCTTTCTCTGGTTTTGTTCATGGTCTGCTCATGTTTACTTCTGGATGCTTGCACAGAAGTAAAATTAGATATAGATTAAAAATATTTTAAGAGCTTTTCTGGAAAAGCTACCAGTTCTTTTGCGATATGAGTTACATTTCTCTGTTTTGCAATGCTTGACATAATAAATCAGCACAGCATTTGACAACATATAGTCCTGAATCATGAATACTGGTCATATTTTCTTTAAAGCAAACTGAAATATGAGATTCAATATAATGTAAAATGTAATCACTATCAAATTTTTACATGAAAAGTAACCATTTGCATTGAAAAGAGTTGATTTTTCGTCAGTATACAGTGCTGTTCAAAAATAAGGGACCATCCTTCATTTATTCAATTTCTAATAAACTGGCCATAAAATAAAAGTTAGTCATTTTTCATTAGGAAAAAAGTATAAAACAGCATAAAATAACACAGGAGCCTCAGTAATCAAAAATAGTATTATTTTTCACTATTTAGTGGGTCATTCTTTATTTTTATTAAACCTAACTTTCAGTTTCTCAAAGAAATCTGCAGTCACACCCCCAAAGCTCAGTCTTAGAAGTTGGTTTGGCAAAGAAAAGATTGTTTCTCACAATCCAAATAATCACATTTCATGATGTTAAGGCCCGGACTCTGGGGTGGTCAGTCTATTGTTCTGATGATATCAGCAGCTTCTTTGCTTGATTTAAAAAATTTCTTCTTTTCTAATTCCCATTTTTCTATTTATGCTCCAGTTTTGGAAACTCGTTTGTCTTTGACTTTTCCCTTCCACATGCAAGTGAATCAACTTGGTGGCCTTATTGACTGGAAATAAAATCAATGAAGGCGAACTCAGACTTTTAAAAAGCGTATTAGAAGTGAAAGACACTATTTCTGTTATATTCGTTTATTTAGCAGTAACATGAGATGTTTTTTGTCTGTTTTCCTTTTTTGCTTGTCTTGCTCTGCACCATTCGATTCCACAATGTTCTACAACCAGAAATGGACCACTTTTGGTTCCCAAGTGATCCATGTTTAAAAAAGAGATTTAAGAATGTGATGAACCTTTCAAACAACTTTGTAAAGGTTCTATACCAACTTAGAGTTCCTTCTTAGGACCTTTACATTATGTGGAGGTTCTTCAAACTTTAGAATTCTTCTTTCGACTTACATTTTGTCTCAGTTCACAAAGTGATTTTTCAAAGAATTAAAGACCTTTCATGAAACCAAAAGTCAAAATATGACTGTTGTCACGCTAAGAACACTTTGTGGAATTAAGATTTTTAAGCTTTCCTTGTTCTTGTTAACAACTAACTCTTGCTAAACTTTGGGTTCTCAAATAGGCAGTTATTACTGCATAGAGTATAAACGTAACTGAATATCTAAACCATTCTAAAATGGACAATTTCACCAATTTTTCAAAACATTAGCATATAATATAATGGTTATGATGTAAGCAAAGTCCAACTAACAGAAATCAGTTTTAGGCTTAAACCTTCTTAAAAATATTATAAAGTTCATTCTCAGGCATCAAGAAGCATTAAACTCTTCAGACGTCTGATTCCCATCACCACCACTGTGAACAACTCTGACTTGATAAGTTTCTATGGAACAAAGAAATTCACATCAAACCACTTTTAACCGCGAAAACATATCTAGTTAATTATGGAGACATTTTGAAAACTTGGTGGAACTCAAGGAACAATCAGTCTATATTTCAATCAGTGTATTTTAGTAATTGTTATTGATTTCATTTTTATTTGGTGAATATAAAATCTGCCATTATACCACATATAGACCCATTTCAATTATTTTTAACTATTTTATTGTGTTTTAGGGACGATTCCAGACTCAGGATTGTATGTACAATGCAATGAGGAGACTTCAGAGGAGGACGAGTTCAGCAGCTTGTGGTCCACTGCTTCCTCCTTCATCTTCCTCTTCCTCTTCTCTGTCCTCTACAGCACTGTTCTCAGCATCAATAAGGTAAAATAATATGGTTTTATTTTGTTGTTGTTTTGCAGCTCTGGGAGTTTTGCTTCTCATCACAGGCTTGTCTGTTAAAGGTTAAAAGATGCTTCTTATCTGTGTTTTTCAGATGAAATAATGATCAACAATGAAGACTAACTGGTGTGTATTTCAGATTTCCATCGATATTCTTGTCTATTACTAGTTTTTCAGTGATCCAAGTCTTTGAATTGCCCAGCAATAGTTTTGTAGATGTGTGATTTTATCTTAAAAGACATTTAAGAACGATC
Source organism: Pygocentrus nattereri (assembly GCF_015220715.1). Taxonomy (NCBI): domain Eukaryota; kingdom Metazoa; phylum Chordata; class Actinopteri; order Characiformes; family Serrasalmidae; genus Pygocentrus; species Pygocentrus nattereri. The sequence goes on from NC_051224.1 coordinate 37,050,164, forward strand.
CTGTCACTGATATAAAGCCTTTCACAGTGGTTTCACATTAAATGGTTCATTGTAGAGAAACTTATCAGCTCAGATTTCTTTCCAGTGACACAATCTTCATGTGTAACGCTGATGGTGGTAAAATAGCGGATCAGACACAGCAGTGCCACTGGAGTTCTTAAACACTGTGTCCACTCACCGTCCACTCTATTAGACACACCTACCTTCTTGGTCCACCTTGTAGATGTAAAGTCATAGAAAACAGGTCATTTGTAGATGCTTAGTTTATGTTTGCCATCCTTTAGTCCTTTATCAGTGGTATTCACAGGACTGAATCATTTTGGCTGGTGGACTATTCTCAGTCCAGCAGTGACACTGAGGTGTTTAAAAACTCCAGCAGCACTGCTGTGTCTGATCCACTCAGACCAGCACAACATAACACCATGTCAGTGTCACTGCACTGCTGAGAATGATCCACAAGTAGTACCTGCTCTGTGTGGGTCCATGGGGGTCCTGACCACTCAAGCACAGGGTAAAGGGGGCTAACAAAGATGGACTACAGTCTGTAATAGCACAACTGCACAGTGCTCCTGTATGGTAAGAGGTGCTGATAAAGTGGTCAGTGAGTGTAGATACAAGGAGACGTATTTGTTGAAGTGGCCAGTCAGTGTACAGTCATTTATGGCCAGATCTAACATGTGGCTGACCTGGATGACTGCCCAGGACACCCAATACCCAGGGGCACCAACTGGTTGCTCCAAAAACGTTTTTGGATTTTAATGACTTAACAGTTTAGTGTTTTTCGAACATTCATTTTACTTTAAATCTATAACTAATACTCTATAACTATAGAACTAATAATCTATAACAACACTTAACCTGGCCTTGTGTGTCTTCTTGCTCTAATATCTGAAAACATGAAAAAATAAGACACACATAAATCCAACAATCCCAGAGAGAGCTGAGAACAGCACCATTCAGCAAGTTCAGTGGACAGTATTACAGTTATTGTGCATCATAAAATCTGCCCAATATGTTCACATCTTTGGTTTCTATGTTAAATATGTCAGTGTGAACTCAAGCAAACCAGAACTAAAATGCAACAGTGGATCATTAAACACACCCAGCATTAACTGCATGGGAGGTCTGGTTCCTATCACCACTATTGGAAAGAAATCGTTGGTATCCCTGCTAGAAAAAAGACCAGCGTAGGGGGTGAAGAGCAAAAACGGCAAATGTTGTGCTTGGAGTGATGGTCAACCAGTGTGGCTATGCCGGGTGACCAGCTAAGCCAGCACTAGATCAGCATAAGCCAATTTAAACCGGCATGGAATTCACGGTGGTCAATGTTGGTTTTGTTTTTCTGCAGGGAAGTTTCTCCCAAACAGAGCATTTCATGTCCAACTACTTTGAATGACCTTGTCTGCATATTAATTACATTAATTAATTAACCATTTAATTATGCAAATATTTTGAAAAACAAAATGCAGATATCTGGGGAAGAATTCCATTTAACCCTCTACTTTCTTGGTGATTATGTCTGAAGATATGACTGTGAATGGCGTCCAAGTTGGCTGAGTCATCTTCTAAGCTGAGTCACTTGTCCAGTAGCCTTTAAAACTAAAAGGCTATACAAAATATTTGTTTCTCTCTGTATTTTCTTTGAGTTTGTTGCTTGTTTCTTGGTTTACCTATATTGAAACACTTTGTGTTACATATTATTGTGTTACATTTTATATTTGTGTGTATTTTTGTGTGTGTGTGTGTGTGTGTGTGTGTGTGTGTGTGTGTGTGTGTGTGTGTGTGTGTGTGTGTGTTTAATATATACAACCCCCATTCCAATGAAGTTGGGAAGTTGTGCAAAACATAAATAAAAACAGAATACGATGATTTGCAAATCTATTTGCTCACGCAGTTGTTCACAAAGTGGTGAACCTCGCCCCATCCTTGCTTGTTGCCTTTCAGGGATGCTCCCTTTTATACCCAATCATGGCACTCACCTGTTTCCAATTAACCTGTTCACCTGTGAAATGTTCCAAACAGGTGTTTTTTGAGCGTTCCTCAACTTTCCCAGTCTTTTGTTACCCCTGTCCCAACTTCCTTGGAACATGTTGCAGGCATCAAATTCAAAATGAGTGAATATTTGCAAAAAACAATAAAGTTTATTTGTTTGAACATTAAATATCTTGTCTTTGTAGTGTATTCAATTGAATATATGTTGAAAAGGATTTGCAAATCATCATATTGTCTTTTTATTTATGTTTTACACAACGTCCCAACTTCACTGGAATTGGGGTTGTGTGTGTATATATATATATATATATATATATATATATATATTCTTTTATGATATGATTCAATAGGAAAGTTGGGGAATCTTTGAAAAATTGTTATATACTTTCGAAATGTAAAATTAAAAACATTTAAAAAGGTTATTTAATTTTTTCACTAAGCTATGTAATGTATCCAGTCTTTGCTTTTATTAAAGCTTTCATTTTTTTCAGAAGTCTTGCTCTCAGTTTTTCTTCAAACTCTAAAGAACATCGCTTTATTTATTTCTGCTTAAATCATTTAGTGAACATATTACAAGTAAAACCGTATAAACTACGCAAGGTCCAAATAACACACTCCAAACTTTCAGTTTAGAAGTTTTCAGCTTTTTTCTTGCACTCCCTAAATGCAGTAAAAACAGGTGCTGATGTCAGAGATCTTTCTAGAAATTTCATATACAGGTATGTTCTGCTATTGTGAGCAAAAACAAGAAGTGAAAAAGAGCCTGAGGTCACTCACATGTGCTTAACGTTGAGCAACTGAAAGAACTAGAAAGAAGGAAAAGAGAAATAAAAACAGGGTGGAGGTGAAAGCTTTCTAGAAAGTTTAGATGTAGGTGGACACAGTAAGTGCTTTAGATTATTAAGTGATTCATTAATGAAGGTTTAATAGAAAATAGAGCATGAACATCATAGTCGCTGTACCATTAGACTGAATGTAGAGCTGCAGTTCTTCTTGGTGAAGGATGTTGTTTTTGTCACTGCATGCATCACTGTGTACCCTGGTTACTATAGCAGCCACAGTGGTTTAAGCCATTACAAAAACCTGCTGCTAAGCCTGAAGTACTGTAGACTAATGAACTGCGCTTGAGTTTCATAGTTGTTGCTTTATCATAACTACAAAAGTAATATCAGTGTAGAGGAATTAACAATTTCATTCAAACACACTCATATGATAAAATTATACATGAAATTTGCGCATGATATTGGAGGAGACAATCAACAATAAGCTCAACAGCTTGTGGTCCATCACCTCATCCTTCTCTTTCTCTTGTCTCTTAACTACAGGACTGTCCTCAGTGTCTTAAGTGTATTTGGTAAATGTCGTTTTTGTTTTTTTTTTCTTTGTTTTGCTCTTCTTTTATTTGTTTTGCTCTTTTTTTCTTTGTTTTGCTCTTTTTCAGCTCTTTTTTTTGCTTTTATTCACAGGCCTGTTTGTTGGGTTAAAGAGTCTTCTTATTTGGGTTTTTCAGATGAGCAAAATTATGATTTTTCTCCTTTATTTTCTTTGTGTTTGTTGTATTTTTTCGAGTTTTCATCTAAATTATATCAGAAATGTCTGTATTACCTAAATAAATGATACAGTTAAAACTTTACCGCTTGGTCAAACTGGACTATACTTCATGTATCTTTCATCTTAATGTTAAATGAATGAATCTGTATTAATATTCATATGATTTAACAATCTTTTGCTTATTTTACAAAAGTTTTTAATAAAAAGAGCTTCTGAGATCATTAAACATATTGATGTAGCATCTACATGTAAGCTGTGTAGTGTGTCCACTCCCTTTATTACAGTGTCCTTTCTTCTCAGAAGACTCACTTTCAGTTTTTCCCGATAAATTTCTTCCAAATATATAAAAAAGTTAAAAATGGGTTAATTTTAATTCATTCATTTTAGCTAATTCATCTAAGCTGAAATGTTAGTGAACATAGTGAGGTTATAATTCGTTATAACGCGTTTCTGTATGCAGGGGCTAATGAACACACTCTAAAGGCTGAATAATCTCTCTACATGCAGTAAAACCAGGCGCTGAGCTCTGAGATCCTCATACAGAGTTCATACACGGGTCTGTTCTGCTGTTAGGAGCGAAAACAAGAAGTGAAACTAGCAAGAGGTTCGCACGTGCTGAACGCAGATCCACTGAAATAAGTTAAACGTTCCCACCACGTTCAGATGTCTGCGTGCAATATACGTGCACTGTTCATTTAGGATAAATAAATAAATAAATAAATAAATAAATAAATACATAAATAAATAAATAAATAAATGAATGAATGAATGCATGAATGGATGAATGAATGAATGAATGAATGAATGCAACGTGTAACAGAGGTCCAAAGCACTATTGGTTGGTTATTATGAAAAAAATGGATTTCCATTAATAAAGCACGAGCTCTCTTCACGCCTTTAATCTCACGCGTACTTCTTCAGTCGTTGTTTATAGGGAGCGGTTTGGCTTCCTGCTGTCACCTCTACGAGAACAGCACCTTCACAGCAGGCCTAGCTGACCTTCAAGAGTCCTGCTCTCCTCAGTAAACAAAACATACCTAAATGACCAAATGACGTCCTGTGATTATTAACACCGTTAAGATCGCTGGAAATGACTGGACATGTGAGGTATACGTTGCTCAAAGCTTGGTCCAGTTTCTTCTCGCCATTATCCTGTGCTTGATAAACCCATGAGGAGATACCATTGATCTGAGGTTAATAAGTAAGAGACTGGACAGTTGGAAAGCTGGTCAGAAAGGCTTCCACAGCTTTCCTGCTGCATTTACTTCATTAGAAGTGGAGCTGAGGGAAGATCGTCGTCCTCTGAGCTCCGATTATCAGCGGAATGTGTTGCAAACTGGACGCATTGGGGGAAAAGCGCTTTTCTGTTTTGGTGCTTCTGCAGAATGAAGCGGGTTTCCTCTCAGTAGTAGTAAAGTCCAGTCAAGATGACGCTGACCATCGTAAAGGCGGGTAACCGAGAGCACGTGAAGCTGGATTTTTCTGTCGGTTTAAGAAGTGAAATGCTGACGGTGGTTTTTGTGCTGCGATATGATGCAGTGATAACTACGCCCACGATGATCTACAGGTCCCCACAGCTCGAGACTCCAGGACCGGAGACGTTTAGATCTTCAGTAAGAGATGAAAAACGCAAACTGACCAGTAAAGGAGGAAATGTCTGCTCAGTCTGAACAGAAAGCCCGATCAGAGTCTTTTATTAATTGGGTCAGAAACTTGTTAGAATACGCAGAACAGTGTCCTCGGTCATTCCTCACTGTTAAAGTAGGCAGCCAATTTCTGCGGTGAGCAACTTTTAAAGGGAGAAAAGTCACATTTATTTATTTATTTATTTATTTATTTATTTATTTATTTATTTATTTATTTATTTATTTGTTTGTTTGTTTGTTTAAAAATACAAGATTGGATATAAAGGGAACGTGAATATAAAATTTTACAATAATAAATAAAAAATAATAATTTTTTTCTTATTTTGGGTAAAATTCAAAGCAGACAGACTCAGTGAAGCTGATGAGGAGCTGAATGTTTTTGGTGTGGGGTGTGTCACTGTGTGGTGGGACCACAGTGATTCACACAGTGGCAAAAACATCACTGATTTCCATTAATAAAGCGACCCCCCCCCCAACCCCCCCCCCACCCTCCACCCCCCATGACCATAAACAATACATCAAAACCAAAAGTTATTTTAACATGAAGCGGTTATTAAATTACACACAACACGCTGTAACCATCTATTTACAGTAACCTGACTTTCCACCTGGTTCAGTTGTGAAAAAAGCCATTCCAAACTTTTGAACAGACGTGTATGTAAAACAGAAATGATGATGATTATATGATCGATTAAAAACTGACAAAAGTCCTTCAAGGTAACTCCCACCAACGTGAAGGCGACCAGCTATTAATATCCGCTCCTGCTTTATGGAGCTGAATGTGGAGGGAGGTCAGCGCTGATGGGGGTTTTTGAGCTGCGATATGACACCGTGATAACTACGACCACGATGATTTACAGGCGGACAAAAACCCCACAGCTCGAGACTCCAGGACCGGAGACGTCTCACATGAAGGATTTCAGTAAGAGAAGAAGGAGAACCGGAGGAGCCGAAGAGGTCAGAATACATTCACCTCAGCCGGACACAAACTGACCCACCAAAAGAAGAGGACATTTCAGAGGTGGATTATTCCTTTAATAGCGTTCGCCTGTCCTGAGCCTCCATAAGGAATATTTAGGGTTTCAGGTTTCCATGGGCATTCTTTACGCAGCGGATGCGGGGTGCTGGGTCAATGACCCCCCCCCTCCCACCTTTGTGGTGTAGTCTAAAGTCTTTCATGTATTGGGTCAGAAACTTGTTCAAACTGCGCTAAATATTACTTCCTTGGCCATTTCGGCTTCTTATCGTTGTTGCTGTTGTTGTTTTAAATTGTTAATTTATTGGTTTTTGTTTGCAACTGAAAATACCATCTATAATGCATTGAAAACCGTAATAAGCACATTTTGTAATTACTGACTGCATCATATCGAAAAAGTTTTTATTCATTCAGATGGAACTGAATTAGACACATTGACCTGCAAATATTATGAGCTGACATTCTCGTATTTTTATATATATTTGAGAAAAATCCATAATACAGAGCAACTCAGAGAAAGTGAAGCTGATGAGGAGCTGAATGTTTTTGGTGTGGTGTGTGTCGCTGTGTGGGGTGGCCACAGTGATTCACACAGTGACAAAAACATCACCGAGCACTGCTGTACTATCACAACACTAATAACCCAACACTAATAACACCGTACACATGTCAGAAAACCATACTAACACCTCACTATTCATTCATTTAGAATTCAATAATATTTACATAGATAATGAACAATATTGCAGGCAAGCCTCCAAAATAGAGTTCATTTTTCAAGTTCTAGAGTCCAGTGTTTGTGTAACTTAGTGTGCGCATGGTGGTGTTCGCTACACCTCCCATACCTCCATATCAGAAAGAGATTCAGTAGAATGTGAAATAATGCATGGACATCATAGTGACCATGTCATTGGCTTGAAAATAGAGCTGCAGGTCTTCTTGGGGCAAGACGTTGTTTATGTCATTGCCTGTGTCACTGTGTACCTGGGTGGGGGGGTCACAGTGTTTTAGGTCATTACAAAAACCTGCTGTTGAGGCTGAAGTGCTACAGACCCATGAATTGAGCCTGAATTGTTGTATTTGTACAACTGATTTATAAACACATGAAAAATGATACATGACATCAAAATCATGTGTGAGCTACTCTTCATACTTGAAGCACTCATGCTTGAGCTTAAAGTTATACAGTTATGTGCAAACGTTTAAACACTCCTGGTTAAATGTCATGTTTTGTTCATTTACTAAGTAAATTAAAATGTGCTTTGTCAGCAGAAAACACAATAATGTATCATAACTGCTGCACATTTGATAATTTTTTGTATTATGTTGAATTAACAAATGAATAGTCATTGTGCATTAAAATGCATTGATTTTAACTTATTTTCACTTAGAAAATTAATAAAACATATAATTTGACAACCAGCCTGCTGCAAGCAATTGTTCGCAAAAAGATAAACTAAATAAATACTTAAATGATAATTTAAAAAATAAATAATAATAATAATAATTATAATAATAATAATAAATGCTCATATTTATCTGGAGATGCACCACCTGACCTGGTAAATTGAAAAGCCTAACCACAAATTAAAAACTGTTTATTTAATATTGGCATTGCACCAAGAAGGTCACATGGGGTCTTTATGAAGCAGGTTGTGCTTCCTGAGGTAGGAAACTAAACCTTTTCAATGAACGATTTTCTTGGCCCTGTAACTCAACATGTTATGATTTTAAAAGTCTTAAATATAAAACCATTTCAGACTTTTATATGACAAAGTAATTCTTGTATAGTTTGTTTAATCTGTATGCATGGCAGGACAGTCACATCGACTGACACGTACACAATGGGTACACATGCAAATGCACATCATGCTATTGACCCATTTATGTAGAGTGTTGGTGGACACTAGTGTGTGTGTGTGTGTGTATGGTGCGGTCTAAGTGGTGATTGATGTGATGGTGTGTATCACTGTGCTTGGCGTGGCCACAGCAATACCCACCTTTACAAGCACTGCCGGAAAGGCTGATGAACTAGTACATTTATCAGGAAAAACAAGACTCATTCACAAAATGTAACCGCGTTCATCTACACACAATTTAATCATGTTACAGTAGAGCAGTGCAGAATTGGGAGTCTGGTCCAAAAACGTTTATGAATGTAACAAGAGCATTTATACCTGGACAGGGTAGTGATGTTTTTTACAGGGTGTCCCAAAAACATTGACATCATTTCGTAGTCTAATACCACAGGCAATTCTGCCTCAACTGATCTCAAATTTTAACAAAATGTGTAAAAACTTTTTTTCAGGTTGAAAAATGGCATTCACTAGAAATGCAAAGGCATTTTTTTGTGTTAAAATATGCTCGAACACAGTCAAAGAAGAATGTGCAGTGTGCATTTTGGAGAAAATAGCGCTGTGTGTATTGAACATTTGTGAATCTGTGAAATCAGTTAGAAAATCTACATCCCTCTGACTTTCTTGTTTGAATTTTAATCAATAAATGTTGTTCAACATGAAGCCTATTTAATTTCATTTTCCCAGGACATGTAGTTACTCAGATATTCACGTCTCAAATTATGTCAATTTTTGGGACACCCTGTACACTGTAAAAAAAGTTAGAGGTCAGCTCAACTCAAAATGATATAGTAACTGATTTCCTGAGTTCACTCAACAACTTGTGGACACACAACTCAAATTTCTCAGTTGAGTCAAAAGTTCTCTTAATGCTTTAAGTTCTGCGTCTCAGTTATGTAAATAAAATGAACTTGTTTTTTTGTTATACTCAACTTCCTCACAACTTGACTCAACTCAAGAAAAGCCATGTAATCAGTTACTAAATCATTTGAAGTTGAACTGACCTCTCACTTTTTACAGTGTATATTAAAGAGGACAAATCATGCATAAACATGATGGTGACTGTGCCATGAGGTTGAATATCAAGCTGAAGGTCTTCTTGGTGCAGTTTTCGTCATTGTATGTGTCACTGTGTCTGGGGGCTGGGGCCACAGTGATTTAAGCCTTTACAAAAACCTGTTGCAGATACAATGTGATAAAGACACTTTGGAGGAGGACAAGTTCAACAGCCTGTGATCCTCTGCCTCGTCCTTCCTCTTCCTCGTCTCTCTCCTCCACATGTCCTCAACTGAAAGACATCAAAAATGGAGATACAAAGTTTTCTTCCAACAGCAGCCAATTATTACAAAACATATTGTATAGAAAATTGTGTTGATTTGTTTCTCTAATGCAGGGACTAAGGAACATACTCTAAACTCTGACAGTGGCTCGACAGTGATGAGCACAATGTTCACCAATTGATCTGTTCTGCTACTGTCAGCACAAACAGGATGGGAACACAGCCTGAGCAGCAAGATATTAGCATCTGTTAAATTGATCAACTGAAAGAACAGAAGAGAAAAGGAGCAGCAGTAACCCTAAGTTCAGCTTCTGGGCAATGTCATTATTTAAGTGAATAAATGCAATGTTTACCACCAATTATTCTACAGAAACACCACACACCTTCCATGATTACAGTGTCCTCAGTTATTTTTCACTGTTAGAAATACAGGCCATCGCTTATTTGTGTCATTTTTATGTAAATAACAAACAAGTTATATAAATAAAAAAGAAACAATTTCGCAGGCAGGCCTACTGCATTTGTTTACAAGATACAAGAGCTCTTTTTTGTGTAAACCAGTGTGTGTGTATGTTAAAGGCTACAGTCTAATATTTATTTATTTATTTATTTATTTTTGAAATGCTGTTTTCGGTGCTGTAATTGTCCAGTTTCCTTTTGGACTTTCACTGTTTTACACAACTATGACAAAACAAGGTAATTTGCATCAAATGTTGTTACTTTTTGTTGTATTTTTTAAATTAAATGATAATTCAATCCATAGTAGAGCAGTGTAGGAGTGGGAGTACTGCCCAAGAACTTTTATTCATATTGCTCATTGTATTTATTCCCGTGCTTATTAAACTGCCATCTCCAGGGCACAGGCCAGTGATGTTATCCACTATGCTATACATTCATCCCTATCCTAAAGAGATTCAGCAGAATGTTAAATAATGCATGAACATCATGGTGACTGTGCCATTAGATTGAATGTAGAGCTGCAGGTCTTCTTGGTGCAGGAAGTTGTTTTTGTCGTTGCATGTATCACTGTGTACGTAACTGGCTGGTTGGCCCACAGTGATTTACACCTTTACAAAAACCTGCTGTTGTACTGTTTCAGTTTTGGGTGACAACTTTTCTTCTACATTCTATACATGCTGTAAAATCAGGTGCTGGAGATCTTTCAGGAAAGTTCATACATGGATCTGTTCTGCTGCTGTGAGCACAAACAGGAAGCGAAACAGAGCCTGAAAAGCCAGATGCTCACACCTGCTAAATTTCGACCAACTGAAAGAACTGAAAAGAAAGAAAACCAAGAAAACATGAAGGATCTTTCTAGGAAGTTTGCTTATATATCCATCCATCCATCCATCCATCCATTTTCTAAGCCGCTTCTCCGTCAGGGTCGCGGGGTTTGCTTATATATATATATATATATGAGCAAAATTACTACTTTTAATTTAGAAAAGTAGGTAAATAAACAATCACATGAATACAATGTGTAAAAATGACAAATATGTCCTATCACAACATTAATAAACCTATTGCCCCAAATAGAAAGTAGTATTTATGTAGATAAGAAACAATATTGTAAGCGAGCCTATTACAGATTCTGCAGTCCCTATCGATATTTAAGAAATACATTTAAATGAGTTTTTAAAATTTCATCATATAATAGAAATAGAGAAATGTAGAATTGGGAGTTTTGCCCAAGAACCTTTATTGATATTTCAGTGTTTATTCCCATGGTTGTTAAATTGCAGCCTCAAGTGCACAGGCCAGTCGTGTTATCCACTATGCTGTACTTATCACCATGTCCTAAACAGAGGATCAATAGAATGTAGAATAGTGCATGAACATCACGGTTTCCGTGCCATTAGAGTGAATATAACGCTGGTGTAGGAAGTTGTTGTATTCTTGGTTGTTTTTGTCGGTGCTTGTGTCACTGTGTACGTGGGCTGGGGGGTCACAGTGATTCACGCCATTACAAAAACCTGCTAATAAGACTGAAGAACTGTAGACTAAAGAGTTCAAATTGTTAAATTTGTTACTGGAGCAAACCTGCAAAAGAAATATCAGTATAAAGAAATTTCTATGTTACATGAAGACATTAGAATGGTAGAAATGTAGAAACCGGATAATCAGTTTCACCATTCAGAAAAATGAATAAATAAAAATGAATAACAATGAACAAAATAAATACATATCACAGCTAGAGCCAACTAAAATAATAAGCAACTAATGGATCCCAAAATAGTACCAGCTCTGTAAGGGGCCATGGGGGTCCTGATCACTGAAGAACAGGGTAACAGAGTATCAGAGAAACAGATGGACTACAGTCTGTAACTGTAGAACTACAAAGTGCAGTTATACAGTAAGTGGAGCTGATAAAGTGGACAATGAGTGTAGAAACAAGGTCATAGGTGGTCATAATGTTATGCCTGATTGGTGTATCTATACAGATTAGACCGTAAATATATACACAATATTCACATTAATATACACAAGGAGGAGAAGCACAGAGCATACTGACTAAACGTTATGAAATATTAACAATGATAGCAAATGTTTGTTCAATTTATCTGTTTAAGTAGTTCAGTATATGTTTTTGAGTGTAGATTAACACTATACGGTACGCAGGAGACTCAAAGACCAGTGGTGGTCAGTAACTCAATAAATGTAATTAGTTTCTGTACTTTAGTATTTTTGGTGTATCTGTACTGAAGTTTCTCCATTACTGGGCGACTTTTTCCTTTCACTCCACTACATTTCAGAGTCCAATATCCGACTTTTTCCTCCTACATTTTGAGAAATCTGTCGTTCCTTTTGGTTTCTGTGTGTATAAAAATGTAACATGTCAAAACGAAAGAAGTGCAAAGCCAGAGCACCAATCAGGGCCCAGCGGTCACTTTGTTTAGAGCTGGTTTTGACCTGTTGGTCATACCGACCCAGTGCAGCACGCGGTTCAACGTCAGCGCAGCAGCGTAAAACTTTGGGAGAGTCTGTTCAACATAAATGATGAACTAACCTAACTTTGTGTAAATAGAGCTCAATATAGAAATATGTCCACATATGCAGTCGAGACTGACGCGGCTTTTTTCTGAATTTCTACAAACACCATTTCATTTTATAGTAAATGAGTTTGGGCTGGTTTATGTTTATGAACAGACGCCTACAGATCAACATAGTAAAGGAGCTCATCTGTGATCCTGAGTTTAAAGCCAGTTTTTATTCAACTTAAACTTGGAACTAAGTTGTAAATAAATCTGAAACTGAAACTTTGCTTGTGTGTAAAAAGTGATTTCAGAGCCACTCGGTTCTCCCTGATGGAAACTGTTTACCTTCAGTGTTTTGTGCTTCTGATCATTTTAATAGACGTCAATGTCACTAATTAATGACGTTCTATTAAAAGACTGGTTTACCAAGAGAGACGCTGGAGGACTTTCAGCTGAAATGAGTTCATGAAGCCAGTCTAGTTATAAAAATGATAACAGGACCAGATCAGAGCCAGAATTACTCTTTTAGTACTTTTACTTTATACTTAAGTACATTTGAAGCCAAATACTTTTGTACTTTTACTCAAGTGGAGGTCTTAAGTAAGGACTTCTACTTTTACTGGAGTGATATTTTACCTTTGGGGTCTCTACTTTAACTCCACCACTGTTCACGACTGTCAAAGACTGTTGACTTGTGGACTTGTGGTGTAACAACATTTCACAGCTCATCCAACTGACTGTATTGTTTGAAACGTATATACAATATTCCCCAGTGTTTAGATTTACTCACATCCATGATGTGAATGATGCAGGTGTTTCCTGGTGAAGCTTTAGAGCATCTCCACATTCCCCAAGTGCAAAGCTGTAAAGTAACTGAAACTATAATCACCAGAGTAACTGACACCCTCAGACCAAGGATAAAACTAGCTTTGCAGTATATATTATTTGTTATGTAATTCCTATGTCCATATCCATCCCATCCTAATAGGATGTCATTTTAAATAACTCATTTCACTGCATTAATGGACAATATAATAAAACAGAAGATGCAGTGGACATTTGGGAAAATGGGATCCTCCTGACCTCATCTCTTGGGTTTTTATGTTTATTGGTTTTGTTTTCCTTAAGTAAATAACACAAAGCCATCCTCTACCCCCACCTCGGACTCTCAGACCACCCCAGTGTGATGTTGTTTTTAAAAACCTCTGTGTCACTCCTGGACTGAGAATAGTCCACCATCCACAAATATCCAACTAACAGCATCCTGGGGGCGGCGTCCTGTGACCACTGATGAAGGACAAAAGGATGACCCAGCAGATGAGCTGTCGTCTCTGACTTTACATCTACAAGGTGAACTGACAAGGAAGGAGCGTCTAATAGAGTGGACAGTGAGTGGACACAGTGCTTAAAAACTCTGGCAGCACTGCTGTGTCTGATGCACTCGTACCAGCACAACACACACTAACACACCACCACCAACATGTCAGTGTCACTGCAGTGCTGAGAATAACCCACCACCCAAATGATACCTGCTCTAGTGGTCCTGTGGGGGTCCTGACTACTGAAGAACAGGATAAATGGGGACCAGCAAAGTATGCAGAGGAACAGATTTGTAGAAGGACTGAGGACACCACAGCTACTGCCATCAACTTGACCTTATTACGCTTGGACTACAAGAAGACAAATGTCACAATGCTGTTTATTGACTTCAGCTCAGAATTCAACACCATCATTCCCAAGAACAGGAAGGCAGGAGAACATGCAGCGGGTAGTGAAAACTGTCTACTCCATCATTGGGTTACGCTGTAACAGTGGAAACAGAAAGTGTGCAGGATTCCTGTCATTCATCACATGGACTGTTTACACAACTCAGATCTGGAAGAAGGCTCTAGAGCATCTAGGCCATGTTCTACAGGCTGCAGCTCCTTTAACCGTACTTATTGAACTGCTACCTCAGCCTTATTTCACACTTTTACCTGTTGCACTTTGACTTCTGTGCTCAGCCACTGCACTTAATTGTGAAACTTTAACCTCGCTCACTTTATATGCACAGTCACTTTAATCTGGATTTTACCTACAGCTTTATTAATCTTTGTGTGCATTCCATGGAAAAGCTCAGTAAAATTCTGCATCCATGCCAATAAACATTTTGGAATTCTTGCCCGTAAAAGCTTCTGCAGTCAGCAAATGCCGTGATATGCATGGACTGTCCACTGGAAACATTTTGTGTCATCAGACTGACAAAAATAAAATAAAACACTCTGCCAACCAGACTGAGCTGGTTACAAATCGAATTCCAAAAGTAATGATCAACACTCATGAGTCAACTATGTCAGCGATCAAACTTTTGAACTTGAAATTATTGGAGGAAAAAAGAAAAAAAGAATCACAATATTAATAAAAAAATAATGTTGTGAAGTCAAATTGACTTATACATGGATAAAAGCATACAGTGATGGAAGATCCATCAAACAACACTTTGCTCAGTTTGATGTAGAAGAACTCAAATGAACCACTGGAACCACATCCAACATGTCCGGAATGGTGACTCTGTTGCTAAGCAATTCACATGTTATTCTAAGTGGTTGCTAGGATGCTGCTACGTGGTTGATATGGTGTCCCAGGTAGTTGCTAAGGTGTTATAGGTGTACTTGTATAATTGTCACATAGGTAAAATGACTGCAATGGAATAAGACGTTTATATAAATAGAGTTTTTCACTTTAAAGATGTTGATTGTTCCTCCTTTCATTCCTGTGGGAAAATTACTGTCTGAACAAACGCTATACAAAATCGTAGGTTGTGAATATCGAAGAATAATCCTTTTAAAATAAAGAAAAATACAAAGACCAGTAAGTCGGCTTTCTCAGGCCGACATTCCTGCATAGTTTTTGTTCTGTTGCTCTGCAGTAGGTTAACTATGGCTACTTTGACTACTGCACTGAAAAAAATTGTGCTGGATTTACTTGCAATGTTCCGCATGGACCTTTTTAAGTGGATTCAACATGAAGGATTTTTAAGTAAGTTCAACCAAACAACTTTTGTTTCACCAACTTAACTGTATTAGATTCATTCCACTTAAAATATTATGTCAGGCCAACTCAAAGAAATTAAGTTATTTTAAGTTTAAAAAAAATGAGTTGAACTGAATTCATGTAATGAATTTAAGTCAATGTAAATACTGACTTGCTTAAAACATAGAATTGTAACTTGCATTTATTGAATATATTCCATACATCCATATATCCCAAATCAATACAAAAAAATAAATACTTTTTAAATAAAAATTTTGAATTTTACATGCACACAATCTTTCATACAATGCAAGCTTTTTAACTGCATTTTTTACATATTTGACTAAATGAGTTACATTTTTAACATGTTGAACTTATTCCAGATGTTTAAACATGCCATTCTGCAAAATTATGAATTGCACTAAAACTTCAGAGGTTTAAACATATTTTAGGAACGTATCATTGTAAGATCTGAACTTGTTTTAGCATTCTTGTTTTTTCACCTGCAACTAGTGATATAAAACAGAACAAAATCATTGGTGCTGCATACATGGGGGAAAGGAACGCAGGTCACCAGTATGCCTGGTACATCACATCTCTGAGTTAACAGGCTATAACGAATTTCAATGCTGCACTACTCCACCACAAAAACTACTGTTCTGCGAGAAGCTACGTCTTGGGGCTTTTTTGCACAGTGAATTGGTCAGTTTACTCACAGTGACATCTTTGACTACTGGGGGAAAGGAACAGCGGTGACCGTGAGTTCAGGTAAGATCTTTAGATATAATTAGAAACGCTACACGTTTAAATTTGAACTTTCAAACTCTTTTGTTTTGCGCAATAATTATGCAGTTCTATGCGGTATTAGGCAAAACTCAGGAGCTCTGTTGTATGAGCTTATTGTGAGGGTAGTGCGGGGTAGTTTGTCACTGTGACAACGCTTTCTACTACTGGGGGAAAGGAACATCGGTGACCGTGAGTTCAGGTAAGAAGGCACTTTTATTAGAAACAGACGCTAAACGGTAAAATCACTAAAGCGGAATTGTAGAACTTTGCGCCAAAACGCAAAGCTGCAGTCTGGGCTACTTCAGTCCGCGCTACAGCTCTATAGAGCAGTATATTGTGCGGGCAGTGCGGGGTAGTTTATCATTGTGACTACGCTTTCGGCTACTGGGGGAAAGGAACAGCGGTGACCGTGAGTTCAGGTAAGAAATGATCTCAATCGCTGGTCATTCAGTCTTGTCACTCTGCGACTATCGCACTTTAAATAATTCAGCCTAGTTTGTCCGTCTTCGCTTCAAAATGCAGTCAAGATGATGCGTTAAGATGAAGATCAGTGACTGAAGTGGGTTTAATGTGATAATCAACTTGAATTGAAATTACAACAAAAAATGACATATTCGTACATTAAACTACTAAAAATGAAACGCTCTGTAGACAAACTAGAATATTTGAAGGTTATCAGATTGTAATAGATGACCAGTCGTTGTCCAGTGTTTCTGCTCGATGGTCCAGTTGTTGTCTGTCACTGTGACAATCGTTTTGACTACTGGGGGAAAGGAACCTCCGTGACCGTGACCTCAGGTAAGAAATACGAATTCCATTAAACGCTGTTATGTCTATTTAGCAATTTTGGCGACTTTATAACAATCGTACTTTAAACTATGTGGGAATGAAACGCTCTCAAGACGAATCAGCAGCAATACAGGCTTCATGAAGACGCTGCTGATATGAATTTATGGGTTTAATATTCATAAATCGCTTCTACTGAACTTACAGTGAATGGGAGAGTTATTAGAGTCTAACAGAATATCTGACCTAATCATCTGGATTAATCAGACCGCGATAGATGACCAGTCGTGGTCCAGTGTTTGTGCTGGGTGTTAGAGTAGTGGTCTGTCACTGTGACGGCGCTTTTGACTACTGGGGTAAAGGAACGACGGTC
Organism: Pygocentrus nattereri; assembly: GCF_015220715.1. Lineage (NCBI taxonomy): Eukaryota > Metazoa > Chordata > Actinopteri > Characiformes > Serrasalmidae > Pygocentrus > Pygocentrus nattereri. The sequence continues at coordinate 37,067,396 of NC_051224.1, forward strand.
ACCGTCTCATCTGGTAAGAAAACATCTGATTCACTCCGTTCAGCGAAAATGTCGATTCATTATTTTAAATGAAATCACTTATTTTACTGATGTTGTATTTGTAAGATAAACCAAACGCTAGCAAACCAATGTGAAAAGGCAAAAAGGGAAAAAAATGTCCACGTTTTGGGGCTTTTAGTATTTACCTGTTGCCACATTGACAAAAATCGTATTTTTTTTTTTTTTGATAAATTAATATTCTCATCAGATGATCTTAAGTTTTTTTTTTAATGTAATAGTCTATATTGACTAATGAAATTGTCTAATTTTTCTTATCGTTAATATTTATCTCGCATACAATTCTCTTACCAGACGGTCGCGTGAGTTCGTAAAATAGTCTACATATTTAAAATATTAAAAAACATATCTGAATGTTAACAGACACATCGCACTAAATCATTCAATTGACGCCTTAATCAACGAATTTATTACACATAGCAGTGAACTATAACGTAAGAGAAGACCTCAAAAAAGATATTATCCTGTGCGAGACTTCAGTCTCTGCACGTTTTTGCGCAGTGAATTGGTCAGTTTACTCACAGTGATTACTACTTCGACTACTAGGGGAAAGGAACATCGGTGACCGTGTCTTCAGGTAAGAGCCAATTCAGCACAAACAGACGCTGCTCGTCTAAATCAGAGCTTTCAAACTCATTAACTTTGTGAAAGAAACGTGAAGTTAAATGGGATATTGGGCAAAACTCAGGAGCTCTGTTGTATGAGCTTATTGTGCGGGCAGTGCGGGGTAGTCCGTCACTGTGACTGGGCTTTTGACTACTGGGGGAAAGGAACGCAGGTCACCGTTTCCTCTGGTAAGTAGGTCCTGTTTATCATTTCTCTGCGTTTGGGCGCTTTTTGTGGGTTTTTTTGGGAAAAGCTGACCAACGTTACTCCAACATGCAGTGATACATTTCAGCGCCGGGGTAGGGGGGGCTGTCTAAAGCGAGAGGGAGAAGGTAGACACGGTGTTGGGCAGAATAGCCGTTTTTGGGCAGTGAATTGGTCAGTTTACTCACAGTGATACTTCGACTACTGGGGGAAAGGAACATCGGTGACCGTGTCTTCAGGTAAGAGCCAATTCAGCACAAACAGACGCTGCTCGTCTAAATCAGAGCTTTCAAACTCTTTTGTTTTGCGCAATAATTATACAGTTCTATGCGGTATTAGGCAAAACTCAGGAGCTCTGTTGTATGAGCTTATTGTGAGGGTAGTGCGGGGTAGTTTGTCACTGTGACAACGCTTTCGACTACTGGGGGAAAGGAACATCGGTGACCGTGAGTTCAGGTAAGAAGGCACTTTTATTAGAAACAGACGCTAAACGGTAAAATCACTAAAGCGGAATTGTAGAACTTTGCGCCAAAACGCAAAGCTGCAGTCTGGGCTACTTCAGTCCGCGCTACAGCTCTATAGAGCAGTATATTGTGCGGGCAGTGCGGGGTAGTTTATCATTGTGACTACGCTTTCGGCTACTGGGGGAAAGGAACAGCGGTGACCGTGAGTTCAGGTAAGAAGGCAATTTTATTAGAAACAGACGCTAAACGGTAAAATCACTAAAGCGGAATTGTAGAACTTTGCGCCAAAACGCAAAGCTGCAGTCTGGGCTACTTCAGTCCGCGCTACAGCTCTATAGAGCAGTATATTGTGCGGGCAGTGCGGGGTAGTTTATCATTGTGACTACGCTTTCGGCTACTGGGGGAAAGGAACAGCGGTGACCGTGAGTTCAGGTAAGAAATGACCTCAATCGCTGGTCATTCAGTCTATCGCAGTTTAAATAATTCAGCCTAGTTTGTCCGTCTTGTGCAGTCAAAACGATACATAAAAATGAAGATCAGTGACTGAAGTGGGTTTAACATGAACTTAAACTCAAATAACAACTAGGATATTGAATAAACATATCAATACATTAAACTATTGAAATTGATACGCTCTGAAGTTCAACACACATCAGCATCACGGGCCTCATAAAGATGTTTTTTGTGGTGTTACTTAATAATTTAATATTTTTAATAGGCTGCTTTCTGGTTCGTTCGTTAAAAAAATCTATTGCTTGTAAAAGTATATCACATCGTGATCGATGATCCGGCGTTATGAGTCTTTTTGCTCGATGTTCGAGTTGTTGTTTATTACTGTGACGATGCTTTTGACTACTGGGGGAAAGGAACCTCCGTGACCGTGACCTCAGGTAAGAACTGACCTGATTCGAATCACTTTAAACGCTGATCAATACATTTCGCAATTTAGCCAGTTTTACATTTTAAACTAGTTAAAAATGAAGCATCACGAAGATGAAAGGAGATAAATATCGATCAGCATTACGATCTTCATAAAGATGCTGCTGATATTACTGTCTGCATTTAATATATCTGTGTCCAGGGTCCTTTCAGGATCGTTCATTAATAACTTCTACTTCATTCCATTCAGTGAATGGAAGCTTCCAGCATATAGTACTAATGTAAATGTAGATGATTTGAGCGTCAGCAGATCGTGTTAGATGGAAACAAACAATGGAATGAAGAATAATGGTTGTTTGTGGGGTTTCATTCTTACTTGTCGCTAAATTGTAAAAATTTAATTGTAAAAATTGTAAATTGTAATTTCTAAAAATCGTTTCTTTTTTCCAAAATTAATTTTCACATCAGATTGTCTTAAGTTGCTTCTTATAATGTTTCTAACATTTATAAAAGGTCGTGCAATTAATTTGTCTCACCCAAAACTGTCTTGCAAGACGGTCGCGTGAGTCCCGCAAAAGGTCAATCCATTTAAAACGATTTAAAACACATTTTTTAATGTGCCAAAAAGACTTAGACTTGGGTAACGAATTGCTAATTATATTGAGGTGTTCGTGTACTTTGCACGTTTCATTGTTTGCATTATTAATTTTTCCGACGTCAGATGAGACCCAAATAATGCGATTTCAAAATTAATAAGAGATTTATTTGATACTGAAAGATTTGCTTAACATTTGTCTTTCCTAACTTTTTTATTTTAAGATATGATGGTAGCAAAAAAAATAATAATAATAATAATTATTATTATTATTATTATTATTATTAGTAGTAGTAGTAGTAGTAGTAGTAGTAATAATAATAATAATAATAATAATAACGTGGTCTGATCATTGTGCGTGGATTAACCCCTACAGTGCAACGTTTAATATAATAATTCAAAAATAGTCCTCCATCAGCGGAGATTCTTTATTTCTGTTTCACTGATTCTGTTCATTTATTTAAAATACAAAATGAGAAATATTATATATATATATATATATATATATATATATATATATATATATATATATATATATATATATATATAATATTATAGTTTATTTAATTTTGTAGTTTATTTTTCCCCAGTGTGTTCAAATCAGCGACTAAACGCTGACTGTGCATTAAAATGTGGACTTCTTTTCACTTCATCAACAAACCATGCTGACCAGGGGTGCCCAAACTTTTGCCCCCGGTCTATGATGAGCCTCAGTGTCTCTCAGTGCTCGGAATGAGCCCTTATTTTCAGCAAAGTCACTTTTAAAGGCTGCAGTTTCTCCGGATGTTGGTGCGATGAGAGCTCGAGAAATCTTTTAGAGATGAGCTTCTTTTGGATCCAGTAACTAAAATATATCCCAGTCTATGAACCCGAAACGCTCTTCATCTGATAGCCTCGCAGTGCTCAGCCTACACGCTCACACGCGCATGCGCTGTTACTGAAAGGCTCCAGACTGAGATCTTCAGTAACGGCTTCACTGTGTGTGTGATTGGTTCCTGTGTTCTCCAGCGCAGACGGGCTTTGATGAGCGGAGTTGATGGATTCATTGGGTTTAATGTTTATTCGTTATTTATTTATTTATTTAAAGTTCAACTTTCTCTCTCTCTCTGTCTCTCTCTCTCTCTCTCCCTCTCTCTCTCTCTCTCTCTCTCTCTCTCTCTCTCTCTCTCTCTGTCTCCCTCCCTCTCTCTCTCTCTCTCTCTCTCTCTCTCTCTCTCTCTCTCTCTCTCTCAGCCCCTCAGCTTGCTCCCAGCGTTCCTTTCGTGGTGTCTCAGTGTTCTTCCTCCCCTGACGGCTTCGTCACGCTCGGCTGCGTCACGAGCGGGTTCTTTCCTGAGTCTCTCAAGTTCTCATGGACTGATGACAGCGGAAAGACGGTGAGTGACGCATTCCAGTACCCGGCTGTGAAGGCGCAGGGCGCCGACAAGTACACTGCAGTGAGCCACATGCGGGTCAAGCCCGAAAATGGGAAAACGACAACATTGACGTGCGGAGTGGAGCATCTCGCCGGGAAACAGAGCCAGAGCATAACTGTTCAAGGTCAGTGATCCGTCAAAATGGATAGACACTTACGATGTAAATAACAATAATGAAAAAAATTGTATTATTATTAATATGATGATGATGTTGCTCATTGAAGACTTTAAGCTTGTCTTGGCTGATTATTTATGTTCAGAGTAAGGAGAAATTTTGTCGACTTGATTGTTCACTGAACTTTCCCTTAAAGGCATGCAGAGTAACAGTGAGTTCCACTGAACATGTTGTCTTTCCACATGTGTGATTTATTTGCTTTTCAGTTCTTCTTTAATATTTATAACTTTCCACGTGTAGCTGGTCTGAGCATAAATAGATTGAAGTAATAATTAATAATTAATATGTTATCAATTATTATGATAATAACCATGCTTCTGTAGATTTGACATGTGCTTTTAATACAAACGTCTAAAAAAGGTTACAAAACACCACCTAGTCTTTTTCCAAAGCCTGTTATTGGTGTATATGCAGTGGTGCAAAAACCTCTGTATTATTGTTACATATTACATTACAATTACTATGAAATATTTAATTACATGAAATGTTATACCAGTAATGCTAACATGACACCATTATATTACTGAAGAAAATCTGTCTTGACAACTCAATGATGTAACATCTTCCATGATGTGTTTCTGGCCTTGTTATATCAATGTTATGTTCTGGTAAAGTGTTATCCCTGTATCTTCTATTAGAGTAGGGGGCTGATATGGAGCTCTAGGCCTAGGTCTAACTATAAATAATGTGGAACTTTAAATATTCTTCTTATCCATCTGGATAAGTTATTGGTGATTTTAATGAAAAGCGCTGTTGAACTTGTTGTCATATTGCTGTGGATAAAGGTAGAAATACATGCAGCATGGATAGCATGGCAGCCAGTATATCTGAAACAATCTCCCGGAATATAATATTTACACCATCACATTTAAGTTTATGTTTTGTATTGTTTATACATGAAGTTAAATTCAGCAACTTTTTTCATAGGACCCACTAAACCAATTATCCGTCTGGGGCAACTGGACCAATCCATAATGTGTGTCATTGAGGACTTCCATCCAAAGGACCTTAATGTCAAGTGGAAAAAGGGCGACAGTGAAGTTACAGGCCGGGACTGGATAACGAGCGGGAACTACATGGGTTTGAACAAAGTCGTCAGTGTCTTTGATATCAATGGGACGTCTCCAAATGAGAACACCGTATACACCTGTGAAGTCACACACGGGGGAACAACACACACAGAAAAACTGTCACCCAGAGGTAATCTGTCCTCATGGTTATGTTGTCATAAAGTTCAGTTAATGTATTTAATTTAATTGAAACAGCCAAACAAAGTTATTCCTTTTTCAGTATCAGGAAAAAATGCGGAAAAAATATATAGAATAGAAAATTACAAAGAATCCTCAACACCAGAATCTAACATCTTTTTAAAATTATTTAGTGTGTCCACAGCTTCCATTGTTTTTTTTGGTTCTCTCAATCCAACCACAGAACATCAGCAACTACTTGCTTTGGTTTTATGACAGCTACACATCCTTTCAACTCCATGGAGTTGAGTTGTCTTCTCACAGTGGAAGGATGGACAGAAACACTCATAGATTTTAAGGAAGAGCAAGACCCCTTAGATTTTTTTCTCAAAGATGGTAGCATTAGGTACTGCTTATCTGATGGTGTACAAGGGCTTGCAAATGAAATAAATGAAGAGTGGTGTCTGACGTGGCACAATACTGTACAACAGTATGTACAGAGATCAACGCACAGTCAGTTGACCTATAACTGCATTTGTTTTTATTCGTTTTAGTAATATTTGTTCTCTTTTTCATGTAGATCACTTCTCTCTGAAAATCAATCCACCACAAGCAAAGGACCTTTTTATAAAAGGAAAAGCAGTAATCGAGTGCATCTTAACTGGTGATAGTAGGAAGGAGGTGGAAGTAGTAACAATGTCATGGAAAGTTGGAAGTCAGAGCCCAGCAACTCGTGATGTTCATGTTGGTGGTGTTACACAGGCAGGATCAGTATTTACCAAAACTAGCACACTGACCCTTGAAGAGTCCACCTGGTTTTCAGGCGCAGAAGTGATTTGCTCCACCTCAAGAACTTCTGAGAAAATCAGTGTTAAAAGAGGAGGTGAGTGTTTTATACTGGAGTCAAATCTTCTTAGACGGTATTAAAACACTTCTTCTGAAATGTGTGTATCTTCTATCTTGTATCGTCTAATTTAAATATGATCTTTTCCCATGTAGGACAACGTCCCTCTATTATCATTTACAAGCCGGATATGTCTATCAGTGATTCTGACACAGGGTCTCTGGTTTGTGTGGTCAGCAGCTCTGATCTCGGTAATGTGTATGTCATGTGGAAAGTGAACGAGGATCCATATACAGAAGGCAATGGCATGACCAGCATCGTCAAAAAAGACAACAAATCAGTTGTCCTCAGCTACTTAACCGTGAATGGACAGCAGTACAACAGTGCAAAAATCACCTGTGCAGTTAAAGACGCCAACATACAGAATGACGTCCAGCCAAGAACAAACTCAACATCTACCAGTAAAGTCAACTGTCCTATATGTCCTGTGTCAGATTTTCGTTGAGTGTCCTCTCAGACCGAAATCTTCAGGAAGCATCACTGCAGCTGTATCTGGCTGATTGAGATGCTTTCTCTAGTTCACCTGAGCGGCCTGAGATGCTATTTGTTGTGATGCCTCCTTTATGTTTTGCATCTGTGTTTACCTGTTTTTTTGTGCTTTTTGTTTGCAATATGTTGTTGCATGGGCCATGTTCTTAATCTTATCAGTCTAAAATGCTGTTATTATTTACATAACCATATGACTATGATGCAATACTGAAAATGATTGAAAAAAATATAAAAGATGTCTTTATACATTACACCCTGGCCTCTGCATGTTTCAATGTGTTCTGTGTCTTGGATGGACGTTGTTCTGCTCTGTCTTCTGCTGTCTCTGTTTTTGTTCATGATCTGCTTGTGTTCATTGCAATGTGGTCACATGTTGATATGGCATTTTAGATTAAATTAGATTATTTTTTTAAATGGACATTTATGTCAAATCGGTAGCCAATAACAACTGACCTGCAGAAATATGAGCCATTTTTCACACATGCATATTCTTGCCACACTTGATACAAGAAATCAGCCTCATTGCATTTGACATCATGAAGTCAACCTTTCATTTGAAGGAGTTCATGCGAAAAAATTATTTTTTGACCAAAGTCTGGCAATCATGGAACTTAGAAGAATGCATTTATGTACCAAGCCATATTTGACAATATACATTAGCAGGATTGCAGTAGTAAGAGAGGATATACAATAAATCGAAGGTTGTGGGCTCAAAGCCCAGTGCAGGACACTCTGGGTTGTGCCCCTGGGCAAGACTCCCACCAACCTAGACAGCATAGAGTGGGCAGGTTAGATGAGTTGGGCAACATAATGACCAATTTCACTTGTTTTCAGTTCAGTTTAACTTTATTGTCATTATACATATACGGGGTCTGATAAAGTATAATAAAACATGTTCAGGCTGCTCCTCTGGTGCATACACATTAAGACACGCATATGAGTGCAGTTTGGTTAAAATATCCCATATTTTCTGATATCTTGACAAAGCCAGCATTCCCATGTCTCAGATCTGACATTCATCCATCCATCCATTTTCTAAGCCGCTTCTCCGTCAGGGTAACGGTCTGACATTCATAAACTGCAAAAATGATCAAATAAGCCAATGTTTGTCTTATAATGTTTTATGTATTGTTATATGTATTATTCATAACATTCAGTAACACATTACATACACATGCTGATATATTTATACAGTACCTGTTAGTTTGTGTTTTAATGTCAACCTCTCCTTCAAACTTGTTATCTATAAGTAAAAGTGATGTTATGTCATGAACCTTTTACCTATATGTGTGTTTCAGAGGAGCTTCCAGTGACATATCCAGGATCATATCTGCAATGCCATAAAGAAATTCCAGAGGAGGATGAGTTCAGCAGCTTGTGGTCCACCGCCTCATCCTTTATTTTCCTTTTCCTCTTCTCCCTGATCTATAGCACTGTCCTCAGCCTCTCCAAGGTAAAGACATTTACAATTTTATTTTTAATCCTTGTAGAATTTTTTTCTTATTATGTGTTGACTTTGTATCTCCAAATACCGACTTATTTTCTGAAAATGTTTACCTACTGCCTCCTGACAATAACATACTATGTCTAAATAATGAGATTTTCTCAAGACATTAACTCACTTGGTCTGAACAATGACTTAGTAACTCAATAATGACCTGTTTGCATCTAAACTGCCTTCTGACTTCAGCCCCCCATCAATATCATTCTGTTAAACACTTTTATGCCGTAACCACAAGAACTTCATTAAAGTCTACCAGTGGTTAAATGGTTGAAGTGGCCACTGTATGTGTGTAACGTCTCTCTTTCTTATCCGTGTTTTTCAGATAAAATAAAGATGAAGAATGGCGAGCAAATGAAGACATTCAGTGAATGTTATTTTCCATACTTGCTAAAATCTGTCTATTTTCTGTTGATCTTTTCTGTTTTTAAATATGAAGATGCTACTCTTGTACTTTTATTCTAATTTAAAAATAAAGCAAATGATAAAGCTACCTTTTTGCATTGATTCAGTAAAGCCATACAACATTCATGGATTATACTAAATGTATATTTTATTAAATACATAAAAGGGTTCTGAGGAAAGTAAACAGTTTCAGTGACCTATTTATTTGCTGTATAGAATATTCTGGAAAAAAAACTAAAACATATAATGTGGTCTGTGCAAAAGTGAAGGCAACTTTTGTATTATCCAGTATGTTAAATTCAATTGTTTATTAAAGTTTCATTAGTGTTGTAATGTTGTATTTCTAAAACTGAAATGACCAAAATGTTCCGAGCTTTTATTGTACATTAATGCATATTTAGACAACATGATGACCCATGAGTTCATCTCAAAATGAAAATAACCTTTTGAATTGTAAATATTTTAAAATTATATATATATATATTTTGAGTGGAGATGTAAAAGTTCTGAAACTTTTTAATGTTGAATTTGCTAAATAGAAAATTTGGCTTATTAAAAATGTGATCTAAATGTAATTTAAATAGTGATATGTGGAAAGGTTTGGGTGCCCCTGGTCCCTTTACAAAGGACATGTCCCTTACAGATAACACACTTCTGCACATTAAAACGCATTTTAATTACTGTTTATTTACTGGAATTAAAATTACGTCTCATTTGTTTCAGCAGCTTTTCTAACTCTAACTAGTAAATTGTGCACTAATGTATGTAGAAAATGCAGCAGAGGATGGGTTAACTTATTTTTGCTAAGAAAATCAACAAAGCATGTAATTTTATGGGGGGTATCAAACTTTAGCATATGACTGTACTTCTCGATAAACTTCATACATTTTAATGGCAAGGAAACAGGTGCTGAAGTCAGAGATCTTTCTAGAAAAGGCATAAACTGATCTGTTCTGCAACTGTGAGCACAAACAGGAATTGAAAGAGAGTCTGAAAAGCAAGACGCTCTCACAAGCTTAATATTGTCCAACTGAAAGAACTGAGAAAACAGGTGTCAAAGCCAAACATCAATGACATTTCCATAAATATTTATAGTCTCTGTTTATGCATGCATGAACAGGCAGATTATTCTGCAGCTACGTGATCTTCAGATGGTCAGCTGGCAAAAAGTGTCCGCTCTATAAAAGAGAATATATTCATTATTATTAATGTAAATAAAACAGTTGTTCATACTTTAAAAAGTAAATAATATTTCATGGAGCTTCGAACAGTAACTGAATCATAACCATAATAAGTCTTACGTTCTGTTAATGTATAATTTATACTTCAATAAAATCTTGATCTGGAAAAGTAAACATCATGTTATGTCATGCTCTCATTATTTCAAGCCTCACTTACATCCTGATAATCATTATTTTTTAATGAGCATCATATCAAAGCAATAAATTAAGATTACTTGTCTTGCAAGGCAGTGGGTGTAAGGTGACCTTGTTTATTTAGGAACAGTTACCTTTATTAGACTTACCCCACTGTTATGGCACAAAAATAGCAAAGATTTTTATATTAGATGTTGTTTGTAGGACTGAATTGGGGGATTTAAGCTCTGTGCAATAAAAAGATGGGTAGAAAATTCAGATTTTCAGTTTCATGTAGAAGAAAATTACCTAAAAGTTTCAATAAATTAAACATAAAATGCAAAATTATTGATTAGATCAACAGAAGCAACATTCAAACATTTTATATCAGGTCAAAGCTTAAAACTACTTTAAGCCACCTCCTGTCCTGCTGTACTTTGTACAGTGTAGGCAAACTCATAATACCCTGATAACTCACATTCAAATGCTATAGCTTCATATTTTCATGCTAGCTTTAAGATAATGAGGGTGATGTTGAAGAATTTGATTTTTTTTATTATTTATTTGAACTTTTTGAGCCTTTATTTTTGTAAAGTCATTTAAAAATTGATATATTTCATGACTAACAAGCATTCTGTGCACAGAATGGGGTTTAAAATACAAAAGCATAATGCTGAGTACACCACAGAGCTGAACAGCTATATTTATATCTGTATCTATAAAGAATATCACTATATCCCTAATCTTCTTTTTTTAAGTCCTCAGTACTTGAATATGAAAAGTAGGACAAACAATGATGTTGTGATTTTCATTCAATGAGCATTTCATTTCCTTCTAAAATATTTTAATTAAATCCTTTTTTAGCCTACAGAGTCATGGGAAATGCAGTCCATGTACAGTCAACACTGTTCATGTTCCTTCACTGTAGCAGACTGGGCTACAGCAGTGTCAGTGATGTTTAAAAGTGCGCTACCTGTTAGCTTCTTATTTTCATTTCCCATTCAGACGCCTGTACTGGCACTGGCATGGCACTGCTGCTCTATTTAAGATGGAACGGAAATTCAAATGAGAAGGTAACATTAGCATATCAAATTCAGTGTGACGTCATGAATCTGGTACCGGCTGACGGACGGGCGGCTCTACAGAGTTCATTCCTTTTTTTATTACCAATACGGCGATTTTCATTTGTGAATCCTGAAGATGGACCATCTCCAAGAACTGCAAAAAAACAAGGACACATGGAGAATACCAGGATGAAAAAGACACTAAAGGAGGATGAGGACATGTCCGAGCAGGTGGGCAGTAAGAAATGACCTTCCTTAGCTAGCATTGGCTTAGTATTTGAAGCATCACTAGCTAGCTGCTTTGGTTATTTCAGTCTAGCATATAAATAAGAAATTAAAGAGATGAAAATGTGCCGATTTTAGAAAATGTAATGCAGCAGCAAGCAGAAATGTGTGTGTGTGTGTGTGTGTGAGAGAGAGAGAGAGAGAGAGAGAGAGAGAGAGAGATTGAACTAAAATTATAAAATATACATGCAATAATTTGTTGAAGTGGGTGAAAAGCAGTTCTAGCCCTGTGTTTACGCTTCTCTCTCTCTCTCTCTCTCATACACACATCCACTCTCTCACTCACTCTCTCTCTCCCGGCGTTATAGGGAGAGAGAGAGTGAGAGAGAGAGAGAAAGAGAGAGAGGGACAGAGGGAGAGAGAGTGGGAGAATGCAACAAAAAAAGGCTTGAATGCCTGAAATTTCTACAAAAAACGTAAATTTAAAAAAAAAAAAAAAAAAAACGTATTTTATGGGTCGCGCTGCTGACCTCTAACAATGTTTGCCAAGACACTAAATGACCCAGATGGCATGCGCTGTTTAAACATGATCTTTGATGTTTCAAATGTTGTTTCTTGTTTAATTTTAAGTCAGAAAGGTTTTACAGAACGACTGTTTAGCTTTTAAAATATATAAAAACTGTAGAGGAGCTGTTCCTCTGTCAGCAGGAGGACGGACACTCTTCAAAAAGATTCAGGTTCTTTAAGAGAATCAGTTGTATATAGAACCGTTTCATGCTCAAATGGCTAGTTGCATGGTGAAATGGTTCTTCAGACTGATAGAGAATGTGTTGTATATGAATTTATATAGAACCTTTTTGAAAAGGGTTTTATATGGCACCAAAAAGGGTTCTGCTATGTAACGAAACTTTTCCAAAACTCCTATGTAGAACCATATACAACACATTCTGTATCAGTCTGAAGAACTCTTTGCCCGGTGAAATGGTTCTTCAGATTGATATAGAATGTGTTGTGTATGGTTCTATAAAGAACCTTTTGGAAAGGTTTTGTAACAGTAGCAGAACTATATAGAGCTCATGGTTCTAAAGAGAACCATTCTTTTTACTAAAGAAAAAAAATTCTCAGGGGTGAAACTATAAAACAGTTCCACAATGAACTGGACGGAGCCCTCAATCTTTGCATGTTTACTGGAGCTACTGAAGGGGTTGCTTAAAAAGAGCATTTATCTTTGCAGGACAAGAAGATTAAATGAAAAACAAAGTTTGCTAAAAGTGCCGGATTAACTCATGCAGAGCAACGTTTTATCTAATAATTCAAAAATAATCCTTCATCAGTGGAGATTCATTTCTGTTTCACTGAAGTGGGGTCTAAAATCATCATAATCTCCAAAGAAATATAAGTTTATTCAGATGTGCAATTCGTCTCTTTAATATTTCAGCAAATTGTGAAGGGCAGCTTTAATAAGAGCATGGATGCACTTTTTGCATGTTTATCATATGATACAGCGTCTGATTTGTGCATTTTTCTTTTTTTTTTTTTTTTGGTGCAGTTTCTAAAACAAAATCGTTGGGTTAAAAACCCAAAACTCAGAATTATGAACTGTTTTACAGTAACTCTACTGTACAGTCAGATTAAAAACAGTTAAAAATGCATTAAAATCTGGACTTATTTTCACCGTATCAACACAACATGCTGACCAGGGTTGCTCAGACTTTTGCCTCAGTGTCTCTCAGTGCTCGGAATGAGCCCTTATTTTCAGCAAAGTCACTTTTAAAGGCTGCAGTTTCTCCGGATGTTGGTGCGATGAGAGCTCGAGAAATCTTTTAGAGATGAGCTTCTTTTGGATCCAGTAACTAAAATATATCCCAGTCTATGAACCCGAAACGCTCTTCATCTGATAGCCTCACAGTGCTCAGCCTATCATGCCATAAATACGCTTTAAATGGTCTTAACAACGAATAATTTAACAAACAGAAAAGTAATATGAGAGAGCTTTCCTTTTGATTTTTTTAAATGTCGAAATTTTGAGTGTAAATTTGCAGACAAACTCTTATAGAAAGAAGAGTCAGTATTTATCCACTCCACACTGGTGGCTTTAAACAGTTGAAGAACATTGCCGAGCTAGCTTGTGTTCAATGTGAGACCAAATATTATCTGTAGGGTTTAAATCTGGGCTCATCAGTAACAATTATTATATTTTTTTCTAGGACTGCATAGTACATGAGCTTTACTGAAAAGGCTCCAAACTGAAATCTTCATTGTGTGTGTGATTCGTTCCAGTGTTCTCCAGTGCAGACGAGCTTTGTTGAGTGAAATTGATGGATTCTTTGGGTTTAATATTTATTAATTACTCATTTTTATTATGTATTTAAGAACAATTATGCTTCACTAAACCTAAAGCTTTTATGAATTTGATCGGACATTTTTAGCCCTTATTGTACTTACAAACAAGATACTTTATAGTAAAATAATTATCAATATTAAGTGCGACCCTGGCTGTGAATATTGTATTATACTGCATATGTGTTTGTTGTTTATGAACCTCTCTCTCTCTCTCTCTCTCTCTCTCTCTCTCTCTCTCAGCCTCTCAGTCTGCTCCCAGTGCTCCTTTCGTGGTGTCTCAGTGTTCTCCCTCTGATGATGGCTTCCTCACACTCGGATGCATCACGAGTGGATTCTTTCCCACTGAGTCTCTCAGGTTCTCGTGGACTGATGGCAGTGGCAGAACGGTGAGTGATGTGGTCCAGTACCCGGCTGTGAAGGCACAGGGCAACAAGTTTACTGCAGTGAGCCACATGCGTGTCAAGCCCGCGAGAAAGGCCACAAATTTTATTTGCGAAGTGAGTCATCCGGCCGGACGAGGAAGCAAACACACAACAGTGGAAGGTCAGTGGTCCGACAACCCATGCAGCTAACTCCCTCCAAAAGTAGATGGAGACACACACTGAAAAACACAAGAATAAGGCAACTAAACCTACATCATTCAAACCACCAATTAGGCTGATTGCTAAAAAGAGCTACAGAAGTTGCTCTTTTGCTTTTTTAGGAACATACAAAGAACAAACAACTCTGTAACCAAAACATTAGGCCAACAATTTTCCATTGCGTGTTATCTACATTAGCCTTATAGCTTCAACGCAGAACTAAAGAGATTAGATTTGTTCATCCAACAAGCCGTCAGGAAAATTTAAAAAATTCGGAGAAAAAGATTAATGGCTAATAGGAATTTGGCAGACACTGTTGTACAGAACAACTTCCGGCCTAATCATGTTACATAGGTGAACTAATGTAGCACTAGGTGTCTCAAGAAGTTTTTTTGGTACAGGGCATGGTTTCTGAGTGTAGGAGCAAACCCCAGTCTGCCTGGAAAATCTCATCCATGCCTTCACATTTAAGTGCATGCTTTGTATTGTTTATTCTAGGTGTTTAGCCACAGAGTTCAGTAGCACAATTTTCTCTTTTTACGCTTATTACATTGTTTAGGGATCTCTCCACCAACTATCCGTCTGGAGGAATTTGGTCAATCCGTAATGTGTGTCATTGAGGACTTCTATCCAAAGACCCTCAGTATCAAGTGGAAAGAGGATGACCGTGAAGTCGGAGGCCGAGACTGGAAAACCACAGAAAATGACTCAGGTTTTTACGGAGCGGTCAGCGTCTTTGAAGCAAATCTTACATCTGCAAGCCCAGGAACCAAATACACCTGTGAAGTCACACACGGGGGCAGAACGTACACAGAAAATCTGTCAACTAGAGGTAATCTAGTGCTGTCATGGTGATGTAGGCAAAATAATACTGTGTAAACCTCAGAGACCCCCAATCTATTTTCAGTGTCTTGAGACATTTCCTGTTTTTAGGGAAGTAAATGATCTTATATTATGTCTCTTCAGAAATACCTCCTCAAAGATAAAAACATTTTACAAAATGACCATTTTTAATGGAAATGAAATGAAAGAAGGGTTGGTTTCTGAATTCTGCACATTGCTTTACATCAATATGTAAAAATAAACTGATAACTATTTAAATTTGCTTTCCATAAAAGAATTACTAATGTGCAGTTCTCTTTTTCATGTAGCTCAGTTCTCTCTGAAAATCAATCCACCACCAGCAAAGGAGCTGTTTATAAACCAGAGAGCAGTACTCGAGTGTGTCTTAACTGGTGATAGTAGGAAGGAGGTGGAAGGAGCAACAGTGTCATGGACAGCTGGAGGTCGGAGCCCAGCAACTGGCGATGTTCGTGTTGGTGGTGTTACACAGGCAGGATCAGCATTTACCAAAACTAGCACACTGACCCTTGAAGAGTCCGTCTGGTTTTCAGGTACAGAAGTGATTTGCTCCACCTCAAGAACTTCTGAGAAAATCAGTGTTAAAAGAGGAGGTGAGTGTTTTATACTGGAGTCAAATCTTCTTAGACGGTATTAAAACACTTCTTCTGAAATGTGTGTATCTTCTATCTTGTATCGTCTAATTTAAATATGATCTTTTCCCATGTAGGACAACGTCCCTCTATTATCATTTACAAGCCGGATAAGCCTGTCAGTGACTCTGACTCGGTGTCCCTGGTTTGTGAGGTCAGCAGCTCTGATCTGGCAAATGTTTATGTCATGTGGAAAGTGAACGGTGGTCAGTACATAGAAGGCAACAGAATGACCACCATCAAAAATGACAACACACTGATTGTCCTCAGCTACTTAACCGTGACTGGACAGCAGTACAACAGTGCAGAAATCGTTTGTGCTGCCAAAGACGCCAACGTACAGAATGACCTCCAGCCGAGAACGAGCTCACCATCTAAGAGTAAAGTCACTTCCATTCATTTCCTAAAGTAACTCGTAGTTAAAAATGTTTTCAGACCAGCACTCAATTTTCACCTTTACCCCCCACGATCAGCCAAGATAAGGTTGTTGAATTTGCTTCTTTAGTAACAGATGCATCAGATGAAGCCTGACGATGGATAACTAGTGCACAGAGCAAAATTTACTATGTGACATAAGCTGTACATATGTCAAATATTATGGCATCTTTCATAACAATTACCAGTAATGAAAACATAACATAACACTCTTATACTAAAGAAAATCTCTCTTAATAACTATAGACAGGATATGACATCTTCCATGATATGTTTCTGGCATGGTAATGTCAATATTAAGTCGAAGAGTGCTAGTAAAGTGTTAGGCCTGTGTCTTCTCTTAGAGTAGGGAGTTGATACAGAGCTTTAGGCCTAAGTTTACAGTATGAATAACATGGCTTGTTAAATGTTATTTATTATTCCACTGTACAAATCATTGGAGCTTACAGTGAAATTAAAAGTTAGTGATATTGCTGTGGATAAGGGTACAAATACATGTATTATACATAACATTCAAGTCAGAATATCTGAATGTTTTCCCACAGAGTTAAATTAAGCAATTTTTTCTTTATTTCACAGCAAAATCTCCACCAAAAATCCATCTGGTTGAATCTGGCCAATCCATTATGTGTATCATTGAGGACTTCTACCCAAAGGCCTTGAAAATAAAGTGGAAAAAGGATGACCATGAAGTCAGAGGCCGGGACTGGAAAACCACAGAAAACAACTTGGGTTCTTATAGAGCTGTCAGTGTCCTTGAAGCAAATCTAACGTCTTCAAGCCCGGGAACCAAATACACCTGTGAAGTCACTCATGGGGGCACAGCATACTCAGAAAATCTATTATCTAGAGGTAATCTAATGCTGTCATGGTTATGCAGTCATAATACATTTTAAACACACAGGAGATATAATTATACAGGACTGTGCAACGTCAGGGGCCACTTCACATTTAAACTGCCATTAAGTTATTCAGTATTCAGTGTCAGGAGCAAACGATACATGTAATCTAATTCTTAGTAAAGCTTCACCACAGCCACGCAATGTGTCAGACTCATATCATTCAGTTGCTGTTCGTTTGGGCCAGTTTTGTAAACTTTTCTCTTGTTTCACTTCCTTTGACTAAAATTGCACATTTAGATTATCCTTAGTCTAGCCTGCTCAGAACTATCTTCTGAAAAATGAATAACTTGATTTTCTTAATTAGAAAGGAAAATTGAGTGGTGTGTTATTTTTGCAGAGGACTTCATATCGATATGTACAAATTTAAATGCTAACTCAATTAAATTACAAATCTACTTAACTTTGCTTTCCTTATTAATATTAATAGTGTTTTGTTTTCTGTTTTAGCTCAGTTCTCTCTGAAAATCAATCCACCACCAGCAAAGGAGCTGTTTATAAACCAGAGAGCAGTACTCGAGTGTGTCATAACTGGTGACAGTAAGAAGCAGGTGGAAGGAGCAACAGTGTCATGGACAGCTGGAGGTCGAAGCCCAGCAACTCGTGATGTTCGTGTTGGTGGTGTTACACAGGCAGGATCAGCATTTACCAAAACTAGCACACTGACCCTTGAAGAGTCCGTCTGGTTTTCAGGTAGTGAAGTGATTTGCTCCACCTCAAGAGACAAAACAGCCCCTGAGAAAATCAGTGTTAAAAGAGGAGGTGAGTGTTTTATACTGGAGTCAAATCTTCTTAGACGGTATTAAAACACTTCTTCTGAAATGTGTGTATCTTCTATCTTGTATCGTCTAATTTAAATATGATCTTTTCTCATGTAGGACAACGTCCCTCTATTGTCATTTACAAGCCGGATAAGCCTGTCAGTGACTCTGACTCGGTGTCCCTGGTTTGTGAGGTCAGCAGCTCTGATCTGGCAAATGTCTATGTCATGTGGAAAGTGAACGGTGGTCAGTACATAGAAGGCAACAGAATGACCACCATCAAAAATGACAACACACTGATTGTCCTCAGCTACTTAACCGTGACTGGACAGCAGTACAACAGTGCAGAAATCGTTTGTGCTGTCAAAGACGCCAACATGCAGAATGACGTCCAGCCGAGAACGAGCTCACCATCTAAGAGTAAAGTCACTTCCATTCATTTCCTAAAATAACTTGTAGTTAAGAGTGTTCTACAAACAAGACTCAATTTTCTTATTTGCCAGAGTCTAAGCAAGTTTTTTTTTATTTTATAGAAAACTCTCCACCAACTATTCGTCTGATGGAATTTGGAGAATCCATAATGTGCATCATTGAGGACTTCTACCCTAAGCCCCTCAGTATCAAGTGGAAAAAGGATGACCGTGAAGTCCAAGGCCGAGACTGGAAAACCACAGAAAATGACTCGGGTTCTTACAGAAAAGTCAGTGTCCTCGAGGCCAATCGAACTTCTTCGAAAGCAGGCACCAAATACACCTGTGAAGTCACACATGATGGCAGAAAGAACTCAGAAAATCTGATATCTAAAGGTAATCTAGTGCTGTTATGGTTATAGAGTGAGAAATGTCAGAAACTACCCCTAACTTATTTAATTTATTTGAAACTTAACCTCAGTTTTTCACTTCTTCAGTATCAGGAGTAAAAGCAGAAGCTTCAACACCTAAATATAACAATATTCTTAATTCCACCGTTTATCTTTATCAAAGCTTCCAATTTTTACTGCTTATCACAATCCAAGTAATCCTAAAGACATTCAGTCATGTTGAGGTCTGGACTCTTCAGTTGTCAGTCCATTATTTGGAGATCACCAGCAGCTTTGATTTCACTTTTTCTTGTCTAGTATCTCGATTATTTTCTAGTTTTCTTTTAACCATATTTTTCCTCATGTAAGTGGATTATTTTGCATTTCATCTCATCTGAATTATTTCTTGATAAATGAATAATGAAATGTTTTTGTTAAACAGACGTTAAATAGTGAGGTGCTGTCTGACTCTGTACCAACTTTTATGGATATCAATGCATTGTCAATTGACCTTGAATTACTGTCCTAATTATTACTAGTATTAGTAATACACATTTCTTTTTTTATGTAGCCCATTTCTCTCTGAAAATCAATCCACCACAAGCAAAGGAACTCTTTATTATCCAAAAAGCAATAATCAAATGTGTCATAACTGGTGATATTAAGAAGGAGGTGGAAGGAGCCACGGTGTCATGGACAGTTGGAAGCAAAACTCAACCATCTGGTGCAGTACATAACCTGTTTAATGAGACAGGACAATTCTTCAGCAAGACTAGCACACTCACCCTTGAGGAGTCCAACTGGTTTTCAGGTGAAGAAGTGATGTGCTCCACCAGCAGGGATGAAATAGAAATCTCTGAAAAAATTCGTGTTAAAAAAGGAGGTGAGTCTTTTATTGCTGGAGTCAAATTTTAGATGACCTTAAAAAAAATGTGTATCTGCTCTTTTGCAACTTCTAATGTAAATATGATCTTTTCCCATGTAGGAAAACGTCCCTCTGTTATCATTTACAAGCCGGATAAGACTGTCAATGACACTGACATGGTGTCCCTGGTTTGTGAGGTCAGCAGCTCTGATCTCACAGATTTGTACGTCATGTGGGAGGTGAAGAGTGGTCAGTTCACAGAAGGCAACAGCACAACCACCATCAAAAAGGACAACACATTGATTGTTCTCAGCTACTTAACCGTGACTGGAAAGCAGTACAACAGTGAAGAAATCGCTTGTAATGTCAAGGATGCCAACATGGAGATGATCAACACACCAATAATTCACACAACATCAATGAGTAAAGTCAACTGTCCTGTATGTCCTGTGTTAGAGTGTCGCTGAGTGTCCTCTCAGACTGAGACGGTCAGGAAGCATCACTGCAGCTCTTTCTGGCTGATTGAGATGCTTCCTCTAGTTAAGCTGAATGGTCAGAGATGCTCTTTGTTGTGTTGCCTCCTGCATGTTTTGCATCTTTCTGTTTATTGTTGTTTGTGCTTTTTGTTTGCAGTATGATGTTGAATGGGCCATGCTCTAAATCCAGTCAGTCCAAAGTGCAGTTATTATTCATATAATCCAATGGCTATGATGCAATAATGAAAATCATATTGTAAAATCTGTCCTTATACTTTACACATTGGCCGCTGCATGTTTTAATGTGTTGTTGTCTTGGTTGGACGTTGTTCTGCTCTGTCTTCTGCTGTCTCTGTTTTTGTTCATGATCTGCTTGTGTTCATTGTAATATGCTCACACAAGGCATTTTAGATTATGTTTGATAGATTTTCCCAAAAGCTTCACTTGCACTTTTATTAGTATTATTTTTCTTGCAACACTTGAAACAATAAATCAGCATACTTGCATTTGACATCATATAGTCCATCTTTCATTTGGAACAGTTTTATGAACCTTTATTTAATTGTTTAATTCTTTTGTGCCCAATATATTGCAGTCAAGACAGAATCTGCAATTTATACGATAATCAATTCATGGCTAGGTGCATTAGCATTATGAGAGTAGATACCTCCCATTAAATGGAAGGTTGTGGGCTCAAGTCCCAATACAGGGTTCTATGGGCTCTGCCCTGAGCCTGACTCCCAACTCCCACCACCCTGGAGTGGGCAGGTTAGATGAGTTAAACCGCAAAAGGACCAATTTTACTTGTATTGAAGTCAATTCAACTAAATTTCATCTTATATATGGTATATACAATATAATGAGACACATTATGGCTGCTTTTCTGGTGCATAAATAATAAGGCAAGGAAATTAGTGCAGTGTGGTTTAAATAAAAAATTAAGAAGATTCCATAATATCTGATATTTGACTATATCAGCATGTTTTAGATCCAACACTTATAAACTAAAAAATAGCTAATAAGGCAGTTTTTGTCATGTAACATGCTGTTTTATGTTCTCATCTTAAACTACATTAAGTTACACAATACATACACATGCTGTTATGTTCATACATGTTTGTTTATGGTTCAATGTTTTCACATTTTCCGTCTTGGTTTTTATCAATAAGTAAAAGTGTGACGCACCCTTTACCCTTTACTAATGTGCGCATGTGTGTGTGTGTGTGTGTGTGTGTGTGTGTGTGTGTGTGTCTCAGAGGAGCTTCCACAGCCAGATCCAGGATTGTATATAAAATGTGATGGGGACACTTTGGAGGAGGACGAGTTCAACAGCTTGTGGTCCACCACCTCGTCCTTCATCTTCCTCTTCCTCTTCTCTCTCATCTACAGCACTGTCCTCAGCCTTTGCAAAGTAAAGATATTCAGAATGTTTTGAAAAATGAATGCCTTTTGAACTCACATGCTGATCAATATCGTTCTGTTTAACACTTTTATGAAGTAACTATAAGAACATCGTGTTAACCAGAGGTTAAACGGTTAAAGTGGCTACTGCATGTGTGTTACAGGCTCTCTTTCTTATGTGTTTTTCAGATGAAATAATGATGAATGGAGTACAGATGTTGTCGTCCAGATGTTATCTTCCAGATGTTGTCTTCCAGATGTTGTCTTCCATTTGTCTTCCATTTTTCCTGCAATCTGTTTTCTGCTGATCTTTTGCGTTTTTGTGTTTTTAAATTTGTGAGCGAAGATGTAAATCCTGTACTTTCACCCTCATTTAAGAGTGAAATAAATGAAAAAATAAAAATTTAAAAACCTTTGGATTTAAAGCAATACAAATTCATGGATTATACTGAATTTTTGTTTTATAAGTATATAAAGATGTTTCTAAATGTGTGGACAAAATGTAGAGAAACTACAAACCAAAGGAAAGTACATCTTTACACTGATACACACTGCAATGCAAAAGTGTGAGTGCCTCTGTTTATTTGCTGAATTGAACATGTTGGAAAAAATACAGATCATAAAATGCGGCCCTCTGCAACAGTTAAACCACATTGTACAATTAGGCCATTCAATAATGAACCTAACATAACTTTGAAACCGAGGTATCTGTGTAGTAAATATATATTTTATTTCATTTAGGAACATTTTTGAAACTTGCAATATATTCAGTATTCATACGATGTGTTCAACTCAATATATGCTTAATTTTAATAGGACAGTGTTTAATTTGGTAAATAGTTAATACAATTATTCAAAATGATCATAGTGGTAATGTTATTATGTAGGATAATCCAAGAAAATAATAATAACAAGTTTCATCTAAATCTAAATTTAATATGAACAATGACATATTGGTTTTCTATGTGAAAATAGGTAAACAAATCCTCTACAGAGAACAGAGAGAGAGAGAGAGAGAAAGAAAGAGAGAGAGAGAGAGAGAGAGAGAGAGAGAGAGAGAGAGAGAGAGAGAAAGAGAGAGAGAGAGAGAGACAGAGAGAGAGAGAGAGAGAGTTAAGATTGCAGGAAAGAAAATGTGAGAGTGCCTGAAATTTCTAGTTTAAAAGTTCATTGAACCTCCAATAGTCAGTTAACAGAACAGTGACTGTGTGTTATTTTCGCTGAACTCATTATTTGTAGTTCATTAATGTTAAATTATTAAAGTTCAAGGCAGCAGGTCACTCATTTTATTTCACTAACTCCAAATGAGATTTACAGTCTGCATAAAAATGAGTGATTTAAATCCAGCCCAACCCGAGCAGCCGCTGTCCGGGAAACACAAGTTTATCTGATATTCAGTGGGGCTCGGGTCGCCCTGCTGACCTCTAACAATGCTTATCAGGACGCTGAATGACCCGGATGGCACGCGCTGCTTCAGCGGATCTTTAATGTTTCAAACCTTGTTTCTAGTTTAATTCTAGGGTAGAAAAGTTTTACTGAACGACTGTTTAGCTTTTAAAATGTATAAAAACTGTAGAGGAGCTGTTGCTCTGTTAGCAGGACGTCAGAGAGGAGGTGTGGAATAGACTGATGTGGAGAGAGAAAATGAGCAGAGCCCTTTATTAAAGTCATTATTGGGGGAAAATTCTGCACATTTTACAGGTTCATTCAAAGATTCTGGGGGGCGGTTCCCAAAGCTGTTCTACAATGAACTGGACTGAGCCCCGGATCTTCACATGTCCCACTGCTGAAGGGTTTACTGAAATAGAACAAAGTGCCCGGATGAACTCCTACCGTGCAACATTTAATTCAACAATACAAAAATAGTCCTCCATCAGTGGAGATTCTTCCTTTCTGTTTCACTGATTCTGTTCATTTATTTAGAGTACAGTGTGATCAGATGTGCGACTGGTCTTAGTGATGTTTTAGCTGATTGTAAAGTGGAACTTTATTAAGAGCGTTGATGCGCTTTCTGCACGCGGTGTTTATTTATCTGTTTACCGCAGTGATTCTATTGTACAGATGAAAAACTGACCAGGGGTGCCCAAACTTTTGCCCCCGGTCTATGATGAGCCTCAGTGTCTCTCAGTGCTCGGAATGAGCCCTTATTTTCAGCAAAGTCACTTTTAAAGGCTGCAGTTTCTCCGGATGTTGGTGCGATGAGAGCTCGAGAAATCTTTTAGAGATGAGCTTCTTTTGGATCCAGTAACTAAAATATATCCCAGTCTATGAACCCGAAACGCTCTTCATCTGATAGCCTCGCAGTGCTCAGCCTACACGCTCACACGCGCATGCGCTGTTACTGAAAGGCTCCAGACTGAGATCTTCAGTAACGGCTTCACTGTGTGTGTGATTGGTTCCTGTGTTCTCCAGCGCAGACGGGCTTTGATGAGCGGAGTTGATGGATTCATTGGGTTTAATGTTTATTCGTTATTTATTTATTTATTTAAAATTCAACCCCCCCCCCTCTCTCTCTCTATGTCTCCCTGTCTCTGTCTCTCTCTCTCTCTCTCTCTCTCTCTCTCTCTCTGTCTCTCTCTCTCTGTCTCTCTCTCTCTCCCTCTCTCTCTCTCTCTCTCTCTATCTCTCTCCCTCTCTCTCTCTCTCTGTCTCTCTCTCTCTGTCTCTCTCTCTCTCTCTCTCTCTCTCTCTCTATGTCTCTCTCTCTCTCTCTCCCTCTCTCTCTCTCTCTCTCTCTCTCTCTATCTCTCTCTCTCTCTCTCTCTATGTCTCTCTCTCTCTCTCTCTCTTTCTCTCTCTCTCTCTCTCTCTCTCTCTCTCTCTCTATCTCTCTCTCTCTCTTTCTCTCTCTCTCTCTCTCTCTCTCTCTCTATCTCTCTCTCTCTCTCTCTTACTCTCTCACCCTCTCTCTCTCTCTCTCTCTCTCTCTCTCTCTCTCTCTCTCTCTCTCTCTCTCTCTCAGCCTCTCAGTCTGCTCCCAGCGTTCCTTTCGTGGTCTCTCAGTGTTCTCCCTCTGATGATGGCTCCGTGACGTTCGGCTGCCTTACGAGCGGGTTCTTTCCCGCTGAGTCTCTCAGGTTCTCATGGACTGACGGCAGCGGCGGGACGGTGAGTGACGCGGTCCAGTACCCGGCTGTGCAGGCGCCGGACGGCAAGTTCACTGCAGTGAGTCACGTGCGCGTCCAGCAGGAACAGTGGAAGGAAAAAACATTGACGTGCCGAGTGGAGCATCCCGCTGGACAACAAAGCGGTTCCACACCCGTGAGAGGTCAGTGATCTGACAACCCATGCAGCTAACTCCCCTCTCCCCCAGCCCTTAGAAGGAAAACATACACTTACAGTACAGTGTCAGGTAAATAAACAACAAACAATAATCAATCTTGTAATTAAGTGGTCAGTAAAAATGCTGCTGCTTGAACTTGAACTAAGTTCACCGCTAATCCTCTTCCAATCCTAAGACACCATCAGCCAAGGTTCCTTTCTCATCATCTTTTCTACTGAGAGAGAAAAAGCAACCTAAACATCTAATCTCGCACAAATACGTCATTCTAACTGTCTTACTTCAGCTAGATTGTGACATTAACAACCCTTTAAACTTTTCTTTCTTCTTATTTTTCCTAGGATCGAGTCCAGTACAACCAACAATACCTAAGAAGACCACAGGGCCACCACAGCCAACTCCTGGTAAAGATATTTTGCCATTTTGACCAAGAAAGAGGAAGCTGCAAAGTGCATTTTTTTCACATCAGAGGTTCTAAGTTGGCTAAACAAGTGAACCTTAGTATGGGTGACTACAAAAGCGGCCGTATAGAAGACTCAAAAATCTAAATACATCATGTTGCCTTGATAGTTTGACTTCTCTCAACACTTAAAATCTGTTGTACAACCAAGCAAAGTGTTTTATATACTACTTAAAATAGAACGCTGCCTTTTTTGTTGGGGCATCAGATGGTTCTGTTCTCACTCTCTCGTCCACTGAGTGAAAAATAGCAAGACAAAAACCTAATCTAACACAAATAGGTCATTCAAACTCTAACTTTAGCTAGATTGTAACATTACCCAGGAGAACAACTTTTTTACACTTTTCAATTTGTCATATTTTCCTTAGAACCAACTCGAGAAAGACCCACTGAGAAGATCACAGCGCCACCACAGCAACCTACTAGTAGAGGTTTCTTTTTTGAATTTTGTGAAATTTCTGTGTTTTTTACAAAGGGAAAAAAATCAATTTGGTTTAAACATCATGATTTAGTAGTACTGGACGCTATTAAAATAGTTTACAAATATGAAAAGTTGGAGCTGCCTTTTAACGGCGTTGACACTCATCTTTTCACATGTATGGTTTATTTGCTGTTACTTTATGACCCTTTTCCATCATTTTATGCATGTAGTCAATCAGAAAGTGAATCATTGTAGTTAATAGTTTATAATCAACAAAAATGATTACTTTTGCAGATTTTATATGATTTGTTGACTCAAAAACAATATGTAACTTGAAAAAAAAAGTAACTTGCTTATGTTAAGATGTGAGAAAGAAAAAATAAGAGAGATATTAAATTACATTAAATGTTCCAGCATCTTTCATAACCTACATATAATAGTAAGATAATCTGATCTGCTCTGCAATATTTCCCGAAAAATAACATCATTAAATTAAATAAATGAAGCCTGGTCTCTGACTTTGCAGAGCACTGTACAATAACATGTATAGATATCAATGTACAGTTAATTGACCTAAAATTCTATTTAAAATTGCGGTGCAAGGTAGCATTACTAATATGTGTGTTTTGTTTTTTACTGTAGATCGGTTCTCTCTGAAAATCCATCCACCACCAGCAAAGGAGCTGTTTATAAACAAGAGAGCAGTACTCGAGTGTGTCTTAACTGGTGATAGTAGGAAGGAGGTGGAAGGAGCTACAGTGTCATGGACAGTTGGAGGTCGGAGCCCAGCAACTCGTGATGTTCGTGTTGGTGGTGTTAAACCGGCAGGATCAGCATTTACCAAAACTAGCACACTGACCCTTGAAGAGTCCGTCTGGTTTTCAGGTACAGAAGTGAGTTGCTCCACCTTAAGAGACCAAACAGCCCCTGAGAAAATCCGTGTTAAAAAAGGAGGTGAGTGTTTTATACTGGAGTCAAATCTACTGAACTTATATTAAAACGAAATGTGTGTATCACATATAACTTCTAATTTAAATATGATCTTTTTCCATGTAGGCAAACGTCCCTCTATTGTCATTTACAAGCCCGATAAGACTGTCAGTGACTCTGACACAGTGTCCCTGATTTGTGAGGTTAGTAGCTCTGATAATGGGGATGTCTACATCATGTGGCAAGTGAACGGTCGTCAGTACACAGAAGGCAACAGCACAGCCACCATCAAAAAGGACAAAGCATTGATTGCCCTCAGCTACTTAACTGTGCCTGGAAAGGATTACAACAGTGCAACATTCATATGTGCTGTCAAAGATGCCAACATGAAGAGCAGTAACACACCAACAACAGAAACAACATCTAACAGTAAAGTCAACTGTCCTGTATGTCCTGCGTCAGATTGTCGTTGAGTGTCCTCTCAGACCGAGATATTCAGGAAACATCACTGCAGCTGTATCTGGCTGATTGAGATGCTTCTCTTGTTCACCTGAGCGGCCTGAGATGTTGCTTGTTGTGATCCCTTTGTGTTTTGTATCTCTGTGTTTACTTGTTTTTGTGCTTTTTGTTGTTGCATGGGCCTTCCTCTAAATCCAACCAGGCTAAAATGCTGTAATTATTTACATAACAACATGCTTACGATGCAGTCATGAAAAAGTTCTAAAAAAATATATAAAATCTGACCTGATATAAAATCTACACCCTGGCGTCTGCATGTTTCAATTTGTTCTGTGTCTTGGATGGACGTTGTTGTGGTCTTTCGCTTTCTGTTTTTGTTCATGGTCTGCTTGTGTTCATTGTTAAGTGTTTTCGTATGAATAAAGCGTTTTAGAGCAAATAAGATTAAATGTTCTGAAATGTTTATGTAAAATTATTTGTTAATCAGGCTTGACCTTCATAAATATGAGCTTACTTTTACATCTGCATTTATTAGTATTATTATTCTTCAAACAATAAATCAGCACAATTGCATTTGACATCATATAGTCCATCATTAATTGGGAAGAGTTTACTCAAACCTTTATTTTGCTCTCTTTAATTGTTTCATGCAATCAACGAACTCAGAAGAATCCATTCATGTAAATCCATTTTATGTAATAATCCATATATGACTAAATACATTAGCAATATTACAGTAGTAACAGAGCACAGTCACAAAATAAAACATTATGGGCTCGAATCCCAGTACAGAGTAATCTGACCCTGGGCACGGCTCCCAACAACCACCAACCTAGAGTGAGAGATCTGGATGAGATAGGCAGCACAATGGCAAATTACACTTGTATTCAGCTCAATTTAGCTTTATTGCCATATACACAAATTGGGGGTGGGGGGGGGTGGTGTTCTCTGTTGCATAGCCATTATGACAGGTTTATGAGCACAGTTTGCTTTTAAAAAAGTATAAAACATGTAAAAACATAAAAATTTTACATATTATATGATATCTGGCCATACCAGCCTTTCTATGTCTCAGATCTGATAATCATAAACAAAACAAAAAAAAATGTTCTTGTAATGTTCTGTTTTTTTTGTACTAATCATAAACTACAATCAGTAACACATGACATACACATGCTATGTTTATACAGTACCTGTTATAATTTATGCTTATGTTTTAATATTGTCGTGTTCTTTACACACCTTTGACCAATATATGTGTTTCAGAGA
The DNA here is from genome assembly GCF_015220715.1 of Pygocentrus nattereri. NCBI lineage: Eukaryota > Metazoa > Chordata > Actinopteri > Characiformes > Serrasalmidae > Pygocentrus > Pygocentrus nattereri. The sequence goes on from NC_051224.1 coordinate 37,095,793, forward strand.
AGGAGGTGTGTGTTTCAAAGGAGCTTCCACAACCAGATCCAGGATGGTATGTTCAATGCAATAATGATACTTTGGAGGAGGACGAGTTCAACAGCTTGTGGTCCACCGCCTCATCCTTCATCTTCCTCTTCCTCTTCTCTCTCGTCTACAGCACTGTCCTCAGCTTGTTCAAGGTCAAGATATTCAAGATGTTTTGAAAAATCCATTCATTTTTATGATGGGAACTAATTAAAGTTCACCAGTAGTTCAATGGCTGAAATAAAGTCACTGTATCTGTGTAATTTCTCTTTCTTATTTCTGTTTTTCAGACTAAATAATTATGAAAGGAGCACAAAGGGAGAAATTCAGTGAATGTTGTCTTCCATATTTCCTAAAATCTGTCTGTTTTCTGCTGATCTTCATATGTGTTTAAATGTATGAGTGAAAATATTACTCTTGTACTTTCATCCTAGTTTAAGAATAAAATAAATGAAAATGTTTTGCATTGATTTTGTAAAGTAATACAATATTAATGGGTTATACTAAATATGTTTTATTAAAACCTATGTAAAATGTGTTGAAACATCAAACAAGATGAAAGAGCACGAATACACTGAACTCTCATTATGTTAAGCTCTTTGCTCTGACATACATTTGTATGCAAACGTTTGGGTGTCCCTGTTTATTTGCGGAAATGAACGTATAGGAAAAATATAAAACATAAAATGTGGGCTGTGCAAAAGTAAAGGCACATTTTACATCTTATGTTTTGTTCTTTCCAACATGTTAAACTCAGAAAATAAAAAAAGGTGTATTAAAATTTAATAACTGTTAGAATACAAAAAAATACATGTTGTATACATATGTGTATAAATGTATATAAACATATGGAATTTCTCCAGATAAAAAAATGAGTCACCTTGCATGATTAAGGTGGTAATAACTTCAGGCCATTGCAGATGGCACTGCACAAAGATGATCAGGCTATAAATACCTGTGGGGTGTGCAATGGGATTCATAGATTGAGAAGAGGTGGTACAGTGCAGTGAATGTCTCATTCGATGTGTGGAAAATGAGTTGCAATGCAGATATTAATGATTGGCCAAAAGGAGTGATTGCATTTTGGTGTGCCAAAGGCCAGAGTGTGAAGCAAGTAGCTGAATTTGCAGGTGTATCAAAGCATATGGTCATACGGATCTACTAGCAGTGGCAAAAATCCCAGTCTACAGGAAATTCTCTAAAATGATATAATTTATTGAAGTCATGTTAGACAATATTGAAATTGTCATGGAATGAAAGGGACAACATCGTTGTTGGTCCTACTTTTCATATTCAAAGACCAAGGGCCTGAAACAGAAGATGTATAATATAGTAAAGTGCTCTACAGATATAGACATATACATATGGATAAAGATATAAATACAGATATTGACACATACCTATATCTATATTCATAGATAAGCTCCCTGGACAAAAAAAAATTGTCACCTTGCATGTTTAAGGTGGTTCATAGGAGCTTATATATGAATATAGATATAGGTATGTGTCAATATCTGTATTTATATCTTTAACCATATGTATATGTCTATATCTGTAGAGCACTTTACTATATTATACATCTTCTGTTTCAGGCCCTTGGTCTTTGAATATGAAAAGTAGGACCAACAACGATGTTGTCCCTTTCATTCCGTGACAATTTCAATATTGTCTAACATGACTTCAATAAATTATATCATTTTTAAATGACTGTTTTCTGCCACAAGCCCTGGTTTGCTGATCGTAACTGAGTCTGGTACAGTGGATGGAGGTTAGATGATGTTGGCGTTAGCTTCTTATTTTCATTTCCCATTCCACCTTAAATGATGTAGCAGTTACATTCAGACACCTGTATGGATTCTAGACTGCAACCCCCAATCTATTTAAAATGGAGCAGACATTCAAATGAGAAGCTAATATTAGCATATCAAATTCAGTGTGACGTTGTGAACCTGGTGCTGCATTGCTGAGACAGCAATTTTCATGTGTGTTTCCTGTGAAGATGGACATCCCTAGCAAGAACTGCAAAAACCAAGGAGGCACAGAAAAGACAAGAATAAAAAGGCTGCTGAAGGAGGATGAGGACATAGCCGAGCAGGTAGGTAGTGCAAAATGCTGACTTTATTTAGCTAGGATCAGTTTATAGCACTTTTTGCTCATTTTGCATCATTTGCATCATTTGGTTATCTCAGTTTACCATATAGATAATAAATTACAAAAAATAAATACATGAAGATGAACATGCTTTGCATATATTGCAAGAAGGAAGAGTTCTGTGTGTGTGTGTGTGTGTGTGTGTGTGTGTGTGTGTGTGTGTGTGTGTGTGTGTGTGTGTGTGTGTGTGTGTGTGTGTGTGTGTGTGTGTGTGTGCGTGCGCGTGTGTGAGAGAGAGCGATCAGGTTATGAAATGATTGGCTCTACATAAATTTGATTTGTTGAAATAAGTGAACTACAGTTTTAGCACAGTGATTGTGCTTCTCTCTCTCAAACACTCTCTCACTCTCTCTCTCACTCTCTCTCTCTCTCTCTCTCTCTTTCTGAGAAAGAGAGAGTGAGTGCAGGAGAGTGTGTGTGGTGAGAGAGAAGCAAGGAAACATTTGTAAGCGCCAGAAATATCTGTAAAAAAGGCAAATGTACTGTACCGTAAAAAATGAGTAAACTGGCAGGTTCAAATGTTCAAGTTCATTGAACCTCCAAGATTCAGTTAACAGAACAGCTACTGTGTTTTATTTTCGCTGAACTCATAGTTTAGTCATATTAAAAAGTTTAAGGCAGCAGGTCACTTACATGTTTATCTGATATTCAGTGGGGCTCGGGTCGCCCTGCTGACCTCTAACAATGCTTATCAGGACGCTGAATGACCCGGATGGCACGCGCTGCTTCAGCGGATCTTTAATGTTTCAAACCTTGTTTCTAGTTTAATTCTAGGGTAGAGAAGTTTTACTGAACGACTGTTTAGCTTTTAAAATGTATAAAAACTGTAGAGGAGCTGTTGCTCTGTTAGCAGGACGTCAGAGAGGAGGTGTGGAATAGACTGATGTGGAGAGAGAAAATGAGCAGAGCCCTTTATTAAAGTCATTATTGGGGGAAAATTCCGTTCTTGACCTTTAGCATTTTTCATTTTCTGTTCCAAACAGTGATTCGTTCTTTTTCTCTTTTATGACTGTGTTTATGAGACGCGCCAGACAGCACTGCTGCTGTTGATGTGAAGACCCTCACATTACATAAAAAAGTAGCAGCTGCACATTTTACAGGTTCATTCAAAGATTCTGGGGGCGGTTCCCAAAGCAGTTCTACAATGAACTGGACTGAGCCCCGGATCTTTGTTAAAATTGCCCGGATTAACTCCTGTAGAGCAACGGTTAATCTAATAATTCAAAAATAATCCTTCATCAGTGGAGATTCATTTCTGTTTCACTGATTCTGTTCATTTATTTAAAATAGAGTGGGGTCTAAAATCATCATAATCTCCAGAGAAATATAAGTGAATTTAGGTGTGCGATTTGTCTCACTAACATTTCAGCCGATTGCGAAGCACAACTTTATTAATTTGTTGCAGTGTCTGATTTGTGCATTTAAACAAAGATCAGTCGTTGAGTTAAAAACCTAAAACAAAGACGATGAACTATTTTTCAGTAACTGACAAAAATTACAATTACAAATTACAGCTCTCTATGGAGAACACACTAAATATGATATTCTGCACATTTTAGTCCACATTTTCTATTTACTTGCTGAGTTTAAAAAGTTGAAAGAAAAATACAATAGAAATTGTGCTGAGATTGTGTTCAAACTAAACGCTGACTGTGCATTAAAATGTGGACTTCTTTTCACTTCATCAACAAACCATGCTGACCAGGGGTGCCCAAACTTTTGCCCCCGGTCTATGATGAGCCTCAGTGTCTCTCAGTGCTCGGAATGAGCCCTTATTTTCAGCAAAGTCACTTTTAAAGGCTGCAGTTTCTCCGGATGTTGGTGCGATGAGAGCTCGAGAAATCTTTTAGAGATGAGCTTCTTTTGGATCCAGTAACTAAAATATATCCCAGTCTATGAACCCGAAACGCTCTTCATCTGATAGCCTCGCAGTGCTCAGCCTACACGCTCACACGCGCATGCGCTGTTACTGAAAGGCTCCAGACTGAGATCTTCAGTAACGGCTTCACTGTGTGTGTGATTGGTTCCTGTGTTCTCCAGCGCAGACGGGCTTTGATGAGCGGAGTTGATGGATTCATTGGGTTTAATGTTTATTCGTTATTTATTTATTAATCATTTAATAGCTTTGCGGTTCATTTAACCTAAAACTTGGTGGTTAAGATTTAATATTTTTTCCCGTTACTGTACTTCCCAGAAAGAGTACCACAGATGCAATTTTTGCATTGAGAGTGTTGGTAGAGAAGTACAGAGAAGGTCAGACGGAGCTACATTGTGTCTTTGTGGATCTAGAGAAGGCATATGATAGGGTGCCAAGAGAGGAACAGTGGTACTGTATGAGGAAGTCAGGTGTAGCTGAAAAGTATCTCTCTCTCTCCTCCCCCTCTCTCATCCTCGCTCTCTCTCTCTCTCCCTCTCTGTCTCTCTCTCTCTCTTTGTCTCTCTCTCTCTCACCCTTTCTCTCTCCCTTTCTCTCTCTCTCTCTCTCTCCCCCCCTCTCATCCTCTCTCTCTCTCTCTCTCTCTCTTTGTCTCTCTCTCACCCTTTCTCTCTCCCTTTCTCTCTCTCTCTCTCTCTCTCTCTCCCCCCCCTCTCATCCTCTCTCTCTCTCTCTCTCGTTCTCTCTCTCTCTCTCTCTCTCTCTCGTTCTTTCTCTCTCTCTCTCTCTCTCTCTCTCTCTCTCTCTCTCTCTCTCTCTCTCTCTCTCTCTCTCTCTCTCTCTCTCTCTCTCAGCCTCTCAGTCTGCTCCCAGCGTTCCTTTCGTGGTCTCTCAGTGTTCTCCCTCTGATGATGGCTTCGTGACGCTCGGCTGCCTTACGAGCGGGTTCTTTCCCGCTGAGTCTCTCAGGTTCTCATGGTCTGATGGCAGCGGCGGGACGGTGAGTGACGCGGTCCAGTACCCGGCTGTGCAGGCGCCGGACGGCAAGTTCACTGCAGTGAGCCACGTGCGGGTCAAGCAAGAACAGTGGAAGGAAAAAACATTGACGTGCCGAGTGGAGCATCCCGCTGGACAACAAAGCGGTTCCACACCCGTGAGAGGTCAGTGATCAGTTTGTATCCGATTGAACGAGGATACCCTTTTTGCAGAGGAGACAAGTTTATGCTCTGATCTTTAAAAGATGGCGATGGGACAGATGTCCAGCTTATGTGTCTCAGAACATGTCTTCCTCTCACCGCTTCCTTTGTAAGTACATGTGAAGGTCGTTTTTCTGAGTCTGACATCAGTTTAAAGCTATTAAAAACACAAGCACTGCTCACTGCTGCTCATCTCAATCTGACTGGACCTCACGCGATGTTCACTGTCATGGTAATGTTTACTCTCAGCTACTCCACGCATGTGGTCATTTTGCATCAGATTACTTGTAGTGAGCATGTAAACGAAGATGTTCCATCAGATTTTTGAATAGAGTGTGCATATAAAACACCTCGGTCTGAATCTGTAATCTGATTGTATTCAGTCGGATTGGCAAAAACACAGCCAGTGAGGCTTATTGGTGCAGCATGATGTCCACCTGAGTGGAGAATCAAACACTAGTCTGATGGATGGAAAGTAAATATGTTAACTACTGTGCTCTTCAAATGGCAATGTTAAGATCAAATCAGTGATATTTTAATTGTCATTTCTATTGAACGCATTCATGTCTCTAATTATATTTAAATTCCTGTTTATATTTTGCAGCTGGTAGGGTGTAGTGCGCAGGCCTGGTCATCAAGTTATTGGCCCCAAGCACAAATGTTTGTTGGGCCTGATTTAGTCATGAAGTCTGATTCCCTGTGTTGCACAGAACCATTGTGCAAGACTCCTAACATTGCATTAGTTACGTGATTAGGCTGTAAGTCATTCTGGATGATCTTCCAGTGGCTGTAAATATAAGGTACGCTATTTCCCCATTTACAAAAAAATATATTTTTAAAACTGCCCTGCGATGGACTGGCAACCTATCCAGGGTGTATCCTGCCTTCTGCCCAGTGACAGCTGGGATAGGCTCCAGCACCCCCCACGACCCAGAAGGAGAAGCAGCTTAGAAGATGTGTGTGTATTTTTAATAGGCATTTGTTCAAGTTGACTAAACACATGAACCTTACGAGTGATGGCCACAAAAGTTGAGAAAACTCAAAAATCATGTTGCCTTGAAAGTTTGAGCTCTCTCAACAGTTCAAATCTCTTGTATAACCAAGCAAAATGTTTTACAATCTGAGAAAAAGGCACTAAAATGTTACTGGGGCAGTAACCCTCCTGGGGTGGTTACCCTAAGGGGTAACTCTTCAGAACCTTTCGTTAAAGAAAATAATTGTATCATAATTCATTGCAATTATATGTTTATAAGTTGTGTTGTCTGCACTCATCATGTCTTGTTTCAAGCCTTTTTATTTCATTGATTGGAAAAAAAATTCTGATCCGTGTATTTACTATTGAAAAAAGGCTGGTATGCTGCCTGTTTTGTTGTGAAATCAAATGATTCCTCTCTTGCTCTCTTGTCCACTGAGTGAGAAACATCAAGCCAAAGATCTAACTGACACAAATAGGTCATTCAGCCTGTAACACTGGCTGGACTGTGACATTACCCAAGAGAAAAAAGTTTGGGTTTTTTTTTAACTTTAACTTTAACTTTTTTTGTCTTATTTTTCCAGGACGAAGTCCAGTGCAACCACGTCTGATCACCACAGTGCAACCATGGCGAGGTATTATGCCAAATTGTCATGTTTGAACAAAAAATATAGATATTTAGTTTATATATATATATATATATATATATATATATATATATATATATATATATATATATATATGATTTAATAGTATTGGACAATATTATAAGGTAAACAGATATTAAAAGTCATAGCTGCCTTTCAGAAACATAATTTACAGTTTTCACATTTATGGTTTGTTTGCTTTTGCTATATGGCCCTTTTCCTTCCTTTTACACATGTAGTCAATCAGTATGCGAATAATTTTAGCTAATGGCTAATAAGCAAAAATAATGACTGTTTTAACTTATAAAACAGCAAAAGTCACTTGGTCATGTTAAATGGAAAATAGTGCATTACATGAACACTGCTAACAAGAAACAACAATGCAAAAAACATCATACGCTATATGCTGTCATGAGTCATCATGACAAATAATGTCCAGCAATAATAAAGTGTCTTGTTACTATAATTGATAACTGTCAAAACAGGTGTTATAATGTTTGATGTGATGACAGTTAATTACAGCACACCGGCAACATTACTATGAGACTTGTAATAACATAATGCTGTCTGTCATAACAGTTACTGGTAACATGGCACTGTTATATTACTGTGAAGATTTGTCTGGGCAACTCACAGGATATGGCATCTTTTGGTTTGTTTATGTCAACCAAGTAGCAGAGTTCAAGTAAAGTGTTACAACTGTATCTTCTATAAGAGTATGGACTTAATATGGTAGTCTAAGTCTAAACTATACATCATGTCCATTATGAACTATTGTTCATTATCCAGCTGTATAAATCACTGGAGCTGACATCTTAAAGGTAGTCATATTGTTGTGGATAAGGGTACAAATACATGCAATATGGATAATATCTATACAATCAAGCAAGTGCATGCTTTGAGGTGGCGAATTGTTGTGGAGTTAAGTTATCAAACCCTTTCTTTATTTTTGTAGCAAACTCTCCACCAACTATCCGTCTGCTGGAATTTGGTCAATCTATAATGTGCATCGTTGAGGACTTCTATCCAAAGCCCCTCAGTATCAAGTGGAAAAAGGATGACCGTGAAGTCCGAGGACGGGACTGGAAAACTACAGAAAATGACTCGGGTTTTTACCGAGCGGTCAGTGTCCTCGAAGCAAATCTGGCATCTTCAAGCCCGGGAACCAAATACACCTGTGAAGTCACACATGGGGGCAAAAAATACTCAGATAATCTGTCATCTAGAGGTAATCTAGTGTTATTGCGCTTATGTAGTCATAATTCATTTCAAACACAGATATATTTTTACCAGATATATGAATATACACTACTGTGCAAAAGTCAGAATTATTACATTTCTGCTCTTTCTTATAGACGACAGCTTAAAGTACTGTTTATCAGATGGGGACAGTTTTTGTGGTCTTCCAGGTGGTCTTGCATGGCTTTTAGTAGTCTAATTCTTTCTTTTTCTTTTATTCATGATTTTAACTCTATTTCTGGAGACTCCTTATGCAAGGTGAACATCTTGTTTGTAATCTCCTCAGAAATGTCTCCAGAAAAATGAATTAATTAATTCCTCCGTTGACAGGAAATTAAATAAATAAATAGTGTTCTCTGACTCTGCACAGTGCTGTACATCAATATATACTGATATTAATGCACAATCAACTAATTTGTGGTTCTGTTTAACTTTGTTGTCCTTGATAATATTAATACTATGTGCTTGTCTTGTTCATATAGTTCAGTCATCTCTGAAAATCAATCCACCACCAGCAAAGGAGCTGTTTATAAACCAGAGAGCAGTACTCGAGTGTGTCTTAACTGGTGATAGTAGGAAGGAGGTGGAAGGAGCTACAGTGTCATGGACAGCTGGAGGTCGGAGCCCAGCAACTGGCGATGTTCATGTTGGTGGTGTTACACAGGCAGGATCAGCATTTACCAAAACTAGCACACTGACCCTTGAAGAGTCCGTCTGGTTTTCAGGTACAGAAGTGATTTGCTCCACTTCAGTGGACCAAAGAACAACCTCTGACAAAATCAGTGTTAAAAGAGGAGGTGAGTGTTTTATACTGGAGTCAAATCTTCTTAGACGGTATTAAAACACTTCTTCTGAAATGTGTGTATCTTCTATCTGGTATCGTCTAATTTAAATATGATCTTTTCTCATGTAGGACAACGTCCCTCTATTGTCATTTACAAGCCGGATAAGACTGTCAGTGACTCTGACTCGGTGTCCCTGGTTTGTGAGGTCAGCAGCTCTGATTTGGCAAATGTCTACGTCATGTGGAAAGTGAACGGTGGTCAGTACATAGAAGGCAACAGTATGACCACCATCAAAAATGACAACACACTGATTGTCCTCAGCTACTTAACCGTGACTGGACAGCAGTACAACAGTGCAGAAATCACTTGTGCGGTCAAAGACGCCAACATACAGAATGACCTCCAGCCGAGAACGAGCTCTCCATCTAAGAGTAAAGTCACTTCCATTCATTTCTTAATATAATTTGTAGTTAAGACTGTTTTCAGACAAGCACTCAGTTTTCACCTTTACCCCCCACAATCAGATGGTTTGTTGATATGTATGTTTGATAGGCTTGTTTCTTGCAGTTTGCTTGTTTAGTAACAGACATAGAACAAATAATAGAAGTTAAAGAGGTCTGTTTGATGGTGGCTAACTAGAACACACACCAATATTTACTATGGGACTTCAGGTGTATCTGCTTCCAGCGTTATGGTATCTGTAATAACAGTTACTGGTAATGGAAACAAGACACTGATATATACTGAATACAGTCTGTCTAGACAGTTCATAACAGGATATAACATCTTCCATTACTTGTTTCTGGCATGTTTATGCAAATATTATGTAGCAGAGCTCTAGTAATGTTTACCCCTATATCTTCTATTAGAGTAGGGAGTTAATATGGAGACCTAGGCCTAAGTCTAAACTATGTTGATCATTGCGTATTATTTAATACCCAGCTGTATAAATCATTAGAGCTTATAATCAAACCTGAAGTGAGTCATATTGTTGTAGATAAAGGTATAAATGCATGTAGCACGAATGACATGACAGTCAATATATCTGAAAGCGTCTTCCTGGAATAGGTCGTCCTCACCATCACGTCTAAGTGTTTGTTTTGTATTGTTCATCTTTGGAAATTTACTGCAGGTAAATTAAACTATTTTTTTCTTTATTTTATAGCAAACTCTCCACCAACTATCCGCCTGGTGGAATTTGGCCAGTCCATTATGTGTATCATTGAGGACTTTTACCCAAAGTCCTTGAGGATAAAATGGAAAAAGGATGACCGTGAAGTCCGAGGACGGGACTGGAAAACTACAGAAAATGACTCGGGTTCTTACCGAGCGGTCAGTGTCCTCGAAGCAAATCTGGCATCTTCAAGCCCGGGAACCAAATACACCTGTGAAGTCACACACGGGGGCAAAAAATACTCAGATAATCTGTCATCTAGAGGTAAATCTAGTGTTATTGCGCTTATGTAGTCATAATTCATTTCAAACACAGATATATTTTTACCAGATATATGAATATACACTACTGTGCAAAAGTCAGAATTATTACATTTCTGCTCTTTCTTATAGACGACAGCTTAAAGTACTGTTTATCAGATGGGGACAGTTTTTGTGGTCTTCCACATGGTCTTGCATGGCTTTTAGTAGTCTAATTCTTTCTATTTCTTTTATTAATGGTTTTAACTCTATTTCTGGAGACTCCTTATGCAAGGTGAACATCTTGTTTGTACTCTCCTCAGAAATGTCTCCAGAAAAATGAATTAATTAATTCCTCCGTTGACAGGAAATTAAATAAATAAATAGTGTTCTCTGACTCTGCACAGTGCTGTACATCAATATATACTGATATTAATGCACAATCAACTAATTTCTGGTTCTGTTTAACTTTGTTGTCCTTGATAATATTAATACTATGTGTTTTTCTTGTTCATATAGTTCAGTCATCTCTGAAAATCAATCCACCACCAGCAAAGGAGCTGTTTATAAACCAGAGAGCAGTACTCGAGTGTGTCTTAACTGGTGATAGTAGGAAGGAGGTGGAAGGAGCTACAGTGTCATGGACAGCTGGAGGTCGGAGCCCAGCAACTGGCGATGTTCGTGTTGGTGGTGTTACACAGGCAGGATCAGCATTTACCAAAACTAGCACACTGACCCTTGAAGAGTCCGTCTGGTTTTCAGGCGCAGAAGTGATTTGCTCCACCTCAAGAACTTCTGAGAGAATCAGTGTTAAAAGAGGAGGTGAGTGTTTTATACTGGAGTCAAATCTTCTTAGACGGTATTAAAACACTTCTTCTGAAATGTGTGTATCTTCTATCTTGTATCGTCTAAATTAAATATGATCTTTTCTCATGTAGGACAACGTCCCTCTATTGTCATTTACAAGCCGGATAAGACTGTCAGTGACTCTGACTCGGTGTCCCTGGTTTGTGAGGTCAGCAGCTCTGATTTGGCAAATGTCTATGTCATGTGGAAAGTGAACGGTGGTCAGTACATAGAAGGCAACAGTATGACCACCATCAAAAATGACAACACACTGATTGTCCTCAGCTACTTAACCGTGACTGGACAGCAGTACAACAGTGCAGAAATCACCTGTGCAGTCAAAGACGCCAACATACAGAATGACCTCCAGCCGAGAACGAGCTCACCATCTAAGAGTAAAGTCACTTCCATTCATTTCTTAATATAATTTGTAGTTAAGACTGTTTTCAGACCAGCACTCAGTTTTCACCTTTACCCCCCACAATCAGATGGTTTGTTGATATGTATGTTTGATAGGCTTGTTTCTTGCAGTTTGCTTGTTTAGTAACAGACATAGAACAAATAATAGAAGTTAAAGAGGTCTGTTTGATGGTGGCTAACTAGAACACACACCAATATTTACTATGGGACTTCAGGTGTATCTGCTTCCAGCGTTATGGTATCTGTAATAACAGTTACTGGTAATGGAAACAAGACACTGATATATACTGAATACAGTCTGTCTAGACAGTTCATAACAGGATATAACATCTTCCATTACTTGTTTCTGGCATGTTTATGCAAATATTATGTAGCAGAGCTCTAGTAATGTTTACCCCTATATCTTCTATTAGAGTAGGGAGTTAATATGGAGACCTAGGCCTAAGTCTAAACTATGTTGATCATTGCGTATTATTTAATACCCAGCTGTATAAATCATTAGAGCTTATAATCAAACCTGAAGTGAGTCATATTGTTGTAGATAAAGGTATAAATGCATGTAGCACGAATGACATGACAGTCAATATATCTGAAAGCGTCTTCCTGGAATAGGTCGTCCTCACCATCACGTCTAAGTGTTTGTTTTGTATTGTTCATCTTTGGAAATTTACTGCAGGTAAATTAAACAATTTTTTTCTTTATTTTATAGCAAACTCTCCACCAACTATCCGCCTGGTGGAATTTGGCCAGTCCATTATGTGTATCATTGAGGACTTTTACCCAAAGTCCTTGAGGATAAAATGGAAAAAGGATGACCGTGAAGTCCGAGGACGGGACTGGAAAACTACAGAAAATGACTCGGGTTCTTACCGAGCGGTCAGTGTCCTCGAAGCAAATCTGGCATCTTCAAGCCCGGGAACCAAATACACCTGTGAAGTCACACACGGGGGCAAAAAATACTCAGATAATCTGTCATCTAGAGGTAAATCTAGTGTTATTGCGCTTATGTAGTCATAATTCATTTCAAACACAGATATATTTTTACCAGATATATGAATATACACTACTGTGCAAAAGTCAGAATTATTACATTTCTGCTCTTTCTTATAGACGACAGCTTAAAGTACTGTTTATCAGATGGGGACAGTTTTTGTGGTCTTCCAGGTGGTCTTGCATGGCTTTTAGTAGTCTAATTCTTTCTATTTCTTTTATTAATGGTTTTAACTCTATTTCTGGAGACTCCTTATGCAAGGTGAACATCTTGTTTGTACTCTCCTCAGAAATGTCTCCAGAAAAATGAATTAATTACTTCCTCCATTGACAGGAAATTAAATAAATAAATTGTGTTCTCTGACTCTGCACAGTGCTGTACATCAATATATACTGATATTAATGCACAATCCACTAATTTGTGGTTCTGTTTAACTTTGTTGTCCTTGATAATATTAATACTATGTGTTTGTCTTGTTCATATAGTTCAGTCATCTCTGAAAATCAATCCACCACCAGCAAAGGAGCTGTTTATAAACCAGAGAGCAGTACTCGAGTGTGTCTTAACTGGTGTTAGTAGGAAGGAGGTGGAAGGAGCTACAGTGTCATGGACAGCTGGAGGTCGGAGCCCAGCAACTGGCGATGTTCGTGTTGGTGGTGTTACACAGGCAGGATCAGCATTTACCAAAACTAGCACACTGACCCTTGAAGAGTCCGTCTGGTTTTCAGGTACAGAAGTGATTTGCTCCACCTCAAGAACTTCTGAGAGAATCAGTGTTAAAAGAGGAGGTGAGTGTTTTATACTGGAGTCAAATCTTCTTAGACGGTATTAAAACACTTCTTCTGAAATGTGTGTATCTTCTATCTGGTATCGTCTAATTTAAATATGATCTTTTCTCATGTAGGACAACGTCCCTCTATTGTCATTTACAAGCCGGATAAGACTGTCAGTGACTCTGACTCGGTGTCCCTGGTTTGTGAGGTCAGCAGCTCTGATTTGGCAAATGTCTACATCATGTGGAAAGTGAACGGTGGTCAGTACATAGAAGGCAACAGTATGACCACCATCAAAAATGACAACACACTGATTGTCCTCAGCTACTTAACCGTGACTGGACAGCAGTACAACAGTGCAGAAATCACCTGTGCAGTCAAAGACGCCAACATACAGAATGACCTCCAGCCAAGAACGAGCTCACCATCTAAGAGTAAAGTCACTTCCATTCATTTCTTAATATAACTTGTAGTTAAGACTGTTTTCAGACCAGCACTCAGTTTTCACCTTTACCCCCCACAATCAGATGGTTTGTTGATATGTATGTTTGATAGGCTTGTTTCTTGCAGTTTGCTTGTTTAGTAACAGACATAGAACAAATAATAGAAGTTAAAGAGGTCTGTTTGATGGTGGCTAACTAGAACACACACCAATATTTACTATGGGACTTCAGGTGTATCTGCTTCCAGCGTTATGGTATCTGTAATAACAGTTACTGGTAATGGAAACAAGACACTGATATATACTGAATACAGTCTGTCTAGACAGTTCATAACAGGATATAACATCTTCCATTACTTGTTTCTGGCATGTTTATGCAAATATTATGTAGCAGAGCTCTAGTAATGTTTACCCCTATATCTTCTATTAGAGTAGGGAGTTAATATGGAGACCTAGGCCTAAGTCTAAACTATGTTGATCATTGCGTATTATTTAATACCCAGCTGTATAAATCATTAGAGCTTATAATCAAACCTGAAGTGAGTCATATTGTTGTAGATAAAGGTATAAATGCATGTAGCACGAATGACATGACAGTCAATATATCTGAAAGCGTCTTCCTGGAATAGGTCGTCCTCACCATCACGTCTAAGTGTTTGTTTTGTATTGTTCATCTTTGGAAATTTACTGCAGGTAAATTAAACAATTTTTTTCTTTATTTTATAGCAAACTCTCCACCAACTATCCGCCTGGTGGAATTTGGCCAGTCCATTATGTGTATCATTGAGGACTTTTACCCAAAGTCCTTGAGGATAAAATGGAAAAAGGATGACCGTGAAGTCCGAGGACGGGACTGGAAAACCACAGAAAATGACTCGGGTTCTTACCGAGCGGTCAGTGTCCTCGAAGCAAATCTGGCATCTTCAAGCCCGGGAACCAAGTACACCTGTGAAGTCACACACAGGGGCAAAAAATACTCAGATAATCTGTCATCTAGAGGTAATCTAGTGTTATTGCGCTTATGTAGTCATAATTCATTTCAAACACAGATATATTTTTACCAGATATATGAATATACACTACTGTGCAAAAGTCAGAATTATTACATTTCTGCTCTTTCTTATAGACGACAGCTTAAAGTACTGTTTATCAGATGGGGACAGTTTTTGTGGTCTTCCAGGTGGTCTTGCATGGCTTTTAGTAGTCTAATTCTTTCTATTTCTTTTATTAATGATTTTAACTCCATTTCTGGAGACTCCTTATGCAAGGTGAACATCTTGTTTGTAATCTCCTCAGAAATGTCTCCAGAAAAATGAATTAATTAATTCCTCCGTTGACAGGAAATTAAATAAATAAATTGTGTTCTCTGACTCTGCACAGTGCTGTACATCAATATATACTGATATTAATGCACAATCAACTAATTTCTGGTTCTGTTTAACTTTGTTGTCCTTGATAATATTAATACTATGTGTTTTTCTTGTTCATATAGTTCAGTCATCTCTGAAAATCAATCCACCACCAGCAAAGGAGCTGTTTATAAACCAGAGAGCAGTACTCGAGTGTGTCTTAACTGGTGTTAGTAGGAAGGAGGTGGAAGGAGCTACAGTGTCATGGACAGCTGGAGGTCGGAGCCCAGCAACTGGCGATGTTCGTGTTGGTGGTGTTACACAGGCAGGATCAGCATTTACCAAAACTAGCACACTGACCCTTGAAGAGTCCGTCTGGTTTTCAGGTACAGAAGTGATTTGCTCCACCTCAAGAACTTCTGAGAGAATCAGTGTTAAAAGAGGAGGTGAGTGTTTTATACTGGAGTCAAATCTTCTTAGACGGTATTAAAACACTTCTTCTGAAATGTGTGTATCTTCTATCTTGTATCGTCTAATTTAAATATGATCTTTTCTCATGTAGGACAACGTCCCTCTATTGTCATTTACAAGCCGGATAAGACTGTCAGTGACTCTGACTCGGTGTCCCTGGTTTGTGAGGTCAGCAGCTCTGATTTGGCAAATGTCTACATCATGTGGAAAGTGAACGGTGGTCAGTACATAGAAGGCAACAGTATGACCACCATCAAAAATGACAACACACTGATTGTCCTCAGCTACTTAACCGTGACTGGACAGCAGTACAACAGTGCAGAAATCACCTGTGCAGTCAAAGACGCCAACATACAGAATGACCTCCAGCCAAGAACGAGCTCACCATCTAAGAGTAAAGTCACTTCCATTCATTTCTTAATATAACTTGTAGTTAAGACTGTTTTCAGACCAGCACTCAGTTTTCACCTTTACCCCCCACAATCAGATGGTTTGTTGATATGTATGTTTGATAGGCTTGTTTCTTGCTGTTTGCTTGTTTAGTAACAGACATAGAACAAATAATAGAAGTTAAAGAGGTCTGTTTGATGGTGGCTAACTAGAACACACACCAATATTTACTATGGGACTTCAGGTGTATCTGCTTCCAGCGTTATGGTATCTGTAATAACACTTACTGGTAATGGAAACAAGACACTGATATATACTGAATACAGTCTGTCTAGACAGTTCATAACAGGATATAACATCTTCCGTGACATGTTTCTGGCATGTTTATGCAAATATTATGTAGCAGAGCTCTAGTAATGTTTACCCCTATATCTTCTATTAGAGTAGGGAGTTAATATGGAGACCTAGGCCTAAGTCTAAACTATGTTGATCATTGCGTATTATTTAATACCCAGCTGTATAAATCATTAGAGCTTATAATCAAACCTGAAGTGAGTCATATTGTTGTAGATAAAGGTATAAATGCATGTAGCACAAATGACATGACAGTCAATAGATCTGAAAGCGTCTTCCTGGAATAGGTCGTCCTCACCATCACGTCTAAGTGTTTGTTTTGTATTGTTCATCTTTGGAAATTTACTGCAGGTAAATTAAACTATTTTTTTCTTTATTTTATAGCAAACTCTCCACCAACTATCCGCCTGGTGGAATTTGGCCAGTCCATTATGTGTATCATTGAGGACTTTTACCCAAAGTCCTTGAGGATAAAATGGAAAAAGGATGACCGTGAAGTCCGAGGACGGGACTGGAAAACTACAGAAAATGACTCGGGTTCTTACCGAGCGGTCAGTGTCCTCGAAGCAAATCTGGCATCTTCGAGCCCAGGAACCAAATACACCTGTGAAGTCACACATGGGGGCAAAAAATACTCAGATAATCTGTCATCTAGAGGTAATCTAGTGTTA
The DNA here is from genome assembly GCF_015220715.1 of Pygocentrus nattereri. Classification (NCBI taxonomy): domain Eukaryota; kingdom Metazoa; phylum Chordata; class Actinopteri; order Characiformes; family Serrasalmidae; genus Pygocentrus; species Pygocentrus nattereri. The sequence goes on from NC_051224.1 coordinate 37,112,798, forward strand.
TTGCGCTTATGTAGTCATAATTCATTTCAAACACAGATATATTTTTACCAGATATATGAATATACACTACTGTGCAAAAGTCAGAATTATTACATTTCTGCTCTTTCTTATAGACGACAGCTTAAAGTACTGTTTATCAGATGGGGACAGTTTTTGTGGTCTTCCAGGTGGTCTTGCATGGCGTTTAGTAGTCTAATTCTTTCTATTTCTTTTATTAATGATTTTAACTCCATTTCTGGAGACTCCTTATGCAAGGTGAACATCTTGTTTGTAATCTCCTCAGAAATGTCTCCAGAAAAATGAATTAATTAATTCCTCCGTTGACAGGAAATTAAATAAATAAATTGTGTTCTCTGACTCTGCACAGTGCTGTACATCAATATATACTGATATTAATGCACAATCAACTAATTTGTGGTTCTGTTTAACTTTGTTGTCCTTGATAATATTAATACTATGTGTTTGTCTTGTTCATATAGTTCAGTCATCTCTGAAAATCAATCCACCACCAGCAAAGGAGCTGTTTATAAACCAGAGAGCAGTACTCGAGTGTGTCTTAACTGGTGTTAGTAGGAAGGAGGTGGAAGGAGCTACAGTGTCATGGACAGCTGGAGGTCGGAGCCCAGCAACTGGCGATGTTCGTGTTGGTGGTGTTACACAGGCAGGATCAGCATTTACCAAAACTAGCACACTGACCCTTGAAGAGTCCGTCTGGTTTTCAGGTACAGAAGTGATTTGCTCCACCTCAAGAACTTCTGAGAGAATCAGTGTTAAAAGAGGAGGTGAGTGTTTTATACTGGAGTCAAATCTTCTTAGACGGTATTAAAACACTTCTTCTGAAATGTGTGTATCTTCTATCTTGTATCGTCTAATTTAAATATGATCTTTTCTCATGTAGGACAACGTCCCTCTATTGTCATTTACAAGCCGGATAAGACTGTCAGTGACTCTGACTCGGTGTCCCTGGTTTGTGAGGTCAGCAGCTCTGATTTGGCAAATGTCTACATCATGTGGAAAGTGAACGGTGGTCAGTACATAGAAGGCAACAGTATGACCACCATCAAAAATGACAACACACTGATTGTCCTCAGCTATTTAACCGTGACTGGACAGCAGTACAACAGTGCAGAAATCACCTGTGCAGTCAAAGACGCCAACATACAGAATGACCTCCAGCCAAGAACGAGCTCACCATCTAAGAGTAAAGTCACTTCCATTCATTTCTTAATATAACTTGTAGTTAAGACTGTTTTCAGACCAGCACTCAGTTTTCACCTTTACCCCCCACAATCAGATGGTTTGTTGATATGTATGTTTGATAGGCTTGTTTCTTGCTGTTTGCTTGTTTAGTAACAGACATAGAACAAATAATAGAAGTTAAAGAGGTCTGTTTGATGGTGGCTAACTAGAACACACACCAATATTTACTATGGGACTTCAGGTGTATCTGCTTCCAGCGTTATGGTATCTGTAATAACACTTACTGGTAATGGAAACAAGACACTGATATATACTGAATACAGTCTGTCTAGACAGTTCATAACAGGATATAACATCTTCCGTGACATGTTTCTGGCATGTTTATGCAAATATTATGTAGCAGAGCTCTAGTAATGTTTACCCCTATATCTTCTATTAGAGTAGGGAGTTAATATGGAGACCTAGGCCTAAGTCTAAACTATGTTGATCATTGCGTATTATTTAATACCCAGCTGTATAAATCATTAGAGCTTATAATCAAACCTGAAGTGAGTCATATTGTTGTAGATAAAGGTATAAATGCATGTAGCACAAATGACATGACAGTCAATAGATCTGAAAGCGTCTTCCTGGAATAGGTCGTCCTCACCATCACGTCTAAGTGTTTGTTTTGTATTGTTCATCTTTGGAAATTTACTGCAGGTAAATTAAACTATTTTTTTCTTTATTTTATAGCAAACTCTCCACCAACTATCCGCCTGGTGGAATTTGGCCAGTCCATTATGTGTATCATTGAGGACTTTTACCCAAAGTCCTTGAGGATAAAATGGAAAAAGGATGACCGTGAAGTCCGAGGACGGGACTGGAAAACCACAGAAAATGACTCGGGTTCTTACCGAGCGGTCAGTGTCCTCGAAGCAAATCTGGCATCTTCGAGCCCAGGAACCAAGTACACCTGTGAAGTCACACACGGGGGCAGAACATACTCAGATAATCTGTCATCTAGAGGTAATCTAGTGTTATTGCGCTTATGTAGTCATAATTCATTTCAAACACAGATATATTTTTACCAGATATATGAATATACACTACTGTGCAAAAGTCAGAATTATTACATTTCTGCTCTTTCTTATAGACGACAGCTTAAAGTACTGTTTATCAGATGGGGACAGTTTCTGTGGTCTTCCAGGTGGTCTTGCATGGCGTTTAGTAGTCTAATTCTTTCTTTTTCTTTTATTAATGATTTTAACTCCATTTCTGGAGACTCCTTATGCAAGGTGAACATCTTGTTTGTAATCTCCTCAGAAATGTCTCCAGAAAAATGAATTAATTAATTCCTCCGTTGACAGGAAATTAAATAAATAAATTGTGTTCTCTGACTCTGCACAGTGCTGTACATCAATATATACTGATATTAATGCACAATCAACTAATTTGTGGTTCTGTTTAACTTTGTTGTCCTTGATAATATTAATACTATGTGTTTGTCTTGTTCATATAGTTCAGTCATCTCTGAAAATCAATCCACCACCAGCAAAGGAGCTGTTTATAAACCAGAGAGCAGTACTCGAGTGTGTCTTAACTGGTGATAGTAGGAAGGAGGTGGAAGGAGCTACAGTGTCATGGACAGTTGGAGGTCGGAGCCCAGCAACTGGCGATGTTCGTGTTGGTGGTGTTACACAGGCAGGATCAGCATTTACCAAAACTAGCACACTGACCCTTGAAGAGTCCGTCTGGTTTTCAGGCGCAGAAGTGATTTGCTACACTTCAGTGGACCAAAGAACAACCTCTGACAAAATCAGTGTTAAAAGAGGAGGTGAGTGTTTTATACTGGAGTCAAATCTTCTTAGACGGTATTAAAACACTTCTTCTGAAATGTGTGTATCTTCTATCTTGTATCGTCTAATTTAAATATCATCTTTTCTCATGTAGGACAACGTCCCTCTATTGTCATTTACAAGCCGGATAAGACTGTCAGTGACTCTGACTCGGTGTCCCTGGTTTGTGAGGTCAGCAGCTCTGATTTGGCAAATGTCTATGTCATGTGGAAAGTGAACGGTGGTCAGTACATAGAAGGCAACAGTATGACCACCATCAACAAAAATGACAACACACTGATTGTCCTCAGCTACTTAACCGTGACTGGACAGCAGTACAACAGTGCAGAAATCACCTGTGCAGTCAAAGACGCCAACATACAGAATGACGTCCAGCCGAGAACGAGCTCACCATCTAAGAGTAAAGTGACCTCTCATCACTTTCCTAATGTAATTCGTAGTTTACAGTGTTCTGATGGAGTTGATAGGGAGCCCTAGGCCTGTGTTTATGCTATTAGTAATATGGTTCATTAAATATTGTTTATTATCTTGCTGTACAAAACAGTGGAGCTTACAATGAAATGTAAAGTTAGTGATATTGCTGTGCATAAAGGTACAAACACATGCAGTATGGGTAACATGGTAGTCGGGATATCTGTAAGATTGTACACCATTACATTTAAGTGCATGTTTTGTATTGTTCATCCTTGGAGGTTTAACGCACTTAAATTAAGCAACTTTTTCTTTATTTTATAGCAAACTCTCCACCAAAAATCCGTCTGATGGAATTTGGCCAATCCATAATGTGTATCCTTGAGGACTTCTATCCAAAGCCCCTCAGTATCAGGTGGAAAAAGAATGACCGTGAAGTCAGAGGCCGAGACTGGAAAACCACAGAAAATGACTCGGGTTCTTACAGAAAAGTCAGTGTCTTTGATGATAATATGACGTCTTTGAGCCCAGGAACTAAATACACCTGTGAAGTCACACACGGGGGCAGAATATACTCAGATAATCTGTCACCTAGAGGTAATCTAGTGTCTTTATATTATGTAGGCATGATAACAATTACATTGGTATTTAATTATACACTATTATACACACTGAATAATTAAAGGAATTAAAGCATTCTTGGTCTACCAGGTCTCCAATTTGTTTAGTAATCATTTAAAATTGTGCGTAGCATTAGTTTACAGAGACCGTGAAGTCAAGCTCAGGCCCCAGTCTCAGATCACCAGCTGTTTTTAGCTCATCTCAATTAACAGATGGCTTAGCTGATCGTCTGCTATGCAAATGATTGGCTAAATGTCAGGCTGCATATTTAGTCTGCTTTAGCTTTTTTCCTCTGCAAGCCACTTTGCAACCTCCTGCCGGCTGCGGGTTTACCTGGTCTGGTCATTGTTGGGGTCTTCTGCTGCTCTCCCTGCCTTTCCATGCATGTACATAGACGGGCAAGGAGGTCCCCAAACAGAGCCATACTGCCAAATATATCTTACTGCAAATGGAAACTATATATTTTGTTTGATGAAGTGGTCCTGACTCAACTTTCCATTTTTGGAAAATCCTGTATTTTCCATTTTCCTTTGACATTCTTCTTCCTTATGCAAGTTAACTATCTTCTATCCAGCCTCCTCAGAAACGTCTCCAGATATATGAATAACTTGGTCCTTGTTCTCTGACATTTGCACAATACTATACATCAATGTACAGATCTCAACACACAACCAATTAACCCATCATCCTTTTTATGGTTGTTTTCCTTATTAGTATTATTAATATTTGTTTTTTCTTTTTTATGTAGATCAGTTCTCTCTGAAAATCAATCCACCTCAAGCAAAAGAACTTTTTCTACTCAAAAAAGCAGTAATCGAGTGTGTCATAAATGGTGATAATAAGAAGCAGGTGAAAGAAGCAAAAGTGTCATGGACAGTTTCAGGCCTGAGAAAGGAGTCTCTTAATATTCGTGATGGTGGTGTTAAACAGGCAGGATCATCATTTACCAAAACTAGCACACTGACCCTTGAAGAGTCCGTCTGGTTTTCAGGTACAGAGGTGAAGTGTTCAGCCTCAAGAGACCAAATAACAACTTCTGACAAAATCAGTGTTAAAAGAGGAGGTGAGTGTTTTATACTGGAGTCAAATCTTCTTAGACGGTATTAAAACACTTCTTCTGAAATGTGTGTATCTTCTATCTTGTATCGTCTAATTTAAATATCATCTTTTCTCATGTAGGACAACGTCCCTCTATTGTCATTTACAAGCCGGATAAGCCTGTCAGTGACTCTGACTCGGTGTCCCTGGTTTGTGAGGTCAGCAGCTCTGATCTCGCGAATGCGTACATCATGTGGCAAGTGAACAACGGTCAATACACAGAGGGCAACAGCACCGCCACCATCATAAAAAAAGACAACAAACTCATTGTCCTCAGCTACTTAACCGTGACTGGAAAGCAGTACAACAGTGAAAAATTCGCTTGTGCGGTCAAAGACGCCAACATGAAGAGTAACAACACACCAGCAATTCACACAACATCACTGAGTAAAGTCAACTGTCCTATATGTCCTGTGTCAGATTGTCGTTGAGTGTCCTCTCAGACCGAGACGGTCAGGAAGCATCACTGCAGCTGTATCTGGCTGATTGAGATGGTTCCTCCTGTTCACCTGAACGGCCTGAGATGCTATTTGTCATGATGCCTCCTTTGTGTTTTGTATCTCTGTGTTTACTTGTTTTTGTGCTTCTTGTTTGCATATAATCAAATGACTTTGATGCAATCCTGAAAATGATTAAAATATATATATATCAAATCTGTCCTTATAGTTTACATCCTGGCCTCTGCATGTTTCAGTGTGTTCTGTGTCTTGGATGGATGTTGTTCTGCTCTGTCTTCTGCTGTCTCTGTTTTTGTTCATGATCTGCTTGTGTTTATTGTTATGTGTTCACATATGAGTAAGGCATAAGGTTTATGGGAAATTGGTAGATGATCTTAATTGACCCTCAGAAATATGAGCTTATATTCACATATACATGTATTATTATTATTATTGCAAAGCTTAGAACAATAATTCAGCGTAATTGCATTTGACATCATATAGTTTAGAGGTCAGCAGCCCAAATGCTAAGAAGAGCCATTTTTTCCTTTCAACAAAAACCACCTCGGGAGCCACAACATATCCATTTTACCATCTTGGCTGTAAATATGGACCTGCTTCACCATTTAAGGTGGAACGGGGGAAATTTGCACAAGTAGCTGGTGAAACAGAAGCTGCCTTCAGCCTCGCAACTTTTTAGCGTTTGACAGTTTCTTGTTGGAGGTTAAACACATCAGGAAACCAGCTGAAGTGATTTACATTCATAATGAGTCCATTCGTCCCAAAATTATCTGTGTTCATCTTAAGTCTTTTTCTTTGCCGTTTCATTAGCTACTAGCTAGGCAAGACTATTGTGCGTGTTGCTATGGTGACTAACATGTGTGCCAGTCTTCAGGGTTAAAGGGTAAATTAGCAGTTAAACATTAACTCCCCAGTTTAAAACCATTTGTTGTTAAAAATGATCAGCAAGGGGGCGCAACCTTCACCGTCCTAGCACTGGTAGTTTCGTGTGATTGGGGGAGTCCTAAGTAGTGGATGGAATTGGAAACAACTAAATTGGTGGGGACGATCAGCAGAACTTTATTTTACTGCAAAGGAGGATTATTTTATTTTTACCTTAAAATCTAATTCTGGTGCAGTGCTGCAACAGGGCAGTAAATGAGCCAGATGTGGCTCCTTGGGCAAGACACCCAACCCCCCAGCCTTTGTCAGAGCAGCTCTACTAACAAGACTGCACATTGGTTAGGCTGCAAAGTGACAATAATTTCCCATGCATTTTATGATAAAAAACAGTAAAATTTAAAACTACAATAAAGGTTACAAAAAAGTTCGGTATTATCTGATATCCAGCCATTCCTGCATTCTCAAATCGGGCACCCATAAAGTAAAGAAATGCCAGTGTTGTCTTGTAGAGTTCTTGCTTATGTACTAATCATAAACAATATTCAGTAAATTCAATACATACACACAGTGATATATGTATTCAGTACATGTTAGTTTTCATGTTTGTGTGTTTCAGGTGACCTTCCATGGCCAGATCCTGGATGGTATATACAATGCAATGTGGACCCTTTGGAGGAGGACGAGTTCAACAGCTTGTGGTCCACCGCCTCATCCTTCATCTTCCTCTTCCTCTTCTCTCTCCTCTACAGCACTGCCCAATGCCTCTATAAGGTAAAGATACTTTACAAGAGAAGGAAAAAACTTTACTTTTAATGTAAGTCAATGGAACCAGACTTTTTTCTAAGCAATTTTGGTCTTTCGGTCCATCCATTATGAAATTTGCACACAATATAAATGGCAACAGGCATTTTCAGTGATGTCAAAAAAAGTGAAAAAATGCATGTGTCTCTGTTTCACATCTAAAAATAATAACTCAAAATAATGTTAAGTGATCATAAAATATCAAAATTCAAAATGTTGAAATGTTGATATATTACCCCAAAATGATCAACGTAGTATCTCAAGATCCTGAGAAAGACAATTTAAGAAAAAGTCATATTTTTACATCCTAATTGCCTTCTGAGATCAGAATCAGAATCAGAATCCTTTATTGATCCCAGAGGGAAATTGCAGTTGTTACAGTTGCAACTATTTATGTAAAAGAATAAACATTTTAATAATTTAAAACAATCACAGTCTGGTCAATGAGCTCAAGTTCAGCAAAACCATTATAAGAAATACAGCCTTAGATTCTGATGATCTCTGAGCTTCACAGTAGCCCTGGTGGCATCTGGATGGAGTTCTTCTCCAGGCGTTCTCCACACAAAGAGTAGACCGTCAGCTTGATGTTGTGTTAAAAGTTTTTTTTTTATAAAATTGACCTAAAGAACTTTATTAAAGTTCACCAGTGGTTAAATGTTTGAAATTTCCACTGCGTGTGTGTAACTTCTCTGTTTATCTGTGTTTTTCAGACAAAATGACGATGAATGGAGCACAAATAGAGAAATTTATTGAATGTTTTATAAGATCATATTTTCTGAAATCTGTTTTCTGTTATTTTCTGTTTCTAAATGTGTGAGTGGAGATGTTACTCTTATACTCCCATCCTTGATATAAGAATAAAATAACTGACAATTAAATTATATGTTTTTGCTTTTTCTTTAAAAAAGCGGTACAATACCAGTGGATTGTAATAAATGCATTTTTGTCAAAAGCATAAAAGACTTTAAATGACAAACTACAAACAAGAAGTAAGAGCATGAATACACTTAACTCCCATTTAGGTTGAGTAAAATGTTAGCCTGAGTAAAAAGTTAAGGCAGATTTTTTGGTTTATTTTAAATAGAAATTGTGCCATAAAATTTCATAGCTGTTATATTTCATAGCTAGTAACTTTATATGTAATTAGGTCATATATCAATTATAAAATATGTTTAGAACTTAATTTAACATACATTTTATTTATTCTTTATTTATTGATTTTAGGGAAAGTTAATAAGTTGAACTTAACTTATTAAGTTATTAAGCTGAGTTGAACTTATTGGGGAAAAACAAACATAAAAAAGTGATCTGTGCAAAAGTTATGGCACTATAAATGTAAATGATGTGTAAATTTGTTCCCAGTAGAGAAGGCATTAACTTGTAACATGTAATTTGATGGGGGGTGTTCAAACTTTCCCACCCAAATGTACTTCTTAATAAACTCTGCCATTTAATACATTGTTAAAAGACATTAACAAATAACAATTTCTTATGAACTTTGTCTATTTAAGAAAGAGCCAGTGCTGAGGTCAGAGGTCTGTCTAGAAAGTTTGTACGTAGATCTGTTCCACTACTGTGAGCACAAACAAGAAGTGAGATAAAGTCTGAAAAGCCAGACGCTCTCACATGCTAAACTTTGACCAGCTGAAAGAAGTGAGGAAACAGGTGTTGGGACCAAGACGTCAACATTGTGGGTGAACTCTATGTAAAGATCTGCTGTGCTTATCTGAGCAGCTGGTGAGAAGCTCTCCCACTATAAATGAGCATTTATTCATTATGATGAATATGTAGACTGAAAAAAAATCATGATTTTACTTTAAGAAGTCAGCCAGCGTTAAATGATTGAGTTTTTTGAACCTGTAACCTGGTTAAACACCATGATGAAAAATAAGTGTGGCCCAAATTTTTAAGGGTTGCTTTAAAATGGCAAGTGGGCTCCAGTAACCAATAGTCTTTTAGCATAAAGTGAGTGCAATTTTTCTTCACATGAAGGTGAAAGAAAATCACAGATCAGAATGGTCATCTTCTGGTTTGATGATAGAATGACCTGAACAGATGTTCATGGAACCTTTACAGGTTTGTACACTGTGCATGGAGGCAGTAAAGTCTAGAACATTTGAGCCTCAACAGATAGACGATTAGGCGATATGGAGTGTTTGCTGTCTGTCACTGTGACGGTGCTTTTGACTACTGGGATAAAGGTACAATGGTCACTGACACATCTGGTAAGAAAACACCTGATTCACTCCATTCAGTGAAAAGTAGATTCATTGTTTTTGAATAAAACCCAATTTCTAAATGTTGTTTTAGTTTTTTTTTTTTTTTCAATTGGATAAACTTTTCAGCTGGACTTTAGGATTAGCATTTTCAAAAATGATATCTTCAAGTTGTCAGGTTTCCTCATCTAATTATCCAAAATGCTCTCATTTAATGAGGTGGTCAACTATTGCCCCCTTAAAAAAAACAAAGTCTACTTTTTTCAGAGGGACCTCAAAATGTATATGTGATGTATTATTTTATAAGAATTTGTCAATTAGTATATATCTCCAACCTTGCATGGTTATTGTTTTTACTATTCATTTTGTAAACATCACGTAAGATTCTATATATGTGAATTATATATAAAATGTCATTTATTTAATAGGGCTGTTGAAGGCTTTTTTTGTTTTTGTAGGACATAGAAGCAGATTTTTTTTTTTTAAAAAGGAACAAACAATATTGTTCAAATTGCCTGGATTACCACCTTCAATTCAAAAATTATCCTTCTTAATCCTTCATCAGTGGAGATTCTTTATTTCTGTTTTACTGATTCTGTTCATTGTTGAGTTAAACCCTAAAACTAAGATGATGAACTATTTTACAGTAACTTTACTGTACGGTCAGATTAAAAACAGTCAAAAGTGCACTTGTGGACTTATTTTCACTTCATCAACAAAGCAAGTCTCGTGAACTGATGGCAGTGGCAGGATGGTGAGTGACGTGGTCCAGTACCCGGATGTGCAGACGCAGGATGGCGAGTTCACTGCCGCGAGCCAGTCCCCAGTGCCTTAGGAGTTCATGATCCATTCAGAATCATTTTATTAAACACTTTAATGAAGTGACGTACAGGGCTTCATTAAAGTTCAACAGTGGTTAAACAGCTGAAGTGTCCGAATATTTTTGGCACCACTGTATGTGTGTAACTTCTCTCTTTCTTTTACGTGTTTTTCAGATGAAATGATGATGAAGGGAGCACAGCTGGAAAAATCCGGCAAAACTGTGTCGCTTATTTCCTAAAATCTGTTTTCTGCTGATCATTTTATGTCTTTAAATGTGTGAGCGAAGATGCTGCTGTCATACTTTCATCCTAGTTTATGGCCGGAATAAAATGACTAATAAAAGAACTTTTTGGACATTGATTTCACGACATTCATGGTTTCTACTAACTGTGACTTTTACTAAAACTATAAAGTGGGTTTTAACTATGTAGAAACGACAAACCAGAGGAAAGAGCATAAATACACTGAACTGCAGCCAAGTTGACCAAGGTTATACACTGGCATGGGGTGGATGAATAGTTGGGTGGCTTAGGATGCAACTTCAAATTGGGTCAATTCCCCCTTTTAAGTTTTTAGTTTTTGTGTTTATTATCAAGAAATTAACTTTTAAGTTTATTAAATTAACTTTATTTGCTTATTTATTTGGTTGGTTATTCAGGTTTAAGAAAAGCCGAGTTTTATTTGATATAAGAATGAATTGCAGCTGTATTAAAGGTCACATTGCTTTACATTTATTTTCTAAATCATAATGCTTAAAAAAATAAACAGGCAGTAGTTTTAGGGAAAGTGGGGGCAGTCGTGGGCTGGAGGTTCGGGACCTGGCCCTTTGACCAGAAGGTTGCTGGTTCCATCCCCAGTGCCAGCAGCCCATGACTGAGGAATCCTTGAGCAAGACATCTAACCCCCAATTGCTCCCTGGGCGCCATGGATAGGGCTGCCCACCACTCTGGGCAAGTGTGCTCACTGCCCCTATTGTGTGTGTGTGGTGTTTGACTTCACGGACGGGTTAAATGCGGAGGTGAAATTTCCCCGTTTGTGGGATTAAAAAGTGTCACTTTTTTAGAAGAAACTGGGGCAGTTTTCACCCTCTGCCATATATCTTAAGATTGCAATACAACGGTCAGCAAATGAAACTTTCACATGGTAGATCACAAACAGACCCTTTCAATGTCTAAAAGAAAATGAGTGTATTCATGATGAATTCATGTCATTCATGCCAACCAGCCTTAACGTGTTACAGGGATTGCTGGCACAATGTTCGAGAAGCTAAAATAAATAAATAAATAAATAAATAAAAACACCAGCAATCAGAAGCCAAAAATACTCAACGGCAACTGAATAAAATTTCATTTATCATTGTCTTGTGTTGAAAAAGAGCAACAGTATTAAACATAAAACTCTTTTTCTTGCACAACAACATCACAAAGCACAGTAATCATTATGATTATTTTAGTGAATTAAACCCTGTCACAATAAAGTAAGATAAAATGAAAGGCTTCACCTTTTTTAAAACCCATGCATATGCACATGTATCATTTGGCTTCAATTATATAAACAAATATAAACTTGCAATAAGGTGTTGTTAAGCTTTAGGCCATGTGATGATTGAGTCTGATATCAAGATGACACTAAGAATCATCTACAGAGAACATTTTGCATGTTTAAATGCACAATTACTGTTTATATGCTGAGTTCGACCAAATGGATGGAACAATCAAACAAAACATGGCCTGTACAAATGACACATTTGAAATGTTTTGGTTTTGCAGCATGTTTAACAGAAATTGTGCATTAAAATGAGCCAAACATTTCATTTGACTGAAGTTTTTAAAACTTTTACATACACCTGTAACTTTCAGTGCACAAACCCCATCACCTGTTCTTCAAAGGCAAGAAAACAGATGCTCAAGGATGTCTCTAGAAAGTTCATACACAGACCTGTTCTGCTACTGTGAACACAAAGAGGAAGCGAAAGAGAGCCTGAAAAGCAAGTTGCGCTCACCCGCTGAACTATGATCAACTGAAAGAACCGAGAAACCAGGTGTCCAGAGGTCAACAACGGTTCCAGGAACTTTATTTAAAGATCTGCTATGCTTGCATGAACAGAGTCTACGAAGGCAAATTATTCTTTAGATGGTCAGCTGACAAGAAGCACCTCCACCATAAGTGAGTTTAGGTTTAATGCTTGTTTTACATTAAAAAAGTATTTAATCACCTTTAATGGCTGAGGTTTTTTTCACGGATCTGGAAGAGAATAACTTGTGTTATGGTCTCTTCACTCCTTCAGGTCTCACATACTAATAAAACACTGTTTTTTCATCACGTGGTTCAAAACTATCATAGAGCAAAGCCATAGAGACATCAGATGTAAACTAATAAAAGTTCCATCTTCATATACATTAAAACAAAACATTGTAGCAAGTGAAATCATCCCAAATTGAGAATATATTTTTTTCCAAGATTACTTGTACAAGCACCATGAGTGTAAGATAGCTTTGCTTATTTAAGAACAATGTTAAATTCTGACCTTATTTTATGTCATTTATGGCACAATTAGTCGATATGATTGAATGTTTGTAGTACTGAATTTGAACATAAAAGATTGTTTAACTCAAAAAAGACTTGCAATGCAAAGCCTAGTACTTTCAGGAGATCTAGGATGAGAAAGAAAGTCCATTTCACACATTAGGGAAGACTATTAATAGACATTATGACAAGTCAACAACTGTTCACAGCACATTAAAGAACGGTTGAGTGTAATTCCAGGGCAGGTAGGTGTTCCTTTTGTCATTACTGGATATGACTAAACAAAACTACCTGTTTTAGCTTTAACCCCACCAGCAACTCCAAAGTATTACTGCAGATTCCTTTAACTTAAGAATAGCTTGGCCAGTTTGCAGTTAAGTTCATGTACTAAATACTAAGCCTTAGTATTTAATAAGCCTGGGATTTTAAGGGGTTGATCAGAGTTCTGAACTCTAACTAACAGCTGCAGTGGGGACCAAACGTCTGAGATCGCTAGTGAAAATGCTTCTGTTTGCATTACTTTCTAATTTAACGCTAAACTTTTTTAAAGAAATTATAAAGAATGTATGAAGTATGAAGACGAAAAATTTTGAAATTTTAACATGAATTTCCAAATTTCTCAGTATTTATCCCTCTTGACAACATGCTGATCACAAATAGTGACAAATGCATCTAATCAGCAGATCAAATCCAACTGAGAGTCCAGCTTTAATGGAAAGACTTAAAAAAATTGAATTTTTTATATATATATAAATAAAACAATCTGAACATGGTCACGTCACAAATTTGCTTACATTTAAGTAGTGACAAAGAAATAGTCCAGGCACTTGAACATTTCTCCATTATTCGTCATAACTTTTTTTGTTCATTTTAACATGTTCTGTTGTTTCACCCCCCCTCCCCTTCAAGGGTTCCTTACGAAATGAAATGGCTCTATTTAGAACCATAAGTTCTATGTAGGACGATTTCATTCACTGGTTCTTTAAATATGTTAAATGGTTCTTTAGATTGATGGAGAATGTGTTGTATATGGTTCTATATAGCACCAAAAAAGCTTCTTCTATTGGTCCAAGTAACAATAGAAGAACCGTTTTGGTGCTATATGGAATGAGTTTCAAAAAGGTTCTATACAGAACAATATGCAAGACTTTCTCCATCATTTCTCCATGTCTCCATCAATCTAACAAACAATTTGAAATTTGTTTCAAAATTTCAAAATGACACAAAGAACGATGTGAGCATTTGACTATTTGAGCTAAATGGTTCTATATAGAACTTATGGTTCTGTGTTGAGTGATTGCCATTACTAAAGAACCCCTGAAGAGCCATATTCGCTACATTATAATTGATATCTGAAGCTTCTTTTGCAACTCAGCTATGTACTTTTTTCGCCAACCATCCCACAACTTCTCAAAATGTTCTCACATAATTTCAAAAAGTGGAGGGGACAGCCCCCGCCTGCACATCAATACAAGGGATCCTTTTGGTATTGATGTACCAAAAATTGGTATGCAACCTTCACATAATGTGGAGGTTCATGAAACTTCAAGAGGTGTCTTCACGCTCAAACATCCCACTTACAACAGTGATCCATTTCTGCAGTTTGGACAGTAAATAAATTGTCTATATTTGTGTTGTAGGCATTGTGACACCTGGTTCCTATCAAACACCACTGTAAAGAGATTAGAGTTGCAGGTAGATGTTACAGGTATGTTTAGCATGTGGTCACACAAAGACTGAAGGCTGCGGGTGAGAACTGGTAGGCCTGTCTCGCTCTCTGCACTCGTCTCACTGCCTGCATTTGAATATTCTATCTCTCTCAGGATCTTCTCATGCGTTTGAAGGCTTAATCTCAAGGGGGCTCAGAAACCAGCCCCTGGTGCACCTGCTGAGCACTGAAACATTCTGTTGCAAGGTTGCTAAACTGAAAAAGACAGTATTTTGCATGTGGACATTTTTTCAAAATAAGACAAGCACTTTAGTTTATAAAATGATTCATTCTCATGTTCACTCCATCTCCTACAGCAGTTACCATTTATCTAGACCATCATAGTACTTGAACTTTATAACTGAAAAACCAATTACAAATGCTTCAAAAATTCTAGTCATGATTTTGAAAGAGGTGTGAAATATATCCCCTGCCTCGTATTTTATATATTTTAGTCATCCCATTTTCCAAGTAGATCTACAGGTAACATTTCAGTACAGGGGGCATTATAATGGCCTTAATGTGCTTATTAAATCCAAACAAGCCAGTAATTAGTGATTATCAGGCTACTCATTATTGTTTTATAAGCAACAACCAAGTTGAACTACGCAATTCCCAAGACACTTTGTGTATTATATATTATAAATATTCATCACATCATGTTCGGTGTCCGTTATCCATTCTCCATATTAAGCCTTATTAAGCCAGCAGCTGAAAATGAACTTATCAATAACTGCAAGTTAATTAAATGCTTATTGCTACTTTATAAGCCATATATAGACTGTAGTAAGCATTAAGGGCACTTTCATTTGTGCATTACAGTATATTGTAATACTTAAGTCTAATCACAAATTAATGGTCTTGTCTTGATCTTGATGTAAAAGACTTTAAAACCAGTTGAGTGCCTATTTTATTTTTATTTTATTTTCCTTACCCCACCACACCACGAGAGCAAATCTTTGCTAAATGAAGTGAAACCTTAGATCAAAAGTGGTAAACTACACACAAAAAATGCAATGAAAAGGTTATATCACATTAGTCACTCCTTAATGTGGTAATAAGCAGCTAGTTAATTGTCAATTGCTTAAGGCATTCGTGGTGCTGTGATAATAGTTGTTACATCCAAATTACACACACACACACACACACACACACACACACACACACACACACACACACACATCTTCTAATCCACTCCTCCCTCAGGGTTGCAGGGGGATGCTGGAGCCCATCCCAGCTGTCATCAGGCGAAAGGCAGGATAAACCCTGGTGAGGTTGCAAGTCCATCGCTGACACCCAAATTACTGCTTAATAATTTAATAATAAGTAGCCAGTTAATTACCAATTATTGGCTTGCTAACATTTAATAAAAGCATTACTGGTGCTTTGAAAATGCTTGTTCTGCCATAATTACTGCTTAATAATAATAATAATAATAATAATAGTAATAGTAATAATAGTAATAATAATAATAATAATAGTAATAATAATGCAGTAATTAGCTTATTTCATTCCATTCACTGATCCATTGTCATTTTAGACTAGAAGTTGTAACCAACACACTGTTTAATGCAGTACAAAAAACTCCAGTCACTCTACTGCTTAATAATGTAGAAATAAGCAGCCAGAAAATTGACAACTACTGGCTTGTTAATAAGAGCATTGCTGGTGCTATGAAAATGTCTTTTCCACTCGATGGAAAATTAATAATGTAGTAATAAGCAGGCAGTAAATTGCTAATAACTGGTTAATAACAGCCTACTTCAAGTCAACATCCATTTAATACCGACACAAACTCTGCCTTCATTTGTTTAAACATGACGTTTCAGGCCTCATTCAAGGCCTTTATCAGATGTACAGAACAGCACACAAACACCATATAACACTGTTTAAAACAGGTGCTTTTTCTATGTTTGTATAGATGAAGTTTAGTCACACTGAAACTTCATCAATCTAGGGAAACTTTTTGGTTGTCGTCTAGACGCATCATCTCCAAAGACACTTAATTGAAACTGATTATTCTTTGTTTGTCTCAGTCTTTTTTATTCTTCTCACTAGGTTGGAAATATCAGTGAAGAAGTTCAACCTTTGAGTCATTCATTGTTTAGTGCTTAGGCTACCAGTTGAGGGGGTGTTTGGGCCCCAATCAGGGACAGTGTTTAAAATGATGGGCTTTATATTGTCTTTTGTACGTCTGATTAGAGCCTTGCATGAGGGCTGAAACATTTTTTTACAAAATAAAGTCTCAATAAAGTTACTTGTTGGTACACAGTGAATTTTCTCTTGATAAGATTGATAAGGCTTAATTAAAGCATTACAATGTTGACATTTTAATAGTCAAGTCAAAATTCATTCACAAGGCACTTTTTACAACAGGCACCTTTACAGAAAATCCCAGTGAGCATCACCAAGGGTGAGAATGGCAAGAAAAACTAAACTTTGAGAGGAGCCAAGACTCAAAAAGGGAACCCATCCTCCTCCAACGCACCAGTGAAGTGTCAAACTGTTATACCTGTTTTTGTTCTAAAATAGCTGTAAATCTCTGGACTAACTGTACAATCTTAAATATAAGAAGGCGTCAAAAGGACTTTGTTGCAATGCCAAAGAACAATCACATTTGGTTCTCTATAAAAACCCTTTCAGTGGATGGAATTGAACCTTAACATATAGTTACATTTCTTCACACCAACAAATTTCTTTTGGAAATGTAGTTTAAAAATGTAAGTACATAAAACCACCTTTGATGCACCTTTCACGAGTGGACAGTGATAGAAGAGATACTACCAATTTTAACATAATCCAAGTTTAATTGGGTGCCATCAAATGCAATGGTCAGCTTATGGCCATGCATTTGTCATATTCTAATAACATTGGATGCACATCACCATACAGGCAGCCTCTGGCGCCCTCTAGTAATACAGTCTGGTTAAGAGTCCAGACTAACTTAACCAAAAAAAGGAGTCTGTCGCCCCCTAGTGTCACAATTTTGGTTTACTGCATATTATGGGTCAAACTTCATAACAGCTCAGCTGAACTTTGAGCTGAAGAAAGTGAAGTCTCATTGCATTTTCCACCATTTTGCACACTTGCATATTTTCATCAAATAGTCAAACTGGTTAAATTGCTGAGGCCATTCCAAAATGATACAAAAACAACATGACCTGTCGTGACCAAGCAAGAAGCTCTTCTCTAGCCTGGATGTCCTGATCCTCATCTGACTGAAGTGCCGGACCAGAAGGAAGGAGCTGGAACAGGTGGTGTCCAGGGTGGTACGAGTCAGTGGAGATCTTCTCTGCATGTTCTCTGCAAGATGTTAAGCTCATCAGCCAGCTGACGGTTGCCCATTGTCTGGGGCGTGGGGGAAGTGTTCTTTTGTACCTGGTGATGTTCTACAGGCACTTCCAGTAGGTTGATGGCTCATTTGTGGACATCGTACTACTAGGCTTGTTTTCAGCAGCTCTGATTTCTTTGTTGAGTGTGTTCCTAGCCGGAATGTACAGAGCCCAATCTCCACTCCAGTTTGCTGCTTCTTTAGACCGGTGCAACTGTTTCAGTCTGGCATTAAACCAGGGCTTGTCATCGTTATATAGTCCTGGTGGGAACACAGGTATCTTCACAAAACTAGCATTACAGCATTTTCTGTAGGTGTCTATATGCTTACCTGCCTCTTCAGACATAACAAGGTTTTATCACCACATTGATAGAACAGTAAGGCATCTAGTTCATCAAGCATGTACAGTCTCATTGACTTCTACAAACTATCTATGCTGAAAGCAGCTGATAATAAAATACATTTTGAAACTTTAACACAGTTTGCACGGTCCTTTATTTATTTTTATTTTCCAATATTACATAATTTAATACCCAGTTACATATATACAGTTTATTACCCAGTTATGAATGGCTGTGACATTCACAAGGGATACTGAGGCATCATGCTCAAACAAAGGCAGGCCTCAGAAATGAAGTTACTTTCACTCTCTCCTTTTCCATTTCTCTTCTTTTCTTTGGGAGCCGTTTCTCTTTTTAACACTCTTTTCTTTATTCTTTACTTTTCTCTACTGTTCGTTTTTTTTGGGAGCTGTTTGCATTTTAACCCTCTTTTCTTTTCTCTACTTTTCTTTGGGAGCTGTTTTTCTTTTTAACCCCCTTTTCTCTCCATGTCTTTTCAATTCTCTTATAGACAGACGCAAAAAGTACTGTACCGGTCACCCCTCTATAAAGATGTAACACAGGTTGCTGTTTGCAAGGCCCTTAAATGCGGAGGTCTACAGGTGTGTCTGGTTGGTGCTGATTAGCCTAAGGTCTTCTGGGAACTGGAGTTCCTTGGGCTAAAAGCACTTCGCCATTGTCATTTTTCAAGCATATTTTTGATCAGAAAATGGCCAAATTCATATAGATATTCAAATTCCCTCAGCATTTAACTATGGTCTCCTGAAAACAACAACATATAGCTGTGCGACTGCCTCATGTAAATATTTTTTTAATTGTAATTGACTAAAATACAAAAACAACTATGCAAAATTAGAGTTCAAACATCTGAGCTAGTGAAAATGAGTAAACACATCCTCTATACAGAACACACTTCTGCACAATGTAAAGCAAAGTGACTGCTTATTTGCTGAATTTAATTCAAACTTAAAATGTGGCCTTTACAAAACTATAGCTCTGTAACACGGAGCGAGGAGGCGGACAAATAAGCGACTTCTATTGAGGGCAAATCCAGGGTCGTGGTCGTGACAGTCCAGGTTCAAAAGGCCAACAAACAATCAGAACATCTAACACCAAACAAAAACCAAACAAAGACCAACAAAACAAAGGGCACATTCATCTTTGGCAAACTCTAAAAGTGAGACGTCCTTGGAGTGCTCCATTTGTTCACTATTTGTTTGGACAACACTGCACTGTATTACTGACCAGGGGTGGTCTTTGCGTTAGGCCAAGGTAGGCAGCTGTCTAGGGCCCATATAAGCCAAGCGCCCCATGAAAATACAGATTAGCTGCTATTGGTAATTACAGTGATTATTTCAGCAATGTCACTGTAGCCCCACCTCTCCAGGGGGTTCTATCTTTGGCTAGAGCCCCAGAATCACTAAATCTGCCCCATTACTGAAACACTGTGAAAGTTCTACACATTACTGAATTGTTGAGTAGTAATAAGTTTAGGAGGCCAGATTTGTGAATTAACTTTTAAGTAATTTCAGCCTTCATGCATGCGCACTTGTCCTGCGCTCTGTCTCAGGGACACTGCTAGCCTCTCACTTCTGTATTTTGGTGGTCACGAGCGAATCTACATGCCGAGTCAAGTCAAGTCAAAGTTCATGCTTTTTACAAGAGGCACTGTCAAAAAGCAGCTTTACAGAAAACTCTGGGTCCAAGCCCCCCACGAGCAGGCCAGTGGTAACAGTGGCAAGAAAACTCCCTAAGAGCAACAGCATGTGTCTTCATGTGGGATTATTTTAGGGATTATTTTGTTGTATGTATTTGCACACATACTGCATGTATTTACAGTTTTTTATATTTGCCCAGAAGCATTTTTTAGTGTCAAGTTCACTTTGATGCTATATAGCTACTAAAACACTGCAGTAACATACCAAAATAAACTAATTACATCATCACTAGTGCTTTTACAACAGGAGTATTTTGTCAGTCACAGCACAATCACCTCAGAAACATCAATAACAGCTGGCATTTAGGCATTTTATGGAAATCTGTAGTTTTGATTTGTACTGTTATTAGTTTATCATTCTGGCAGATCAAGTAAACAACACTGTAAAAAGTGAAACAGGGCACAATGTCATTTGAGCTGTTTCTGAGGTTTGAATGGATGTAAAATGCAGATTTTGTTCATCGAAATTACAGTTTTCTTTGCATTGTTTCATTAGAAGTACAAACCCAGTTCCAAAAAAGTAGGGACAGTGCACAAAACACAAGTCAAAACGGAATGTAGGGGTTTGTAAACTGCCTTGCACAGGTATTTAATTTAAAACAGCAAGACAGTTGGGTAAGGATCAGTGTAAGACTGGGAACTTTGTGGAATGATCAAAAACACCTGCTCTGGAACTTTACACAGGTAAACAGGTGAATAGGTAACAGGTCCAACCGTTTAGGAGCTATGGGCCTCATTCACTATTATCTTCCAAAGTTTCTTCTTAAATTTGTTCTTGAGAAAGGTCCTAAGAAAAAGTCTACGTCAGATTCATGACGTGTTCTTAAAGTCTCACCTTTGTTCTCTTAAGTGTGTTTAGATTCTGTCCTTACCTAAGAACAAATCCCATACCAGAAAGCACTGGTGAATGTCAGAATCTTCGTGAAAACATCAACAGTGCAGGCTAGAAAACGTAAATGAACCCCTGTGTTATAGATTTCTCCAATAAGGCAAAAAGGTGTTTAAATTAAGGAGATGAGATTGGAAGTGTGAGCTTCAAAGGTGTTTTGCCCACTAAATGAAGGCAGCACACAAAGCCTGGTCCCTGACAAATCTGTTCTTCTCAAGAATGGTTAGTGTGAACCATGACTCGATGCAAACAGCTTTCAGACAACATCTGAAGACATGTTATATAGGCGCATGAAGCTGGAAAAAGCTATAGCAGCTTCTCCTTTGTTCTTTGGCCAGAATTGTTGATTCTGGCTCATTTGGTTTGTTCATTACAAACACATGTATTTTCCTCATCACCCTGATCTACTGCATTGGCGCCACTATTGTGAAGGCGTTCAAAATATGGTAACACGTTAATCTGCTATACAACACTAATATAACAATGCCATAAACATATCACAGCAGATGTCATGTACTGTTATGACAGATTTTGCTCAGTAATATACCAGTGATGTGTTACTGTTATCTTAAAAGGCTATATCCCTGTCTCCTTTGTTCTTTGGCCAGGATTGTTGATTCTGGCTCATTTGGTTTGTTCATTACAAACACATGTATTTTAGTATCTTGTATTTCTTGTTTAGTATTTAGTCCTGTGCTTTATGGATTTCCCTGTCCTTCATATTCCTGCTTCCTTTATTTTACTACCTTAACTGCAATAAAAGATACTGACACTTGTATCCAGTCTCCTCGTCTGCCTTACCAGCCCTTTTGTTACAGAAATGGTTCTTCAGATTGATGAAAATGTGGTTCTATATAACAACAAAACGAGTTATTCTATTGTTATAAGCTTGACATTGTAACAGTAGCAGAACTTTTTTGGTGCTATATGAATGAAAAGGTTCTATACAAAGCCATATATTACACATACTCCATCAATCTGAAGAGCCATTTCAGCATGAAAAGAACCTTTAAGCATGTCATGATTCTATATAAAGCTTATGGTTCTAAATAGAATCATTCTACTTACCAAAGAACCCTTGAAGAGCCTTGTTTTTTAATAGTGTAAGTAATCTAAAACTAAAGTTATATATAAAGTTTCTCCTAAGTTATCCAATAAACCAACCAATTCAAGTCAGTTTTTTTTTCATGCCAGCAATTCTTCCATAAACCTGCAGAGGTCACTAAAATCCTTCAGTGTGTGCTTGTTCTAAGCATGACCAATGCAAATTTTTATTATTATTGTTTACACATTTACAGTTATGGCATTTGGCAGACGCTCTTTTCCAGAGCGACTTACAGTTTGATCACTTTACACAGGTAGGTGAAGGTGGTGTTAGGAGTCTTGCCCAAGGACTCTTATTGGTATAGTGTAGGGTGCTTACTCAGGTGGGGACTGAACCCCAGTCTACAGTGTAGAAGGCAAAGGTGTTACCCACAACACTAACCAACCACACATTTCAACAGTTGTGTTTTTTTTATTTTGTAGCCTATAATCCCGGAATGTTATTCAAGTCACTCTTCCTTTAGGACAGACCTAAAAATGGCCCTATAATAACAGATGATTATAGGATCTAAAATCACAAATCATAGTTTTAAACTACGCCATCAAGATAACAAAGCAGAAATACAAGTGAACTTCAATCCTAAACAAATAGGATTAGTCCTTCTTGGGGAGCAATAGGGGGTTAAAAAAACATAAAATCTTTTGTTTTAGTGGAGCTCATGGTTGACCTCAAGGTGTTGATTCAAACATTACATGCAGACCTTAATGACTCATAGATCTGCAAGAAACATTGGAGCACTGCTTAAAATCCTAAATATTATAAAGGTACATTAAAAAACAGCTGAAATATAAAGTTGTACAGATGAAATATTACACAATCCAACATACGAAGTGTATATTCCAAAAAGAAAATCAACATGATTATTTGTGTTGCCTTTTTTTTCCCATTCTGTAATACATTAAAATGAATTTTTAAGACTGAAATGACAAACTAATTGGATTTTTTTTTTCGTACCAATACTGTGCATGATTGCCTGATTTATGCTGAAGTTTTTGCCGTCCATGATGTGAGAGGCCTTAGTTGGTCTGGAATGACCCTTACTTCGTACATTTTTTGCACAAAAGACTTTTCCAAAGTTCAGTCTTAGAAGTTGGTTCAGTTTTTGGCTTTTGACGATCCAAATAATCCCGAACACATTCGAGGACGTTGAGGTTTGGACTCTGGGGTGGCCAGTCCAGCTCTGAGACCATTCCTTTTCTCAGTGAGGCCCTCTTGAAAGCTACACATGATTTCAGTCTCATAGCAGTGTGTTATCAGAGTGGAATGATGGACAGATCTGAAGCAAGAGTGGAGCTTGATTTTCTCCTCTCTCTCTCTCTAAGATGAAAGCTTTAAGTGCTGTTTATCTGATGGGGACAGTTTTGGTGGTCTGGCGATGGTTGGTGATGTCTAATCTGAGAAATATCTGTTTGTGTGTTTGTACCTGAAGACTGTTTTGCGTGGAAATAAAGAAATAAAGAGCGGTCAGACTTTTGTACAGCATGTATATAAAGAACATCACTGCAGACACATCAAGGCGGTACTGCTAGTCATTCCAAAGACTAAGTTCTTCTACATGTGAGGTTCCCTCTGTCCACTCCTTGGTCAGCCTGTGTGTTTAAATGGGTGGATTGTTGATGGTGTATATCACTGTGCTTGGAGTGGCCTCAGTGTTACAGACCTTTACAAATACTGTGGGCAGGAAAACATCAGGAGTCCAGGCAGTTTCTGTGACCGTGTCACTAGAGTTGAGCTGGGAATGAGGATGAGTTGGCAGTCGTTTTTGTACTGGAATGTATCACTGTGCATACAGCGGGTACACCACAGTGATTGAAGCCATTACAAAAACCAGCTGTGGGGACTGAGTTACTGTGGATGTTATTATCTATTAGTTTTATATCTAATAATGAAAGAGTTGGATTATAGAAAGCAAAGTTAGGTGCAAAGTCCAAAATAACAACAACATTGTTGAAAACCAGAAGCACAACAATGACATTATTACAATCGTATGCAAAAGTTTGAACACCCCTGGTCAAATGACATTGACGTTATAACATCCTCTATGGGGAGCAAACTTAAATATGGCATTTATCTGGTAATTTAAGTTCATAAAGCTTATTTGTTTAAGATATTAGAAAACAAAATGTACAATGTGTCTTTTAACAAACTTTTTGTTTATTTCCAGTACATTAAATTCAGCAAAGAAACTTTGTTTTAACTTATTTTCTCTTAAACATCATTTAACTGGGGGATATATAATCCTATTATGTTTTCCTCATAACTCCCAATCCATTCTCGCCAACGACACCTATTGTTAAATGTAAATCATTATTTATAATGTTGCTGTAATGTCAACATCCATTAAAAAAGTCATTTGTAACATTTTACATGTTGAGGGTTTTTACTGTTAAGGCTATTATAGATAGATAGATAGATAGATAGATAGATAGATAGATAGATAGATAGATAGATAGATAGATAGATAGATAGATAGATAGATAGATAGATAGATACTTTATTGATCCTGAAAGAAATTTAGCATTTTTTTTCGGCATCAGAAAAATAAAAAACATAAAATTACACAGACGCCGCAACAACATGTAATAACATTTGTTTAGCCTTTATTCTTTGCCTCTTTGCCAGAAATACTTTTCACATCTCCAGAGTTCAGTCTAAGAAGCTGGTTCCATTTTCTGCTCAAACACATTATTATTATTATTATTATTATTATTATTATTATTATTATTATTATTATTATTATTATTATTATTATTATTATTATTATTAATTATTCATATTTTATTTTATTATTGATCGTGCAGACACATCTACTCTGTATTACTAGTTGTTCCAAAGATGAAGTTCTTTTACATTCGCTCTGTCCACTCCCTGGTCAGTGTTTGTGTGTGTATGGTATGGTGTGAATGGGTGTTTCTGTGCTGGTGTGTATCACTGTGCATGGAGTGACCACAGTGAAACACACCATTACAAATACTGCATGCAGGACAATAGCAGTAGTCCAGGCAGTTTCAGTGACCATCTCATTAGAAGACCACAGAGCCCGAGTTAACGTGTCTGCTTGAGAAGACGAGCTGGAAATGAGAATCAGTTGTCAGTTGTTTTTGTATTGGCATGTAACAGTGTGTATACGGGAGCGGCCACAGTGACTGAACCCATTACAAAAACCTGCTGTAGAGACTGAAGTACTGAGCTTAATGACATTAATAATATCTGAAACATATTCATTACTGTATCATCTATTCATTAAAGAGCTTGATTTTGGAAAGCAAGGTTAGGTGCAACAGCCAAAATAAAAACAACAACATCAACAATAATAATGACAGCAGGAAAAACAACAATACTATT
Organism: Pygocentrus nattereri; assembly: GCF_015220715.1. Taxonomy (NCBI): domain Eukaryota; kingdom Metazoa; phylum Chordata; class Actinopteri; order Characiformes; family Serrasalmidae; genus Pygocentrus; species Pygocentrus nattereri. The sequence goes on from NC_051224.1 coordinate 37,138,107, forward strand.
GTAACACATCGATCATGTATTGAGTGGGGAAAGTGATGTTTAAAGCATCATAACCACAAAACCATTGAAAGAACTAACTTTACATTTCACTGATACAGTGAGGCTTTGAATGAACTGGCCTGAGCAGAAAAGAACAGCTGCATTTTTACCATAATTCCGTTTTTTAAAGGACGTCCACATTTATTTTTGTAGCAGAGAGCAGTCAACACCACGTAAGGCGAGGTGGGGAAATATGCAGTCTTAGAAGGTGGTTTGGCACTTTCTGCTCCTTACAATTCAAGCAATTCTAAACACATTCAATAAAGCTGAGGTCTGGACTCTGGGGTGGTCAGTCCATTGCAGTGGCGGTTCTAGACCATTTCACCAGGGGGGACAGTGCAGGGCTAGTGGTTATTTTAGAGGGGCAAAATTGTTTTCAGTTACACAATTTGCAGCTTAATTATATATTTCTCACGTTTTATACAAACTCAATAACACATCACCTTTCAGTATCTTTGCTACGATTTAATATGTTATTTATCCCTTTTTACAGTTTCATATTAAATTTCTTTTAATCTTTTATTGTAGTTTATAATAGGGGGGGATGATATGATAGATAGACAGACAGACAGACAGACAGACAGACAGACAGACAGACAGACAGACAGACAGACAGATAGATAGATAGATAGATAGATAGATAGATAGATAGATAGATAGATAGATAGATACTTTATTGATCCTGAAAGAAATTTAGCATTTTTTTTTCCGCTTCAGAAAAATCAAAACCATAAAATTACACAGACGCCTCAACAACATGTAATAACATTTGTTTAGCCTTTACTCTTTGCCTCTTTGCCCTTTCCATTCAAAGAAATCTGCAGAAATACTTTTCACATCTCCAGAGTTCAGTCTAAGAAGCTGGTTCCATTTTCTGCTCAAACACATTCAGTGATGTTGAGGCCAGGACTCTGGGGTGGTCAGTTCATTGTTCCAAGAACACCAGCAGCTTCTTTGTTTGATTAGCAAATTTTCTTTTTTTTTTTATTTCCTTTTCTCAGTCAAGGGGTTTTTGTTAAGACTTATTTCTATTGTTGTTTACTTGGAAACTTATTATTATTATTATTAATTATTCATTATTAATATTTTATTTTATTATTGATCGTGCAGACACATCTACTCTGTATTACTAGTTGTTCCAAAGATGAAGTTCTTTTACAAGTGGGGTTCACTCTGTCCACTCCCTGGTCAGTGTTTGTGTGTGTATGGTATGGTGTGAATGAGTGTTTCTGTGCTGGTGTGTATCACTGTGCATGGAGTGGCCACAGTGAAACACACCATTACAAATACTGCATGCAGGACAATAGCAGTAGTCCAGGCAGTTTCAGTGACCATCTCATTAGAAGACCACAGAGCCTGAGTTAACGTGTCTGCTTGAGAAGACGAGCTGGAAATGAGAATCAGTTGTCAGTTGTTTTTGTATTGGCATGTAACAGTGTGTATACGGGGGGAGCAGCCACAGTGACTGAACCCATTACAAAAACCTGCTGTAGAGACTGAAGTACTGAGCTTAATGACATTAATAATATCTGAAACATATTCATTACTGTATCATCTATTCATTAAAGAGCTTGATTTTGGAAAGCAAGGTTAGGTGCAACAGCCAAAATAAAAACAACAACATCAACAATAATAATGACAGCAGGAAAAACAACAATACTATTGTAACACCTCGATAATGTATTGAGTGGGGAAAGTGATGTTTAAAGCATCATAACCACAAAACCATTGAAAGAACTAACTTTACATTTCACTGATACAGTGAGGCTTTGAATGAACTGGCCTGAGCAGAAAAGAACAGCTGCATTTTTACCATAATTCCGTTTTTTAAAGGACGTCCACATTTATTTTTGTAGCAGAGAGCAGTCAACACCACGTAAGGCGATTGGTGGGGAAATATGCAGTCTTAGAAGGTGGTTTGGCACTTTCTGCTCCTTACAATTCAAGCAATTCTAAACACATTCAATAAAGCTGAGGTCTGGACTCTGGGGTGGTCAGTCCATTGCAGTGGCGGTTCTAGACCATTTCACCAGGGGGGACAGTGCAGGGCCAGTGGTTATTTTAGAGGGGCAAAATAGTTTTCAGTTACACAATTTGCAGCTTAATTATATATTTCTCACGTTTTATACAAACTCAATAACATATCACCTTTCAGTATCTTTGCTACGATTTAATATGTTATTTATCCCTTTTTACAGTTTCATATTAAATTTCTTTTAATCTTTTATTGTAGTTTATAATAGGGGTGGATGATATGTGGTTTATATAGTTATTATAGGTTATAATAGGGGTGGATGATATGTGATTTATATAGTTATAGTTTATAATGGGGTGGATGATATATGGTTTATATAGTTATTATAGTTTATAAAAGGGGTGGATGATATATGGTTTATATAGTTATTATAGGTTATAATAGGGGTGGATGATATGTGATTTATATAGTTATAGTTTATAATAGGGGTGGATGATATGTGGTTTATATAGTTATTATAGTTTATAATAGGGGTGGATGATATATGGTTTATATAGTTATTATAGGTTATAATAGGGGTGGATGATATGTGATTTATATAGTTATAGTTTATAATAGGGGTGGATGATATGTGGTTTATATAGTTATTATAGTTTATAAAAGGGGTGGATGATATATGGTTTATATAGTTATTATAGGTTATAATAGGGGTGGATGATATGTGATTTATATAGTTATAGTTTATAATAGGGGTGGATGATATGTGGTTTATATAGTTATTATAGTTTATAATAGGGGTGGATGATATATGGTTTATATAGTTATAGTTTATAATAGGGGTGGATGATATATGGTTTATATAGTTATTATAGGTTATAATAGGGGTGGATGATATGTGGTTTATATAGTTATTATAGGTTATAATAGGGGTGGATGATATATGGTTTATATAGTTATTATAGGTTATAATAGGGGTGGATGATATGTGGTTTATATAGTTATTATAGTTTATGAAAGGGGTGGATGATATATGGTTTATATAGTTATTATAGGTTATAATAGGGGTGGATGATATGTGATTTATATAGTTATAGTTTATAATAGGGGTGGATGATATGTGGTTTATATAGTTATTATAGTTTATAATAGTGGTGGATGATATATGGTTTATATAGTTATAGTTTATAATAGGGGTGGATGATATATGGTTTATATAGTTATTATAGGTTATAATAGGGGTGGATGATATGTGGTTTATATAGTTATTATAGGTTATAATAGGGGTGGATGATATATGGTTTATATAGTTATTATAGGTTATAATAGAGGTGGATGATATATGGTTTATATAGTTATTATAGTTTATAATAGGGGTGGATGATATATGGTTTATATAGTTATAGTTTATAATAGGGGTGGATGATATATGGTTTATATAGTTATTATAGGTTATAATAGGGGTGGATGATATGTGATTTATATAGTTATAGTTTATAATAGGGGTGGATGATATATGGTTTATATAGTTATTATAGGTTATAATAGGGGTGGATGATATGTGGTTTATATAGTTATTATAGGTTATAATAGGGGTGGATGATATATGGTTTATATAGTTATTATAGTTTATAAAAGGGGTGGATGATATATGGTTCATATAGTTATTATAGGTTATAATAGGGGTGGATGATATATGGTTTATATAGTTATTATAGGTTATAATAGGGGTGGATGATATATGGTTTATATAGTTATTATAGTTTATAATAGGGGTGGATGATATATGGTTTATATAGTTATTATAGTTTATAATAGTGGTGGATGATATATGGTTTATATAGTTATAGTTTATAATAGGGGTGGATGATATATGGTTTATATAGTTATTATAGGTTATAATAGGGGTGGATGATATATGGTTTATATAGTTATTATAGTTTATAATAGGGGTGGATGATATGTGGTTTATATAGTTATTATAGTTTATAATAGAGGTGGATGATATGTGGTTTATATAGTTATTATAGTTTATAATAGGGGTGGATGATATATGGTTCATATAGTTATTATAGGTTATAATAGGGGTGGATGATATATGGTTTATATAGTTATTATAGGTTATAATAGGGGTGGATGATATATGGTTTATATAGTTATTATAGTTTATAATAGGGGTGGATGATATATGGTTTATATAGTTATTATAGTTTATAATAGTGGTGGATGATATATGGTTTATATAGTTATAGTTTATAATAGGGGTGGATGATATATGGTTTATATAGTTATTATAGGTTATAATAGGGGTGGATGATATATGGTTTATATAGTTATTATAGTTTATAATAGGGGTGGATGATATGTGGTTTATATAGTTATTATAGTTTATAATAGAGGTGGATGATATGTGGTTTATATAGTTATTATAGTTTATAATAGGGGTGGATGATATGTGGTTTATATAGTTATTATAGTTTATAATAGAGGTGGATGATATGTGGTTTATATAGTTATTATAGTTTATAATAGGGGTGGATGATATGTGGTTTATATAGTTATTATAGGTTATAATAGGGGTGGATGATATGTGGTTTATATAGTTATTATAGTTTATAAAAGGGGTGGATGATATATGGTTTATATAGTTATTATAGGTTATAATAGGGGTGGATGATATGTGATTTATATAGTTATAGTTTATAATAGGGGTGGATGATATGTGGTTTATATAGTTATTATAGTTTATAATAGGGGTGGATGATATATGGTTTATATAGTTATAGTTTATAATAGGGGTGGATGATATATGGTTTATATAGTTATTATAGGTTATAATAGGGGTGGATGATATGTGGTTTATATAGTTATTATAGGTTATAATAGGGGTGGATGATATATGGTTTATATAGTTATTATAGGTTATAATAGAGGTGGATGATATATGGTTTATATAGTTATTATAGTTTATAATAGGGGTGGATGATATATGGTTTATATAGTTATAGTTTATAATAGGGGTGGATGATATATGGTTTATATAGTTATTATAGGTTATAATAGGGGTGGATGATATGTGATTTATATAGTTATAGTTTATAATAGGGGTGGATGATATATGGTTTATATAGTTATTATAGGTTATAATAGGGGTGGATGATATGTGGTTTATATAGTTATTATAGGTTATAATAGGGGTGGATGATATATGGTTTATATAGTTATTATAGTTTATAAAAGGGGTGGATGATATATGGTTCATATAGTTATTATAGGTTATAATAGGGGTGGATGATATATGGTTTATATAGTTATTATAGGTTATAATAGGGGTGGATGATATATGGTTTATATAGTTATTATAGTTTATAATAGGGGTGGATGATATATGGTTTATATAGTTATTATAGTTTATAATAGTGGTGGATGATATATGGTTTATATAGTTATAGTTTATAATAGGGGTGGATGATATATGGTTTATATAGTTATTATAGGTTATAATAGGGGTGGATGATATATGGTTTATATAGTTATTATAGTTTATAATAGGGGTGGATGATATGTGGTTTATATAGTTATTATAGTTTATAATAGAGGTGGATGATATGTGGTTTATATAGTTATTATAGTTTATAATAGGGGTGGATGATATATGGTTCATATAGTTATTATAGGTTATAATAGGGGTGGATGATATATGGTTTATATAGTTATTATAGGTTATAATAGGGGTGGATGATATATGGTTTATATAGTTATTATAGTTTATAATAGGGGTGGATGATATGTGGTTTATATAGTTATTATAGTTTATAATAGAGGTGGATGATATGTGGTTTATATAGTTATTATAGTTTATAATAGGGGTGGATGATATGTGGTTTATATAGTTATTATAGTTTATAATAGAGGTGGATGATATGTGGTTTATATAGTTATTATAGTTTATAATAGGGGTGGATGATATGTGGTTTATATAGTTATTATAGTTTATAATAGAGGTGGATGATATGTGGTTTATATAGTTATTATAGTTTATAATAGGGGTGGATGATATGTGGTTTATATAGTTACTATAGTTTATAATAGAGGTGGATGATATGTGGTTTATATAGTTATTATAGTTTATAATAGGGGTGGATGATATGTGGTTTATATAGTTATTATAGTTTATAATAGGGGTGGATGATATGTGGTTTATATAGTTATTATAGTTTATAATAGGGGTGGATGATATATGGTTTATATAGTTATTATAGTTTATAATGGGGTGGATGATATGTGGTTTATATAGTTATTATAGTTTATAATAGGGGTGGATGATATGTGGTTTATATAGTTACTATAGTTTATAATAGTGGCGGATGATATGTGGTTTATATAGTTATTATAGTTTATAATAGCGGAGGATGATATGGCAAAAATTAATATATCACAATACTTCACATCATATGATATTCATCATGATATTTAGTTTTACTTAGATTTATTAAGTTAGACCATGCAAAATAATAATATTAATATTAATATTAATAATAATATCATTTTATTCTGTGTTAAACGTACTGCACTGCACTAAATCCAGCTAAACAGGCCTACATACGCCTCACTTTCTAATGAAATTAATATAATTGTAATTAAACATGTTATCAGTTAGTCGCTGTTCTTTAAGTACTAACGATATCAACGATACTAGAAAACCGGATTGTGACACATTTAATCGCGATAAAATATCCTTATTTTGCCCACCCCAACTTTATAATGAAGTAAAGCAGACACATGCTTTACATACATCCGTTGAATGTAGGAGTCGGGCGAACGTGAACCCGAGTCCCATGTTTGAGAAATGATGCCCGAACCCTACCGAGCAGTCCAGGACCATCCGGTTCGGATCAGGTGTGTTTGGACCCCACATGCCACGACGCTCCTGCCGAACAGGGGCGCGTGTCTGGATCCACCCCATCGTCTTCTTCATTAGTAAAGACACTTTGCGCAGAAGAAACGGGCTTTTCTGCTTTTTCTGCTCCGCTCCTGCTTCATGGAGCTGCATGTGGAGTGAGGTCAGCGCTGATGGGGGTTTTTGAGCTGCGATATGACACCGTGATAACTACGACCACGATGATTTACAGGCGGACAAAAACCCCACAGCTCGAGACTCCAGGACCGGAGACGTAGGAGACGAAGGAGAACCGGAGGAGCCGAAGAGGTCAGAATACATTCACCTCAGCCGGACACAAACTGACCCACCAGAAGAAGAGGACACTCCAACCTGGTCTGTGTTTAAGTGATGGACCATTTTTTTTTATTATTAAAACTTCTCTCCTTTGTTCTCATTGGACGTACTGACCACAGTGCCGCAGGTTTGAGGAAAGCTGATAAATGCTGTAGTTCGATGGTCCTAAAGCGGACTGTCCGCTCAGGGACGCTGTGCTGTAAGAGGGCTATTTGTCATGGTGTGAGTCACTGTGCTATACTACGGGTCACGGTGATAGAAACCGTGACAAGATCCTCTTCAGCAGACCTGACATGTCAGTTCATACTGAGGGAGAAACATTCTTCTGACACACAACATAAGGCACTGCTTACACTCTTCATACATATGCATATACAATATGCATTTAAACATCAGTAACAACCATTATAGTTTGAGCTTGGACCATTTTTTTTGCTATATACACACACACACACACCCACACACACACACACACACACACACACACACACACACACAGGGAGTGTAAAGGGAATTAAAAATAGAAGTAAATAACATGATAGGATTGTTTTGTCAAGTTATCATTTGCTTTGAGTTTTGTTTGAGTCTTAATTGAAATAAGACAAACTGAATATTAATTAAAATTTTATTTCAACTTAATTCTGCGACTTCTATTCATAAACCTTCTATGGCTTCATTCATCATTCTACACATGTATTAATTTGTATTTACAGCTTCCTAGTGTTCTATAAGCATATTAGGATTATAACTTGTTTTCTGCAAACAAACTAGTTTTATATTGTATTATAGTGTATACAAGTTTTATATTGTATTATAGTGTATACTAGTTTTATATTGTATTATAGTGTATAGTAGTTTTATATTGTATTATATTGTATACTAGTTTTATATTGTATTATAGTGTATACTAGTTTTATATTGTATTATATTGTATACTAAATTTATATTGTATTATAGTGTATAGTAGTTTTATATTGTATTATAGTGTATACTAGTTTTATATTGTATTATAGTGTATAGTAGTTTTATATTGTATTATAATGTATAGTAGTTTTATATTGTTGCACATGTTAATATTTGTATATTATAGTGTATTACTTTGATTTATCTATTACATACATGACCTTTCAACTAAAGTGATAATAATGACTACAAAGCTCAGAGGAGTCATTTTTTTATATTGATAGAGACGAAATTGAACCCAAAAACTCTGTGACATTACATTTGTTTGCAAATAGGTCTAGTTGACCAGGGCCAGTGGCAGTCAAGCTAAAATAGCCCTACACTCTATCCTGTATGTCTTATAGGACTTGAAGTTAAAAACTTGTAAAGCTGGCATCTGAATTCATGTTAGTTGTAACTTTAGTGGACATTGATAGTTTGGTAAATATATTAGCAAACATATTTGGTAGTTGTTCCACTGTGTCACTGTCCATATACTAATGCAGACATCCATGAGACAGAAGCTGATTTAGAGCTGGATGTTTTTGGTGTGGTGTGTGTCACTGTGTGGGGGGCACAGCGATTCACATAATGACAAAAACATCACTAACCCACCATAATAACACTGTACATAATGGCATATTTGAATGACACCTCATTTACTCATTTAGTAAAAAAGTGCTCAATTTGCACAAATAAGAGGTTCTTTATATCACAAATGTAGATAAAGAACAGCACCATAGGTACACCTATTAGGTATTGGTAGTTATTCCAAACATAAAGTCCCTTTAAGTGCAGTGTTCGCTCTGTCAATTAACTGCTTACTGTTTGTTTACATCTGTGTGTGTGTGTGTGTGTGTGTGTGTGTGTGTGTGTGTGTGTGTGTGTGTGTGTGTGTGTGTGTGTGTGAACAAGGACATTTAAAGCTTGTAAATGACTTTCCAATTTTTTAATTTGAATCTATATTTCAATTTTATAGTGACTGAAACCTGGCTCATATACACAGTCAGTGATGTATCTAGAACTTCCAGAAAGCCTAGAGTGAAAATTTTATTTAACCAAAATTGGTCCTTCCCTTGGCGCGGTGGGTAGCTCTGTTGCCTCACAGCAACCAGTGGTTGGTTAGTGTAGTGGTTAACACCTCTGCCTTCTACGCTGTAGACTGGGGTTCAATCCCCCACCTGGGTAAACACCCTACACTATACCAATAAGAGTCCTTGGGCAAGATTCCTAACACCACCTTCGCCTACTTGTGTAAAAATGATCGAATTGTAAGTCGCTCTGGATAAGAGCGTCAGCCAAATGCCATAAATGTAAATGTAAGTAGGGCTTGGGTGGGTTTCCTCTGGGTTCTCTGGTTTCCTCCCACAGTCCAAAGACATGCAGTCAGGCCAATTGGACATGCTAAATTGCCCCTAGGTGTGAGTGTGTATGTCTGTGTGCCCTGTGATGTCTAGGGTGTATCCTGCCTGCCGCCTGATGACAGTTGGGATAGACTCCAGCACCCCACCGCGACCCTGAGGGAGAAGCGGCTTAGAAAATGTGTGTGTGGGGTGGGGGGGGGGTGTCCTTCCCTTTGGAACTCAAAACTTGATTGATTGACAAAACTACAAAACGTCCTAATTATGTTGGTAGTTAATTTAACATGTAAGGCCTTGAAACCAACTCCTGAATTCCTAACCAACAGGACGGCTCACACAGGCCAAAGAGAAAAACATCCTGATTGGTCAATTTTAAGCCTTTGATTTGCAACCAAAACCTAAAAATGAAGTAATATTTGTAGATACAGCAAGCATGGAAATTCCATTGAATACAAGTGTAAAAAAGTTTAGACATGTACTTTTAGTGGCTAAAAATGATTAGACTTTCTCTGAAGGTTAAGGAGTTCCCATGAGTTCCCTACTGGTGCAGTTTAAATGAGGTTTTTGGGATGATGTGTATCATTGTGCAGAGTGCTCAACTTACGTTTAAAAGGCAAATTATTATATACCTTTTTTACTTAACTCAGCTCAGCTTGAGGCCACTAAAGCTCACCCAAATTATCACCCTATTATATGCAACTCAGCCATCACAAAACCCCATCAGCCATTTCCTCCTCTTATGCTCCCACTTACAGGTGGCTGTGGCATTGCTGAGGTTCAAACTCAGCTAAAAGTGGATGTATGGAGCCAAAAAGTATCAACATGTAAACTCACATTTAAAGAAATACATCATATGAAAAAAAGTAAAGGATTTAAGACAGAAATTGAGTCAGTGCCTCATTATTTTCAGCATTACATTATGTTAAAGTAGTTTTAACACCTAAAACAAATCGGCATTTCTAGTTTAGTCTGCCTTACCTTAACCTTTTCAACAAACTATGTGTGGAGAGAATTAACACAACTATGGGTTATTTCATTTTACAAAAATATGAATTTGGGGGGAAAAAATAATAAAGCGTACAGAAACTTCACTAGAAAAAGAAAAAAAAAAAGCTAAGCTACTTTGAATGTTTAAAAGAAAATTTAAGGAAGTTTTCTCTGAAAGTACAAGAATTCAGTGTTAGTAGTATAAATCCTCCAAGATTATACTTACATATAGTGACCAAGTACACTTGATCAAGTATTTTCCACTCATAACCCATATAGTCACTATGCACAGTATATCATAAATATTAATTCTAGAAACTTTAAAAATGAATGGAATGGAATTGGCTTTATTCATGCATTATTCATGACCTTGCTATTAGCCGATTGAATATAAAGACTCAAGTTGTTTTTGTAATGGAGTGTGTCAGTGTGTCTAGGTAGCTGGGGCACAGTGATTGAAGCCATTACGAAAACTGGTACACATTAATATATTAATTGGTGGAAGATACTGTACACATAACTCAAACAAATGGACAAAAATGTTTGTTTGTCTTTATTCTAATGATTTGTGGTGGCTTTTCAAGCCAAATAGATTTATTGTCCAGAAACATGGTTTTAAGCAATTTGTTTAAAGCTTAGAAGTTATACATGATAAAAAAGTTATGCATGAATGTATCTAACTAGAAACAACCTGATTGGACATTTTTTTTAATTCTTTTGTTTCCAACCAAAACTTAACAATGAAGTAATAGTAGATAAAAAAAATACTTATAATAACTTTTACTTTCTTTTTACTTGCAACAAATCATTAGGCTTTCTCTGAAAGTCTAGAAGGTCCTGAAGGGTCTCCGCTGGTGGAGTTTTAATGGGGCTTTTTGTGATACAGTGATACAGAACTTTACAAATACTGCAATGAGGTGTTTACAGTGTTTTGTGAAACTTGAAAAAAGATTCACTGTAAAAGATTAGGAAATTCAGCTTATCACAGCTTTTTTTGAGTCAACTTGAGGAGACTCATTTCATTCAACTCAAACGTCCTAGTTTAGTTTAAAGCTTACAACCTATATTTCAGGGCTGCTTCTCAGTTAGAATAACAATGTAGATTTTTAAAACTATTTTACTCCATTCCATAGAAGCGATCTTCTATTTTTGCGATCTCATTCATGGATGGCTGTGGCATCACTGGGGTTGGGCTAATGTTAAATATTATCAAATAATATATTTGCATAACAATGTATTTATGCTAGCTCACTATTATTAATCTGCTAATTTGCTATATGATGTCAATCAACTCAGTATTTAAACAGTTCTGTTCCTTTCACAACAATTTGCAAATTCGAAAATGAAATTTCCATGTTGAAGGTTTTCAAATTCTTTCTTCAGGTAACAAAAAGTGGTACATTGGCCAACATATTGGACATTTTCCAGTTTTCAATTTGTAAAAGTGTCAAAAATGTAGGACTGGACTGGAAAAAGTCCAGAGAAACTGTACTTAAGCGATAATTTAGTACTGTATCAAACTGTACTTAAGCATCAAAATCATACACAGGAAAAAGTAAAAGTATGGAGCAAAATTATGCTGAATGAAACGCTAAAAAGGATCAACATTTAAACATGAATTTAAACAAATATGTGACAGTAAAAAGTAAATGGTTTAACACATAAATGAAGAGTCAGTGCATCATTATTCTAAAAGGGTTACTTATTAAAGACAACGGATCTATGTAGAACCTTAAACACTCAAAGAACCATTTGCATGCTGGAATTGTTCCTTGCCTGGTGAAATGTTCTTCAGACTGATGGAGAATGCGTTATATATGGTTCTATATAAAACATTTTTGACAATGGTTCTATATAGCACCAAAGTTCTATTGTTACAAGCTTGTTGTTACACGTTCTATTGTTACAAGCACTGTAACAAGATATACAAAACCATTTCACAATGCAAAGAACCACTGAACATGCAAATGTTCTTGGAGTGCTCATGGTTCTATATAGAACCATTGTCTTTACTAAAGAACCCTTAAAGAACCATCTTTTTACAGAGTGATGCTTTTTAAATATTACATTATATGTAAGAAACATTAACAAAGAGAACACTGTTTGTCAGCCACACAAGATATCTGGACATTTGGAGGGGAAAAATAATAAAATGTGCAGAAACTTGACAAGAAACAGAAAAACAAGAAAGGAATAAAATGTCCTGGTCTTAGATTTAAGTTTAAAGTTTAAGAATTACAAGAATTCAGTTTCAATAGTACTCAAGTAAAGTATAAATCTTTCAAAATAATACTTATATGCAGTGAAGAAGTACAGTTACTCAAGGATATTGTACGTGTAACCTGTAGAGTCACCATTTACAGTACATCAAAAAAAAAAGAATGGAATCAAATGGAATTTAGTACAGGAAGGTTTTTTGTATTAGAGTGCATCACTGTGTCTACGGGACTGGGTACACAGTGATGGAAACCATTACAAAAACCGGCTGCTGAGACTAAAGTACTGCACTAATGACTCGTGTCTGAACATTAATACATAAGTTAGTGGAAGATATTGTACATATAACTAGCACAAATTAACTAAAATATTTGCCTAACTTTATTCTATGATTATGTGGTGGTGTTTTAAGCAAAAACACAGTTATTGTCCTGAAAAATGGTTTTAAACAATTTCCTTAGATTCCCCTTTGACTTGCATAGTACTTTATACATTATATATACTGGCCATTGCATTGTTTGCTATAATAACCCTTTAATGCACAGCATCCACACATATAGACAGTTATGCTACTTGTGATACAACATTTAGAAGAACACACAATAACAAATTTTATATTTGATAAAATGTATATATTTTTAAAAGTATGTATGGAAATCTGCACCTAGAAACCACCTGATTGGACAATTTTCTATTTAAACTCTTTTGTTTCCTACCAAAACCTATCAACTGAAATGAGTATTACTACAATAATTGCAGTTATTATACAACAAGCATGATAAATACAGATGTATTATGTATTATGCTATGTCTTTGTTTTTTTAATGGAACCCCACTGGTTCCATTTAAATTGGATTTGCGATTTATGGGGCTGTTCTTACTTTGGTGATGGATTAGCGGTGTTTTGTGAATCTGTTAGGAAAGTAGGTTCACTGTAAAAAAAAAAATTAAGTCAACTCCACTTAATATTATGAGGCAATTTTTTGTGTTTTTAGTGAACTCAGGACACTGGAGTTAACCTAATGCCAAACTTCTGAGTTTAATTAAAAGTTCACAACTCACATTTTAGTACTGCATTTCAGACATGTGTAGCTATCTTTTAACTATTTTACGCAATTCCCACCACTATATAAGACTCTTCAACACACAATTCATGTATTTCCTGCTCTTGCGCTCTCACTTACGGATGGCTGTGGCATTGCTAGGGTTCAAACTCGTGACCTCCTGACATTGTGACAACGACTTAGCAGCACAACTTAGGTGGTCTTGTAGTTTGATTTGTTATATTAATTGTTTTAATAAATTTAAAATATAAAATAGTTGACCACATTTTAATTTATATCACATCAGATGATTATAAGCTTATAAGGTGAGACAGGTAACTTGCTATTCTAAATTTGCTAATTTACTGTCTGATGTTCAGGAATCCCTACAGTTCTGGTCCTTTTAAAATTAAAAATTAAATATTTAAGTTATCCAAGTTAATAAATTTGGTTAGAAAAAAATCTCATTCAGCTAAAAGTGGAAGTATGGAACCAAAAAGCTATAAAATATAATTTAAACATACATTTAAACAAGTATATAAAAGTAAAAACTAAAGGGTTTAACACAGAAATTAAATTTCTTTTCAATATTTCATTATATTATAGTAACTCTAACACAGAGGACACTATGTCACCTTTTTTTTTAACAAACTCTGTGTGGTGTGGTGACTGCTGGGTGATGGTCATTGCACAAGGATGCATTCACAGTGCTATGGGTCATTTAATTTTACAGTGATAGAAGAAAAAAAATCTCAAATATTACTAACATTTAAATGAAAAAGTAGTTTCTCTACTGCAACAAATTACTATTAAGAAAGTTTTTTCCACTCATAACCAATAGAGTCACTATTTGCACTATTTATAAATATTAATTATATAAAATATTAAAAAGAATTGAGGGGGAAAGGCCACGCTGTTTTTGTAATGGAGTACATCACTGTGGAAACTGGGGGTTCACAGTGATTAAAGTCATTACAAAAACCTGCTGCCGAGACTAAAGTACCGGACTAATGAACTGTGCCTAAAAAATAATATTATTGGTGGAAAATATTCTACATAGAACTGTTACACATTTTCAATAAGGAATATTCATTACTAGACTATGCCCATAAAATCCAAAGTAATCAATTAGTTTTTGCACTTTTGAGATTATTGCTACAATAACATTCAGGAACTCATTTATTCATTCATCTGTTCATTCATCCATATAAGCCCTCTAGACCTTCTTCACAGTATCAATATAAATTTTTTCTTCAGTAACACTGATGGAATACATAAAAAAAATTGGAAGTGAATTCCATCCCCATCTTCATAGGTGAGTAAGCAGTCCACATTTATAAAAGTGTTGTTTTTAAGTGCTATTTTTAATTGATGTTTTCATATTTTCATATTTCAGTATTTGATATGAAACAACCTGCAGTTGTTTGTTGTATCTCAGCAAAGCCGTCTTTGCGTAGAGCGGTGAATTGTATTCAAATCTTACATAAACATAAGGATTATGTTATAATCTATTTTAACACAAGGCATCAATTGAGATAGTAATGAGACAAAAATATAAAATAATCATTTACAGGCAGAGGTGTCAAATCCAGGTTCAGAAAGTAAAAATCCTTCCCAGGATTTTGTTCCAACAGGCTGGACAGCTCTGCTTCAGTGGTGTGATCTAACTAGAGAAGCCAGCCTGTTGGAACAAAATTCTGGGAAGGACTTTTACTTTCTGGACCTGAATTTGACACCTCTGCTTACAGGATACTTTCTTCTTAAAGGTGTCCGTCCCAAACCTTAACCTCTAAATTTACGCTTGTGAAAATAACACACTGTTTGTATTGGTTTAATTTTTTAAAAGCATATTTGAATTTCTTAAAGTGAGGTTGAAAGATTTAGATTTATCATAAGTTTAATTTTTAAATTAAAAAAAAAACATGTCACCACAACACAGAGTTTTACTTTGTAGGCAGAGCCGTTTAGCCTTATGCTAATCATTTGTTTGTACTCAATAATCAGTATGCAATAAAATAAATCACCATCAAAATTGTCTAGTCATACAGTTCTGAAAAGATAACTGAGCTGATAACTGATAACTATAATTTAGGAGGCGCTAAATGAATTCAGATGTTCAAATTATTTCAACATTTACATGTCAAATAATAACATTTCTGAGTAGTCTACGATCTCCTGAAACTAACACATGACGTGTGGCTGCTTCATGTAAATGCTTTTTAATTGCAATTGTAATTGACCAAAATACAAAAACAATTAAGCAAAATTTGAGGTAAACATCTGGGCTAGCTTTTAAAGTGTTTGAAAGCTGCTGGATGTGCTAGATCAGGAAAGGTACAAACATATTTATAGTGTATGTAATATGTATATGGTGCATGTGTTGGTGGAGTTTTTAAACAACAGTTTGTCACGGTGGGCAATGGAACCACGATGATTTCCACCCTTACAAAAACTTGCTGTACTTTCTAAATGGCTGGTGAACCAGACAGCTTTTCAGCCACCCACCCATAAAGCAGCAGACAGAAGAGCACAGACTCAATGGCTATTACTATCAGATGCAAGTTAGTTAAATGACATGGTTTGGTTGATTTGTGTAAAGTAAACATATCCTCTATACAGAACACACTTCTACTCATTTTAATGCACAATTGCTGCTTATTTACTGAATTTAATATAATGGTGAACAAATAAAACTTAAAAAACTGGCCTTTGCAAAAGTTATGGTACATTTAAATTTAGTTTTTTTTGTGTGTGTTAAACTCAGCGAATAGCTTGTGAACTGAAATTTGCTGAGAAAAAAAAGCCATATTTAAGCGTGTTCTCTGTAGATGATGTGCTAAGTTGCTGTCACTTAGAAAATCAACTAAATGGTTGATGGTGTCAAAATGAAAATTTCCACTGTTTCCTTAACTTGTTTATTATTTGTTGGACAACAATCCATAGTGTTACTCACACCTTGTGAAAGTTGAGGAGGCCAGATTTATTTATAGGTTAACTTTGAAGTAATTTCGACCTTCACGCAACAGGCCTCACCAACTAAACGCTGGAAACATTCCAATGTCGGAAAAAACTGGAAACATTCCACAGTACAGTCTTCTATAGTCATTCTGTGGCCGGCATCATGCCCACATTAGGGTGTCCAGGTCTAAAATGTTTTTTTCTATGAGAAAAAGTAATGGTATTTTTCAAAATTTGCTGCACTCCCACCATATGGGATGTTTCAAAGCTGATGTTTTGCTATACAGACTTTTTTCTTCCAAATGTCGTTGGATCCTCCAAATTACGAGGCCATACAGAGTCAAAATATGAAAACATGCATGCATATGATTTATGCAAGCTAACACTGAACTGACAATGTAAGACTGATCTCAAGCAGTGCTGGCTCTACATAATAATCGACATAAGTAGCTGCTTAAGGCCCGGCGACCACCAAGGGGCCAATAACAACTTCTCAGCTAATACTGAATACTGTAACATTATGCTGTCTAAGAAGGGGGGGGGGTGTAAAAAAGAATTTACACATCTGGAGCTGAAGTAAAAGAGAAGATAGCTTAAAGAGAAAGGCATGTTTTTTGTTTCTAAGTAATTTTACACACTTTGTTTTGGTTTGTAGTTGGACAACAAGAAGTAGTCGATCTGGGCTCTGTCTAATAAAGCAGATTCAGATTAGACAGGCTTTCAAACTGAGTTTCAGCCTCACAAAACCACACAAACACAAATACAGTTAACACAGTTTGTGATGGTGGTTAACAACTTACTCTGTTAATCCACAAAATAGTAAGCTTCGCCAAACTAGTGGTAGTTTACAGGCTTTGGCCGTTTTAGACTAGCTAGAGTTTATGTCACTGATGTTGGTAGATAAAAGTGTTGAATGTTGCATGAATGCATGTATGTAGCATTTTTTATGTTTTAGCTTCTGAACCACCCAGTAATGCAGTAACTTCAACATTTGCAAATGAATACAGTGATTCTAACGTGGTAAGTTCAGTGTGGTTTGTTTATGTAATATTAAGTAGCTGGCCGGAAATTTAACGCTGCTCTTTGTGATGCAGGTGTTTCCTGATGAAATTTTAGATGCTCTCCACTTCTCATTTGTCTGTTGCAGGAGAGGAACCGAAACCATTCCCTTTTGAATTATGGGCACCCTCCACTTGTGGATAATCTAATATACTCACGTTTATAATCTGCATAGTTTGCAGAAGTTTCTTAAGGTTCAGTTGATAAAAACTGTAACATCTTGAGAAGTAGATGCATCATCTCTTTGTCTTGAGTTCCTTGAAGTGCAAGCAAAGGTCTGAGAATGTTCCTATAGTGAGTTTTATTCATTAGATTTTAACTGCCATTATACATATACACAAGTGTACAGTGTACAACCGCATTTACAAAAAAAGTTGGGATGCTGTACAAAATTTGAATCAAAACAATGCAATGATGATGGTCATGCAAACCATTTAAAATGATGCAAACCATTTAAACCCCATATTTAATTGAAAACAGTACAAAGACAACATATCCAGTCTTGAAACTTCGGGTCCACAGGTGGCAATGCATTAAAAACAGACATGATTCTGTGGTGGAAATCATTGCTTAGGCTCAGAAACACTTCCAAAAACCACTGTCTGTGAACACTGTTCGCTGTTGCATCCAAAAATGCAAATAAAAGCTCTACCATGAAAAAAGGAAACCATATATAAAAAGGATCCAGAAACACTGCTGCCTTCTCTGGGCCTGAGCTAATTTAAGATTCACTGAATTGAACTGGAAAAGTGTCCTGTGGTCCAAAGAACCAACATTTTTAATTCTTTTTGGACATCGTGGATTCCGCAACCTCCCAGATAAAGAGGAGAGGGACCACGTGGCTTGTTTTCAGAACACAGTTCAAAAGCCGTTATCTGTGATAGTATAAGGATGTATTAGTGCACATGGAATGAATGACTTGCACATCTGTGAAGGCACCATTAATGTTGAACAATATATACAGATTTTGAAGCAACGCATGCTGCCATGAACTGATGAGCTGTTGAAATCCTATGCCAAGCAAGCATGGGAAAACATTTCACTTCCAGAACTACAGCAGTTGGGACTCCCCAGTTACCAAACGCTTACAGAATGCTGGTAAGAGTAAATATGTCCCAACTTTTAGGAAACATGTTGACTGCATCAAACTCAAAATGGGCATAAGTTGTTTTTTTTTTTTTAATACATAATTGAACTCTGTTTTTATTTACATTTTTCACAACGTCCCAATATTTTTGGAAACAACAGGGTTGTAGTTTAACCCTTGTGTGGTGTTCATGTTTTTGTTACTCAGTGGTCTGGTGGACTCACCATATTATTGGGTTTTTTTTTTAACACAGCCATTACAATTTATGTAAAAATACCAGATGTAAAAAATATCCAGTGTAGGGTTCTCCTTTAGCAGCTGTAGCCAGTCAGCAGCCTGTCCATGTTGTCCACCCTCACACACACATATATATATACAGACACACACATACACACACAGACACACACACACACTAACTGCAGGCCATATAGGAAAAGAACAGAGTGAAGGACACAGCCCCACCACACTTATGATACCACTGGTTCACCCAACACCACATGTGTAATACAAACGTGTAGGGGTGAACATTGTGAACCTCTGAAAATGGGTTCTTTTACATGTACAGCAAAAGAGCAAAGGCCAAGGAATCTGAGGCTGAAATAATAATAAATTTTTTTTGGTAAACACTGAAAATCGGTCCCACAGACCCCAACACCACACAAGAGTTAAATAACATTATTAACATACAACCTAAAGGTAGAAGGTATACAGGAGGATGAACAGCAACACTATAGCAATGGACGGTAGTACACATCCAAGTGATGACTCTCAGCTCTGCAGAGCTGTGACCCAGAAGGAACTTAGTTTGACACAGTGACTTGTGAAATATTGTGGCTATGGCATCCACCACATGCTCAACAGTGTGCCCCTAAGTGTGCCAAAGACAATAGCTGTTGCTGTGTTATTGTTAATGTTGTTTGTATTTGGTTTGAAATGTGTGTATGTGTTGATTGTGTGTGAGATTAATTGTGTGGATTAGTGTGTCTATCATAAAGTGCAAATGTGTGGCAAGAAATAACTTGCCTGCTGTGCCTGGCTGTTCTGAAATAATGGCCTCTCCCACATCTCCTTCTTACCAGTACCACAATATTTAGATGGGATAATGATGGCACTACACAATTCACAGTATGTCATAGCTGTGAAGACAGCAAGAGTCAACTTTTGTCCAGAGAGCAACCTACAGCTCAGGAGTTATTGAGGAATTTTGCCATTTCAGAAGAGTTAAGAAGGACGTTGGCATTCACCGTTAAGAGAGTGAGCATGTTGGTGGCAACAGTTTCACAATCTGAGGGTAAACACTGTTCCTGTGCCTGGTGGTCTGGGGCAGGATGCAGGGGTACCACTTATCAGACAGCAGAAGCAAAACTAGCTGTGGTTTTAGGGGTCTGAGATAATGCTGTTGATTTTTTGGCAGTTATTGTTCATGTGAAGTGGAAGTGAGGTTGAAGTAATGAAATGTGTGGATCCGTACAGAAATTTGATGGAGTTGGTCAGAATGCTCTATCATGCATTTAGAATATGGTCAGGACTTTCATTAGTCTCAGAAAGTGATGCAGCAGGGTTACTATAGCTTCAAGTAGTGCTGACTTCAGTTAAAGTTGATTGAACCATTTAACTCATGAACCAGTGAGTCCAGCCAGTGAGTATTTATCCTTAGTGAGGACACTTCAAGGAACCTGTTAGGAGACCAAAATCTGCAAAAACCTTTGAAGAGCTTTCCTTTGCACAGTGGTTTACCTTGTCTCCCTTGAAAACTTCCAGCTGAGGTACAACACAAGTTCCCCTTTTACCTTTTTACCTTAAATCAATATGACTTCACTTCCAACACTGTGAAGTGTTTGGCAAGGTCTGGCCAAGCTTGGAGCACAAAGAATCTCTTAGGGTGACAAGCAAGTGTTGACACCTCACCAACAGACTGAGTTTGCAGAATGGTCAGTCCTTTCAGTGGATAAGTAATAATGGCAAACTGCAGAATAAAACACAGATACCATTTGACTAAGACTAGGTAGGACTTACACCCTTAGTATGAGGCCAGAAACTGTTTCTAATAGGCTCCACCTTATCAACCTGTGGCTTGACCAATCTATTTCCTAGCCAATATCCCAGGAACTTTGTTTTCTCCACATTCAGTGTCAAGCCTGCAGCTGAAATCTTCCAGAAGAAAGCTTCAACATACTTTAGATGATCTTCCCAGCTGGAACTGTAGATAACAAAGTTGCCAAGATATGCTGCTCAGTGTTCTCTGCAACACTTTAATTGATAACTAGAAGACTGCTGGGGTTCAGTACAACCCAAACAGTTTAAAAATAATGTTCCTCAAACAAGGACTGCAAGGATTTTAGGCATTTCACCCATGGTGCATAATAAAATCAGAATCTGAAGAAATCTCTATGCTTAAAGCACAGGGCCAAAAACCACAACGGAATGCCTGTGGACCATCCAGACTGTTACCTGTGTAACAAGTTTAAAAGCCAGGGTCTGTCTTGATCTTGGGGGTATTAGTGGGTAGCAGTCTGTCTGTGTCCATTTGGTGTGTTTTTCCTCTGTTTTGTCATACAGTGCACAGTTGTACAGGTACATGATTGACCACACAGAATGTCCTTCTGTATATAAAAGGCCATCAAGCCACTAACAAGGAGACATTCAGGGTTCTCTCCACTCCAATGTCACCTGGAAGTACACCTGTCCAGACCCGCTCAGCACCCTTCACTCAACTCCATTTGTTCTGCATTCATTGTCAAATTTGTGAAAGCTTTAATAAAACTGTGAATTTTGGGGAAAGTAGTGGATGAGTGCCATTTATTTGAGTTACCTTTTCTTCCGTTTTTGAAGTGGGAGTTTTGTATTTTTAGTATTTTTGTTTCATTTTATTTTCAACTTTAGTTAGTTTAAAACTATTAATTGCTTTTGTTTCTTGCTCTGGGTCATGCTTGTCCACGAAGATCTCATTCAGCATGCAGCTTAGCCTCTTACTACTGAGAAAATCTAAATACACCTGAGGAGTTTTCTGGCTAAAACGGTGTCTGACAATCTCAAATGATTTAGGTCTTATCACTATTTTATCTGCCTATAGAATGCAACCAGCCAAATGTTTTGACCAACAGGTTTTCTTTACCTGCTTTACACTTTGTTCTGTGTAACTGGACTACATTCTGCCCTTGTTAAAAAAAGACTGACCAGGTCAGCAGACTGCAAACAGGTTAGCAGCCTTCTCCAATAATAAGAGACGTGCTTCAAGTTCAAGTCACTGTAAAAGTGAGAGATTCTTTTTCTTTGTTTTTTTTTTTATAATAATTTGCTGAAGCTGCTTCATTATGTTCTACAGTTTCTCATAAATTACAATGTTATGCTGATAAAAATGACATGAAAGGAACTGAAGCCCATATTGGTTGGCCAGACATGAGCAAACAAGAATTTGTGATTTGTTGACTCTCTTGAACCTTTAATTAACTGACAAAAGTATAAAGAAATGTTAATATTTTGGCTGACCAACTTGATTGTATTTCGTAAATATAAACAAAATTTTACTTTGATGCCTGCAACACACTCAAAAAAGTTGAGTGAGAAAAATAATGGTGAAAAGTTTATAGAATATTAAAATTACACTGGTTTCAGACATTCCACAATAAGCAAGTGAATTGGTAACATGTAAGGGTGTCATGATTGGGTAATAAAGGAGCATCCACCAAAGGCTCTTGTATAAGCACAGATGGGTTGTAGCTCATGCCAAACCCCATGAGGGAATTGCCAAAAGGTTCAAAAAGAACATTTCTCAATGCAAAATCACAAATAATTTAGGTCTTTGACCAACCAACATACATAATAGTGAGCAAAGCTCACTTGAAGCTCTGTTTAACAAGAAGAAAGCCATACATAAATTCTATGCAGAAACACTGCCGAGTTCTCTGGGCTCAAGCTTATCTCGGATAGTCCGAAAGACAGTAGAAATGTGTGCTGTGTTCAGACAAATCCAGGTTTCAGCTTGTTTTTGAGAAGAAAGGATATCAAGCTCTCTAATCTTAGGATCAACACGCCATTTAGACTTTTATCAGTGAAAGGTGCAACATCTGTCATGGTATGGGGGGCATCAGTGCCCACAGCATGGATGACTTGTTTGAAAGTAGCAATGATGCTGAAATGTATATTGGATTTTAGAGACACATATGCCACCATGAAGATGATGCCTTTTCCCAAGAAGTTCATGGTAATTTCAGCAAGACACTGCCACACTGTAAAAAAAAAAAGTGTAAAAAAATGGTACTTTTCTGGCAGTAGGGGCACCAGAAAATGACTGTTAAAAAACAGAATTTCTGTAAACTTAAAAACATACATAAACCGTAAAAAAACGGTATTAACATCTATTACTGAAATTTTACAGGAAATATTCCTACAGTTTCATGAAATTTCTTTCTTTCAACATATTTTTATGGTTAGAATAGTGTCATAGCCCAGAAAAAAAAACAGATTTATTACCTTTATAAATGATAAAGAAAGGTTTAAGTACAGATTATTAGTGTTATCACAAAAACAGTAGAGTATAACACAGAAAAAAATGTTATTTTAATTATTATTACCATTCAAATACATTAATATACTGTACAAATAAAAGTATTTTCTTTCTGTAAATGTAGGATAACTGTACTTTTAAATCATTCTTCTTTAAAACAGCAATTATATTTATGACAATTAAAATCCATCACTGTAATTTTACAGGAAATAGTCCTATAATCCCTGCGACCCTGACGGAGAAGCGGCTTGGAAAATGGATGGATGGATAGTCCTATAATTTCAATAAATCTCTTATTTTCAACAAATATTACTTGTTAGAATAGCGTCATATACCTCTAAAAACCAGAAGACTTCCGTTAGACAAGAATGGGCAAAAATTCCACTTGCAAAGCTGCATCAATTAGTATCCTCAGTTCCCAAATTATTAAAGAGGAAAGATGATGTAACACAGTGGTAAACATCCCTCTGACCCAACTTTTTTCTTTGATCAAATTCTAAATTAGTTTATATTTACAAAACACAATTAAGCTGAAACATTGGAAAGTATTTTCTTTGTACTTTCATCAGCTAAAAAGTTTGAAGAGAACTCACAAATCACAGATTCTTGTAATAATCACATTGTCTCAACTTTTAAGCAAATGAGGTTTGTAATATATCATCGTACATTAGAATTAGAATTAGAATTCAGAAATGCAATGTGGTTTTACACATTAGTGAATAAAAATGCATAATAAAAATACATAATAGCACACACATTAAGTGAACGAAATGATACGAAAATAATATATTAATAAACCTCTTACTTTAGTGCTACCTAACAGTTGTGGAAAGGGAGCAGCCCAATGCTGCTGTAGATGATTGGAATGCAGATGGTAGAAGATTCAAATAACTATAGTGGTAACTATTCATATTCTCAGAGAAGGTTCTTGTATGTTTGTTTGCTCGCTGGTTGATAGAAATATAAAATAAAAATATACTGCGGTTTTTAAGGTAACATTAGGTGGTCCGTTGCATTTTGGATTGTGCTCATTTAAATGTGGGCATATTTGATCATCTGTGAGCAGTTTTTGGTCGATTGCTCTGCATAATCAACCGACGTGACGGCTACTTTGACTACTGGGGGAAAGGAACGCAGGTCACCGTTTCCTCTGGTAAGTAGGTCCTGTTTATCATTTCTCTGCGTTTGGGCGCTTTTTGTGGGTTTTTTTGGAGAAAGCTGACCAACGTTACTCCAACATGCAGTGATACATTTCAGCGCCGGGGTAGGGGGGCTGTCTAAAGCGAGAGGGAGAAGGTAGACACGGTGTTGGGCAGAATAGCCGTTTTTGCGCAGTGAATTGGTCAGTTTACTCACAGTGATAATTACTTCGACTACTGGGGGAAAGGAACATCGGTGACCGTGTCTTCAGGTAAGAGCCAATTCAGCACAAACAGACGCTGCTCGTCTAAATCAGACCTTTCAAACTCATTAACTTTGTGAAAGAAACGTGAAGTTAAATGGGATATTGGGCAAAACTCAGGAGCTCTGCTGTATGAGCTTATTGTGCGGGCAGTGCGGGGTAGTCCGTCACTGTGACTGGGCTTTTGACTACTGGGGGAAAGGAACGCAGGTCACCGTTTCCTCTGGTAAGTAGGTCCTGTTTATCATTTCTCTGCGTTTGGGCGCATTTTGTGGGTTTTTTTGGGAAAAGCTGACCAACGTTACTCCAACATGCAGTGATACATTTCAGCGCCGGGGTAGGGGGGGCTGTCTAAAGCGAGAGGGAGAAGGTAGACACGGTGTTGGGCAGAATAGCCGTTTTTGCGCAGTGAATTGGTCAGTTTACTCACAGTGATACTTCGACTACTGGGGGAAAGGAACATCGGTGACCGTGTCTTCAGGTAAGAGCCAATTCAGCACAAACAGACGCTGCTCGTCTAAATCATAGCTTTCAAACTCTTTTGTTTTGCGCAATAATTATACAGTTCTATGCGGTATTAGGCAAAACTCAGGAGCTCTGTTGTATGAGCTTATTGTGAGGGTAGTGCGGGGTAGTTTGTCACTGTGACAACGCTTTCGACTACTGGGGAAAAGGAACATCGGTGACCGTGAGTTCAGGTAAGAAGGCACTTTTATTAGAAACAGACGCTAAACGGTAAAATTACTAAAGCGGAATTGTAGAACTTTGCGCCAAAACGCAAAGCTGCAGTCTGGGCTACTTCAGTCCGCGCTACAGCTCTATAGAGCAGTATATTGTGCGGGCAGTGCGGGGTAGTTTATCATTGTGATGACGCTTTCGACTACTGGGGAAAAGGAACATCGGTGACCGTGAGTTCAGGTAAGAAGGCAATTTTATTAGAAACAGACGCTAAACGGTAAAATCACTAAAGCGGAATTGTAGAACTTTGCGTCAAAACGCAAAGCTGCAGTCTGGGCTACTTCAGTCCGCGCTACAGCTCTATAGAGCAGTATATTGTGCGGGCAGTGCGGGGTAGTTTATCATTGTGACTACGCTTTCGCCTACTGGGGGAAAGGAACATCGGTGACCGTGAGTTCAGGTAAGAAATGACCTCAATCGCTGGTCATTCAGTCTTGTCACTCTGCGACTATCGCACTTTAAATAATTCAGCCTAGTTTGTCCGTCTTCGCTTCAAAATGCAGTCAAGATGATGCGTTAAGTTGAAGATCAGTGACGGTTTAAAGTGAACTGCGACTCAAACTACAACTAAGAAACTGAATAATTAGTACATTAAACTATCTCAGTGTCAGCACAGATCAGCATTACAGTCCTCATAAAGATGTTTTTGCATCGCTGGTGTTGTTTATTGTATTTAAAATCCAGACTTGTCTCTCGACCAGAAGCCTCTACTTTAGATATCGCTTTAAATGTCGGTGCGAGTGTAGAATATTTCAACGTTATCGCGTCGTGATCGATGATCCGGCGTTATGGGTCTTTTTGCTCGATGTTCGAGTTGTTGTTTATTACAGTGACGCTGCTTTTGACTACTGGGGGAAAGGAACCTCCGTGACCGTGACCTCAGGTAAGAAATGACCTGATTCGAATCACTTTAAACGCTGATAAATTCGTCTGCGACTATCGCCGTTTAAATATTCGAGCCTAGTTTGTCCGTCTTCGCTTTAAAATGCAGACAAATCGACGCGTTAAGATGAAGATCAGTGGCTGGTGTGCGTTCAACGTGAACTCAAATGACGACTAAAGAAATCAAAGAAACATTATTACATTATTAGGGCAAACTAATCTAAGAATATTAACATCGATCGGCTTCATGAAGACGCTGCTGATATGAATGTATGGGTTTAATATTCTGTCTTCTGTCAGGATCGTTCATAAATCGCTTCTACTGAACTTACAGTGAATGGGAGAGTTATTAGAGTCTAACAGAATATCTGACCTAATCATCTGGATTAATCAGACCGCGATAGATGACCAGTCGTGGTCCAGTGTTTGTGCTGGGTGTTAGAGTAGTGGTCTGTCACTGTGACGGCGCTTTTGACTACTGGGGTAAAGGAACGACGGTCACCGTCTCATCTGGTAAGAAAACATCTGATTCACTCCGTTCAGCAAAAATGTCGATTCATTATTTTATCTTTTTATCCAGGCTGTTGTTCCGTTTAACTGCTGATAGATATTCTATTTTCAAATCGGCGCTAAATCTGAACTGATGAATGAGCGGCAAAGCGAGCGCTAATTTATAATAATATGTAATAATATAATCATTCATTTGATCTGTGCGGATGGGAATGCCGAGGTCTTAATGTCCCACGTTATTAAACAGCACGGAAAAGCAAAAAGAAGATATTCCGATTAATGCCAAAATGAGCGTGACACTTGAGATCGCCTTGACTAGTTTTGTTAAATTGTCAAAATGCTCTAAAAACATATAAGCCGATGCTCAAACATTTGCTCGACGATGGGTCGCAAAATTTCTGCTCTTATGCGAAAAACTTAATCGCGATTTTTTTTTGCCGTACGATTACTGCATTAGCGTACAGACAGAATTAGAAAATTGTTAATCGACTAATCGTATTTGTTTGTTTGACGAAGCCAACATAATATTCGTTGTTTTTAATGCTAGTTCGGTTTTAGTGTCATTTTCATCGACATCCTAATTATGTATTAATACTTTAATAGCTAATTACTATATATATATATATATATGAACGTATGTATAAACTAAGTCGTCATCTATATTTCAAGGAATTGCAATGCATCCGATTGTAATAATATTAATACTAATTCTGCTAACAACAACAATAGTACTACTAGTAATAATAATAACAAGTCCATATGATGTTTTTCGGGGATATTAAAATATAAAACAGTATTATTCGCTGAAAAAAAAGATGGAAAAAGCGCACAACACCTGTTTTTGGAGAAGATAAGCAACTGAAAAATAAAAAGCGCGTGTTATTACAAGATTTCGCAAATGAATACCGACACCATTACACAAACAGTCGCTGAGCTCAGTGTTTATTAGCGATTTCTTTAAATTCTTTGAAGCCAAAGCTGAAACTGCGCTGCGCGTTAGAGTCTGTAGTGAGTGTATCCGCTGTCCGTGCTCCGCAAATCCTTTGCGCTTAATCACTAAAACAAGTCTTTGACTAAATGAGCGCTTCTGTGAAGTTCGATGGTTTAACCGATATTTTTCCCATGTAATTATAAACGTACAGCCCTATCTGGCTTTAAATGAGCTCAACTGAGCGATTCAGAGTGAAGCGGTCATTCAGTGTTGGTCAGGTTGGAATGGCCACTCTGTAAAGTGCTAATCTACTAAAAAAGGTCTGTAATTAAATGAGGTCATATTAATGAATGTGATATTAATCTTCATACAGCGCTGATATTTTTGCACGTGTAAGCTTGTGTGTGTGTGTGTGTGCTGCAACTTTAAAGAGTTAACGCAAGCTATAAATATATAAATGATGTAAAATGTGGATTTCATTGCACTACTGAATTTCTATTTCTTACTTAACAAAAGATTAAACTGTTTTATTCAAATTGCTTATTTATTCAAAGGTGCATCATTTGGGTCTTTTGACTTAAACTTCTAAAACTGCCTTAACTTTGTGAGCAAACGAGCGAAACGTCAACAGAATGAAAGTTTTTTTGCTTTTCGACAAAAGAAATGAAGGTGGTAAAATTGTGTCACTTTGTTGAGTTAAATAACCTTTTTACAGCGTGTAGGAGGGATTTCCATATAAAGCATACTAAAGCGCTGAGTGTGTGTGTGTGTGTGTGTGTGTGTGTGTGTGTGTGTGTGTGTGTGTGTGTGTGTTTCACAGGCGTTCAGACCCCGCCCACCTCTCTCTTCACTGTGTCTGCGTGCACCCCCTCCTCTGATGGCTTCATCACAATCGGCTGTGCCACCAGCGGGTTCTCTCCCCCCGAGCCGCTCAAGTTCTCCTGGACCGGCGACGTCAGCGACGTGCTGCAGTACCCGGCTGTCCAGCAGGGTGGCACCTATACAGCGGTGACCCACGCTCGCGTCAAGGTCGCTGACTGGGAAGCGGAGAAGTCGTTCACCTGCCAGGCGGACTATCCAGGCAGTACAACACCTATTAGCGGCGACGTGAAAAAACCAGTGAAGCCACGTAAGCACACAGCACAGGGGCACAGGGGCACAGGGGACAGCACACCATCAACACCACCACCTCAAACCCAAACTCCTGCTCTAAAATCTTGTGAAACATTGCTGTTTATTTGCAATGTTTCCCACAAGATTCAATAGAAGGAATTATGAATTATGAAACTTACAGTTGTGGGTATTTAATTTATTCCAACCATTAACAAAAAACACACTCACTAATAGGCTCATTCATTTGAGGGAAAACTCTTTATACACAACTATTTATATAAACATAACTATATATATTTATATATATAAAGTGCATCTTTACAGAATGAACAACTTTTTTATTTCCAAACAAGATAAAGAAAACAGAGATATGTAAGATTGACCTACAGTGAAAATGAACTCATATATATTAGTTAACTGAAACTCTGCAAGAACTTAAGCTGACCTGACGTAGGAAAAGGTCCCCTTCCTAAAGAAGAGACAATGGTGACTGAATGAATCTTTTTCTAATGTGTGCAAGGTCTAGGTCTTCAGGTAACTGTCCTCTTTTGGAACAGGGGTTTGAAATGGAGCTCTAAGCCTATGAAGTCGTTACACAAGTCGTGTGACAGGGTGCTGTTATCTGGTTTAGGTTACACCTTACAGAAACATGTATATCGCAGCTGTCGGAACAAAACCTCGTATCTCCAAAACGGTAACTTTACAGAACAAGGAAAAAAACATACCTTACTTTTAACTTGGAACCAGACTTTTTTCCAAGCCATTTTGGGCCACGTGTTTAGTCTGACGCTGACAACTGTGGAGTTATTTTAATTCATCGTGCATCTGCAGTGTGTGTGGTTATAATTGTGGAGTGATTTTAATCCAGTATGAATCTGCACCGTGCGTAGTTTTATACTCTGATAATAACCGTGGAGTGAAAGGTCTTCTGCGAGAAAAGACGTGTCCCTCCGTTTACTTACTCGCTCCACCAGAGAACGGTCAGGAGGGAAGCGTGACCCTGACTTGCTATGTGAAAAACTTCTACCCCAAAGACGTGGTTGTGTATTGGCTTGTTAATGATAAAATACTGAACAGTATAGAGGACGACTCTAAATTTACACACAACATAAAGAGCAACAGACATTTTCAAATTGTCAAAAACTGAAAAACGACAAAAATGGAGATACAAGGTTTTGTTCTGACAACAGCAATATATTAACGTCTTTGAGGCTTGTTGCCCAAACAGGGTCCGTAATACATGCAGTCTGGAGCATTTTAACCACAATCAGGTTCCTATGCTTATGTTGTGGTCTTTCCCTGCCGTCGTTAAAGAAGTCCTGTTCCCTGTTTTCTCTGTCGCTCGTGATTTCCTGCTTTCTGGTTGCCACAGTATCAGACGTGTGCTGTGGCATCAACAGATAGGACTGTATGAACCACGTTAATGTTACCTGTAATTGGCCAGTCAAGTCATGTTATGCAACATTGTGACCTTCATATACTGTGGCAACATGGTTTAGGCCTACTTTCTGCTTGTGACTGCACCACCTGCTGTGCTACCTGCTGCATACATCTCTGTGTTTGTTTGTTTTCCAGCTGTGCCTGTGCAGGCTCCAACTCTGCTTCTAACAGCTCCCATCCAAACGGAATTAGAAACTGGAGTAGCTACCTTCGTCTGTATAGCCAGAAAATTCTCACCTAAAGAACATACATTTAAGTGGATTCGTGGTACTGAGGATGTCACAGCGCAGGCCCAGCCAACAGTTATAACCGAGGAGACAACCAATATTACCGCATACACTGCCATAAGCATTTTGGAAATCTCGGCCAGGGATTGGATGGACATGCTTTTCACACTCAAGTGTGAAGTCACGCATCAGGATAAGACCTTTACCAAAGAGGCTAAATATACACGTACGTATTCTTTCATTTTGTTTTCACCAGTGCTGCTTATATAATTCTTGTAAACTTGGACTTAAATAAATACTCTGTAGTACTCAATTCACTTATGCCATATTTATTCTCATTTAATAAAGTTTTCAACATACATGGGCTGTAATGTATGGAATTTTGACTTTATTTAACTGAGGTTTGAACTTACAAAAGTGGATGAGAAATTACTTTAGTGTGTGCATACTTGTGTGCTTCTTTCCAAATCTTCGATGCCTCTTCCCTTTTCATGCAGCTGGATCAGATGAGGAAACCGAAAAGGTAGAAATCACTCCGCCTTGCATCGAGGACATGCTGGTCCGGGGAGCTGGTGAACTTCAGTGTCATGCTAAGGGACGTCCAGGTTTCAGGGATATCCAGTGGTTGCGTGAAGGTCAGAAAATCACATCTGATGTACATGGGGAAAAAGGCGGTACTTTTCTCACAGCTACTGCTAAAATCGACTACGCTGACTGGAGCAAAGGCACAGTATACACCTGTGAGGTGGAGCACAAATTATTCGCCGAAGTCAAAAAGCCATACACATACAGTAGAAAAAACGGTAGGAATCCTTTTCCTTCTTTACTTTTCTCTTTTATTTGTTCAAGCTCTGTGTGAAGCTATGAAATTACATGCATGTGTGTAGTTTTTACAGTCTGACAATGATAATTGTGGAGTGATTTTAATCCAGTATAAATCTGCACCGTGCGTAGTTTTACACTCTGATAATAACCGTGGAGTGAAAGGTCTTCTGCGATTTGCTGAACCTGCAGTCCTGTTCCAATTCACCTCACACTAATACAATAACGAAACCATCTAACAGATGTTTGTGTCCAGTGATGTGTTGTTATTGTTATTGATTTTTGGTGTAAGGCTGACATCAACAGTCAGACCAGACCATAACCTTTCATTTCAGCCTATATGTAGTAATTCAGGTAATTTTGTAGCTATTTTATCTAAAACTTCAATCCAGTCATACACACCACCCTACCCCTGGAAAACCTGGAAAAATAATCCAGCTCAAATAGGGCTGTATTATGTGGGACTTCTCATTTGAATGACTAGGCTTTCTTTTTTAGCATGATCCGAGTTCTCAACAAAAAAAGTTCTGACCTTCACTGTGATTTCATGTTCTTAGGAGGAGAAAAGACGTGTCCCTCCGTTTACTTACTCGCTCCACCAGAGAACAGTCAGGAGGGAAGCGTGACCCTGACTTGCTATGTGAAAAACTTCTACCCCAAAGACGTGGTTGTGTATTGGCTTGCTAATGATAAAATACTGAACAGTACAGAGGACGACTCTATCGTCTACCAGCACAGAACCTCTTGCCCAATTGAGACTGAAAAAGATCGCCTCTATTCAGTTTACAGCCAGCTGGTTATCAGCTCTGCAGAATGGGAGACAGGGACGGTGTTCAGCTGCTTAGTGTACCATGAGGCCATTAACCCAACCGTCCGCACGATATCCAGATCACTTGACAATGCTTCAGGCAAACCCACCGTAGTGAGCCTCAGCATGAGCGTTCCCTCAACCCCCGGCTGCATAGCATAGTCTTAAAATGTGTCGTCTGCAAGTCATGCTTGTTTATTTTTAGTTTTGTCTTCCTGTTTTTTTGTTTCTTTAAACAATGCCATGTGTTTGTCTTTAAGTGTGTTTGATGCTTGTGTGTTGATGCTTCATGGAAAATGTCAGATGAAATATTACACATTTTAAAAATTATAATAAAAAGAATATTCAGCATACTGTATGTCCTGTGTAGTACGTAAATGCTGCTTTGCGCTCTCGTAGACTTGACCAAAACAGTACTGTTGCATGGTTTAATGCTTTGTAGCATTATATATTATTTCATCATTCTTCCATCTCCAAAAGGACCAGCACTGATAGCTACTTTCATATATTTGACCAAAAGTGACCAGCGCAGTACTCAAAAATAGCAGAGCAGTTCTAAAAGGCAAGAGAAGACGTAAATGATCAAGAAAAAGTCACCTTCACTAAATCTTATCCTAATTTGCTCTAATTCGTGTCCAATCTGTTCTCAGTCCCACTGAATCAAGGCAAACAGACAAATACACTCTTTAATATGAGATGACGTGCAACGCATTCAATAAAACTGAGCTACATCGTAAGAATGCTTCAAAGCTGAAGAGATTTGTCCCTGCATGTTGACAAAGTGTGTGTCTGTGTTCGTGTGTCATTCGTCAAGCTTCTGTTTGATGAACATTTAAACGCTCAGTGTCCCATCTGTGCTCTGTCCAGCATTAATCACTAATTCCATAACATAGTAATAATGTAATAATGCTGGTTTCTGGTCAATGTGGAAAAGATATTTTCCATAATGTCTCTGAACAACAGCTTAACAACTCAGGGTCACCTTTTTCCTTTTCATTAATATACACAATCTTTAATATATAATAATAATAATACCACATTCCCAAATATTTCTAAAATGGTAACTCGTCCAGGAGAAATCTGGAACCAGAACATAGCTCAGAAGATATCAACCACACACACACACACACACACACACACACACACACACACACACACACACAAATATATATCTATATCTATATATCTATATCTATACTTTTAATGTAAGTCAATGGATCCAGACGTTTTTACAAGTCATTTCGGGCCATTTTTTTGTTTATTGATTATACACATATAACATACAGTGTAAAGAAAACAGGAACATTGAACATTTTATATATATATATATATATATATATATATATATATATATATATATATATATATATATACAGAGAGAGAGAGAGAGACAGATAGACAGACAGACAGGTAGATAGTAGAGAACAAAAACCACACTCTATTTTTGCTGATTGTGTAATTTTTGCTGTAAAAATATACAATATTAAAGATAATATACCTTTACTTTCGCACAGGTCACACTTTATGTTTCTTTTTCTCAATTCACCAAATAAAAAGTAACTGCATTAAAAAGAAAATTATATCTACATAATACTGTGCAAAAGTATTAGATAAACATAAATACAGTAAAACCTTAAGGAATTTATTGTTCTCATAAAAGTAGCTGGTATCTTGTGAGCTGGTCAGACAGACAGCTTGGTTCCAATTTTCTTCTCGACCCCTGCAGATGTATAAATGTATCTGTGTATGTGTGTGTGTGCCTGCAGTCCAAATATCTGAGTTGAAAATGTAGGATTTCTTCATGAAAACCTGAAAATAAACAGTAGAATAAATTTGATTTTTTAGTCTTATCTCTTCCATTGAAGCTTTGTTCAGAAAACTCTAAGACAGACATAACAAATACTAAGAAATTCTGAAACTTGTGAAATTGTGTCACGATTGGCCCCTCCCAGTCCTGTCCATATGCTCCTGGTGTTTCCTTCCCAGTCCTGTCCATGTGCTTCCTTTTGGTTTTTAGTCCTGCCTCCTCGTTTCATGACTCCACCCCTGATTGTCTGCGCCTGTCCCTCATTTACCCTTATGTATTTAAGCCCTGTGTTTTCCCCTGTCTGGTTACTGGTCTTTGTTTGAACTGTTGGGATGTTTGATCGTGCTGATTGTTTATTGTTTGATTCTGGTTTGTCTGTCATGTCTGCCCCCCAATCATTCCGTGTTGGCTCTATGACCCTGGACCGTTTAGACGATGACCCTGGATCTGCCCTTACTAAAAGTCACTTATCTCAGCGTATGCGTCCGACTCCTCGCCCCCCCACCCGTTACAAATTGCACAGATTCTACTTTTCATTCTTTAATATGCTGATAATTTGTAGTCGTAGTTTGCAAAATAGAAGCATTTTCATTACCAAAGCGTGAGCGCCCTGTGGTCAATGGTTTTTTGTTTCTCTAAATGAAAATAACACATCTGCTACAGACAACACACTTAAACATGACATTGGTCTGCACATTTTAATGCATAATTTCTATTTCTACTTGCTGATTTTAAGAGTTC
The DNA here is from genome assembly GCF_015220715.1 of Pygocentrus nattereri. NCBI lineage: Eukaryota > Metazoa > Chordata > Actinopteri > Characiformes > Serrasalmidae > Pygocentrus > Pygocentrus nattereri. Next base: position 37,172,936 of record NC_051224.1, read on the forward strand.
AAAAAAAAAAACATAGAATATAAAATGTCCTTTTGCACAGGCCAAATGTTATGCTTCCCCCCCATGTTAAAATCAGCTAACCAAGTACTTGTGCATCTATACAGGGTGAATTTGTTTTCACTTCAAAAAAACATGTCGTGTCCAATCTCTCAACAACAAAAATTACATTCATCTAAATTTAGCTACTAATAAATTTACTTCATCTCTATAAGTAGAGCTATGTGCAGACATTTGGGCACTGCTGGTTAAATTAAATGTTCTGTTCATGTTCTAAGCAAAACTAAGAATAGAAAAATGCACATTTTAGTGCACAATTAATTTGAATATTTTTGGGGAAAAACATTTCTGCGCAGAAATGATGATACCTTTAAAATGTCCATTTCCAATATGCCGAACGCAAATAAAACCTAAACTGAGCATTAACGTAATAGATGGTAGTAACCTCAATATTCAGTGTGTACACTTTTTTTCCGCCACAGAATGCCTGATGAAAGAGCTGTTCTGGAAAGAGGCCAATGAGACAAATTTGTCAGTGGAGACAGAAGACAGTAATATGGAGAGCACTGCCTTAACATTTGTCTTTCTCTTCCTCATCACCCTGATCTACTGCATTGGTGCCACTCTTGTGAAGGTGAGTTCAAAATATGGCAATACGCTAACCTGCTACATAACACTGACATAACAATGCCATAAACATATCACAGCAGATGTCACATTCTGTCATTACAGATTTTGTTCAGTAATGTAAGAGTGTTGTGTTACTGTTATCTGAAATGGCATGACAGATGCAATAACATTATGATGTTATGTCACAAGCCAATTTTTGGTAGACATACTGTACACTTAAAAAAGTCTGGCCAGACAAAACCTGTTAAATAACAGTTAAAATATGTTATGGTAAAAGTCTGTAAATTTGCATCCATTTAATTCTTTGGAAATACTGGTTTGACTACTCCATAAAAAAGCTTCATCAGCTCAGCTTACAAAAAAACAGCAAAAATAAATTTGATGGCAACAGTTTTATTAATACAAGTGTATTTAGGTTGAATAAAAACAAGTGTTTATTTAGGTTTAATAAAAACAAGTGTTTATAAATGTTGAATAAAAACAAGTGTTTATTTAGGTTGAATTAAAACAAGTTTTTATTTAGGTTTAATAAAAACAAGTGTTTATTTAGGTTGAATAAATACAAGTTTTTATTTAGGTTTAATAAAAACAAGTGTTTGTTTAGGTTGAATAAAAACAAGTTTTTATTTAGGTTTAATAAAAACAAGTGTTTATTTAGGTTGAATAAAAACAAGTGTTTGTTTAGGTTGAATAAAAACAAGTTTTTATTTAGGTTGAATAAAAACAAGTGTTTATTTAGGTTGAATAAAAACAAGTTTTTATTTAGGTTGAATAAAAACAAGTGTTTATTTAGGTTGAATAAAAACAAGTGTTTGTTTAGGTTGAATACTAGTAGTTTATTGACTTATCGCCACATAAATTAATTTGACTGAGCAACAAACCACTTTTTACGGTGTAGTTATTCTCAAATACAGTATTTTACAATAACCGTAACAACCATTGAAATACATCACTGTGAAATTGAGTTTTTTGTTAATTTACATTATATTTATGAAAATTAACTGCAGTGCTGAAATACAGTACAAGTATAGTTTATTTACATGCATTTAACCTTAAAAAGGGGGTTGACACTTAAATTTTCTTTGTAAAAAACAGTACTTTGACATCGAAAAAAACTCCAGACAGCATATGATATCTGCCATGATATGTCTATAGCATGGTTTCTGTCAAAGTTATTTAGTTTGAAGAAAATCCAGCACAGTTTTGAAGTATATGTGATGTGATGCTATGCACTGGGCACATTTACATTAAAAATATGACATCATGTGAAGGAATTCACTTATTACATTTTCAGAGAGCTTTGCACTATAAACATTGCGTATACATTGTGATCTAACTAGTGTAAAATTATGATTCCAGGTGAACTGATTATTGGGTGCAAGGATGGAAACATCTCCCTCATCAAACTTACTTTCTGTCACTTTCTATGTTTTCTACGTTTTATATCTGTAAATACCCTTAAGTCCTGCTTTTACTGTAATAACTTTGTTATAATTATACACAAATAAATGTTCAATGTTTTGAGCGAAAAAAAAAAACTGTATTCTGTATCTCAAAATTTAATTAAAATAAAATTCAGCGTGAACATAGCCTGAGTTAAATGTCTTGTTTTATTAGTGAAATGTGTAAGAGGCATTCACCCATGTTGGAAACAAGTCACTGACCATGAAAAACAACTGTTACATAACTAATTACATACATGCATGCAAATACAGCACCTCTTCCTGCGCAGGTGTGCTGTACTCTGTCTCAGGGACACAGCTGGCCTCTCACTTCTGCTTTTTGGGTGCTATTTCAGTCCTCTTATTGCCTAACATTGCTATTCACTGTGCGCTGTGCTCGCTGAAGCCTGTCCTGCACTCCTTCCTCTCTCCACCACAACCCGAAACCCGAAAAAAAGGCTGCACCCTAAAAATAACGGACGCACCCAACCACTAACGTAAGATTTAATTTGTATCTCGGTGATGTAGCGAACACTAACCACTGCTTCACATCAGATTTGAAATGTAAATGTTATTAAGTGAGCACCAGTGATGTGTTTCAAGTATATTTTATTTAATTATATTACTTGCTATTATTACAACTTTTCAAAACAGCTGCATGTGAACAGATGTGAACATTCAGAATGGTTTATTGTGAAGAAACTCAGATTTCTTTATAGTGGTAATGATGTCTACAATGTCTACGACACAACTATAGCCATTATATTTACCATCCAAAACCACCAGTGAGTCTTCTCAGTTTTTATGTGTGGTGTTTAGAATGGTGAATCTGAAATAAACAGGTTTTCTTTGGGGATTATTTTGCTGTCCAATGCCCTGCGTGTGTTCATAGGTTTTTACATTCACTAAGAAGGTCACTTTGTTGCTGCACAGCTACAGAAACACTGCAGAAACATCTTTAAATAAACTCATTCCACTAAAACATCAAAAGTAATGTTGTAATAACAGGAATAATTTGCTCTGTGTTTGTTTTGCACTATTATTAGTTTATTATTCTGGCTGATAACAAACAACTCTGTAAAAAGTGGAACAGGGCAGTTCAGTTGGGCTGTTTTTGAGGTTTCAACTAATAAAAATATTTAAAATCGTTTAAATTTAAATTTAAAATATTCATTTTGTACTTCTAAACTAAAAATTTACTTTGCATTGTTTCATTAAAAGTTCAAACCCAATGCCAATAAAGTGGGAACAGTAGGTTAAATACACATAGAAACAGAAAGCAGTAGTTTGTGAACTGTCTTTTACAGCTATTTACTTTAAAACAGCACTAAGAAGAGACATTAAATATTTTATCTCATGAGCTTTATAGATTTTTTGTGCATGTGCTAATTTCAAAGTTAATGCCTGCAACACAGTTAAAAAAGATAAGACAGAACAACGTAAGGCTGGGAAGTTGTGAAATGATCATAAGGATGGGTCGAGATTTGCCACCACGCTTGAGGGGATAGTCCAACAGCTTAAGAACAACAGTCCGCACCGCATCATTACAAGGAATTTAGGGACTGATTGATCTACAATCAATAACAATATCAATAATCAAATAATAAACATCCATATAAATATCAATAATCAAAGATACTGAGAATCCAGAGAAATTTTGTGTGTAAGAGGCACATTAGAAGACCCTCACATTAGAAGCCAACATACTTCTGTAATAAAAGTAACCACATGGACTTGGGACTACTTCTGAAAACCCATGTCAGTAAACAGTTTGTCGCTGCAGCTGTAAACAAGTTAAAAATCTACTAGGCCAAGCAACATATCAACAACTTCCAGAAACGCCACAGATTTCTCTGGTCTAAAGTTAATCTGAGACAGACAGAGACAAAGTGGAAAATATATATCTCTATAACCATTATAATTATTTGGGTTTAGCAAATTGATACGCAGAGTTCATATTAGTTTCATATGTTCATATTAGTTTCTGGGATTAAGTGTAAGTATATGTAAGTGTTTGTAAGCTTACTGCAGTTTGAGCTACAGAAATACAGCTTTGTTAAAGGCTGAAACTGGTGAGAAGTGAACAGAAGAATCCACTAAATGCATTCTGTACTAAAGCAAGGATAAAAGTACTCATGCTTTCCAAAGAGTGTTATTGTACTAACTGTGTGGAGAGTTTTGAAAAAGCAAACTAAAATACTTGTTAGCAATAAAATTGATTTTATCTCAAGTCTAGAAACAATGTCTGACGCATCACGATGTATTTAAATGTGTTTCATGTATTAAGGTTGTGAAGTTTGTGAAGGTTCTTTTAGAGGCATTAAACTCCTCAGACATCTGGTTCCTACCAGCATCGTTGTTGGGATGTCTCTCTAGAACTGGGCATTTCACATCAAACCATTCTGAATGACTTTGTTTACATTTCAGACATTTTTATTATATAATATGGAAAGAGTTTTGGAAATTTACAGTACTGCTTCAGTGATGTGATTTTTGTTCTCACTGTTTATAGCTGCGGTTGTAGTGGAGCCCAACATCACTGTGCTGAGTAAAGAAGATGAAAACAGCATTACGCTCTTCTGCTTGCTGGATGGTTTTTCTCCTGACATAAAAAAAGCAATGTGGTTCGTGGATATGAAGGAATTGCCTACAACAGAGAGAACTTTAAAAAGTCAAGGTCAGAAAGAAGGAAAAACAGTAGAGATCTTCACTCACATTAGTGAATTACACATTGGTGCAGATCAGCTGGAGAACGATATGGAGTACACCTGTCAGGCAAGCCACAATTCCAAAAACTATACTGCAACCTGGAGCTACTGCAAAGGTAAGCACTCAGCAGCGATCAACAAAACCCACAAAAAAACATATACAACATATACAGCACAATAAGCACTGCGGCAAAAAAAGTGTAAACAGCTGACGTAGCTGGCAGCAGCAGGGTGATGTGTGTGTAGCTGCCGCTAGCCGGGGAGCTAATATACGCTCTAGGCTTGTCTTGTCTAGGGCAAACAATAAAAACTCAAACATCAAAATAATAATAGTCTCCTGAATGACTGCAACCAGAGACTGGTTCTCTATTGTGTAATATATTGTGTTGCACGCAACTTTGAATTCTGAACTGCTAAATTGCGCCAAAAATATGTTACACACAACTTAAAACCTGCAACTAGTTGCATTAAAGGTGTATTTGTCAAGATTCAAGATACTCAAGCTCCAGTAGTTTAGTAGCTGAACTATAACAGTACTGGATCCGCCTCCCCTTCCCGTCCATCATCACAAAGAATGCCGGTGAATTGCGGATTGCGCGTTTGCTACCATTACCAAGGATTCTCCTGACTTCACTAGCAATGAAGCAGGCTGTTTATTAAGATTATCACCTTACTCTGACGTTAAGCTATCTTCAGATGAGATCAAAATACTTGATAAACCCTACACTTCAATACTGCACACTGAGTGTGATCCTTTTTCATAGGTTAAACAGCAATTTCACAAGATGTTAATAACAGTGAATATCACGGCTATGAGCTAGTTTATCTCAAGGTGGTTGAGCTTGCTTTCAGTAACCTAGCTTAAAGATGTAAGCATCAAAAAAAGCTAAGCTATAGTGCTGTCCTCCCCCCAGTAAATTATTGATATATTCTATTTGGCTTGACTCTACAATGATATATGATTATATACCAATACATTTCACATTCAAATTTACATGTAAAGTTTGAGCACAGCAGTTAAATGACCTAAAAATGCTTAATTTGGGGTGAACTAACAGAAACTAATATCAATATCATCAATAATAAATCTGTAAAAGCAAATTCTACAATTGGACTAGATATGAATCTAACTTTTGCTAACATGCTGAAGCAAGCTAACATTAACGATATCTAAGAAGAAAAGCATGGGGCAAAAGAATAACAGAACATGCAAACATTCTCCTAAGAACCCTGGCCACATAAATGTCAATATGTGTAAATCAACAGATAAAAAAATAAATCCATTGCCACTTTTTGTGAGAAATGTATGCTTTTTAAAACTTTTGGAACATTTTATTACTTTGAACAAAAATAACATCACAAACACGATACTCTACATCCAAGCAGGAAGCACCGACATGAAGCCTTAAGAGTCACCACAAGCCTTTTAGCAGAACACAAATAATGGTCAGTCAGTTTTAGAATGACCTCTATTCATAATTACTTTTGATGAAGGGTTTCAAAATAAAACGTCAGCCAGATTGATCACAGACCATTAAGTCCCCTATTACCTGTCATTTTGCTTCATTAAAAACAATATCTTGTGTTAATTTAATCTTCTTGATTTTTTTTTTTTAGTTTTTATTTAATTACATGACTTTAAAAAGAAAAGTAATACAAAAGTACTGGGAAATAATCAGATTACATTACTTTGAAATAGTAATCCACTGTGTTATGTTACAGATTATAATGTGTAATATGTAATAAGTAATATGTACTGAAATACACTTTTAAAGTAACCCTCTAAACCCTGTATGGGGCAAATAAAACCCCATAAAGCTACAAACTTCTGACTGGACTTTATAATTCTCTTGGATTCTCAGCTCGTCCATCAGCCAAACCACTGATACATCTGAAGAAACCTCATCTCTCTGATCCGTCGCTACAGCCAAGTGCACTAGTAACAGCTTCTTGTGTTGTTGAAGCTGCGCCAAACTCCAAAGTTTCATGGCTTTTGGATGAAAAGGAGAACAAAAACACCAGTACAGAGAAAAAAAACCAACAACCCAGCAGGAGCACTGAGCTCACTGTTAGCAACCTGACTCTGTCAGCAACAGACTGGGAGCAACATCACAAAATAACATGCAGGGTTAAACAGCCATGTGATGAGAAACCTGAAGAGAAAACTGTTGACATTATAGGTAAGCATTTTAGAAAATCTTCCCAATTACACCATTAAACGTATCCATAGATGTTGGTGGTGCTTCCTCATGCCTGCAGTTCTTCTGCATGTTTAGTGTAACAAGGAGCGAGGAGGTGGACACATACGCTGAGATAAGCGACTTTTATTGAGGGTAAATCCAGGATCGTGGTCATGACAGTCCAGGTTCTAAGATCCAACATGGATAGAATGAGGGACAGACATAACAAAATACAACCAAACAAACAAATCCAAACTATACAAACAGCACGTCAAAACAAGCTTACAAACAAACAACAATTCAAACAAAGACCAGCAAACACAAGGGGCAAACACAGGGCTTAAATACAAAACAAGGATATCGAGGGACATGTGGAAACACAGCTGGGAACAATCAGGGAACAAAACAAGGGGCCGGACTGGGGATCAAAACAGAAAACAAGTGGACTAGACCAAAACACAAACACGAACACATGGACAGGACAGAGAGGGGCCAATCATGACATTTAGTGGAAAATGCATTGATACACTGTCCTAAATGTAGATTTGGAAACGTTAAAATTGATTGTAATATTATTCCATGCGGTATACGCTCATTTTTCAGTCAAAGTGAAATTCTCAAGATTCTTTCAAACATAAAATTCAAAAACAAAAAAATCTCAATATTGTGTAAATATGTCAGATTCCCACTCCTAATGTATGATTAGGATGAAATGTTTTCCTGTTCCTCAGAGTTTGGGGTGAAAACTCCTATAGTGGAGATCCGGAGGCCTCTTGCAAAAGACAAACTGGAGGAAGATGCTGTTCTGGAATGCTCCGCGAGAGATGTTCCCTCTGGTGAGCTTTCTGTCTCCTTCCAGGTCAATCAAACTTCACTAGCTCCATCTCAGTATGTGGATCTGCCCAAAGGCCACCACTCTCTGACCATAAGCATCACTGTTCCTACCGAACACCACAAGAAAGCTACCAACTTCAGCTGTAAGGTTCAACAAAGCCCTTCCAAGCATTGGACATCAAAAAACACTGCAAATATCTTTGGTGAGGAATGTTTCAGTCTCAGCACATTTTCCACGCTGTTCAAACAGAATATATACTTTAGATCTCATTTAAATGACAGTTTTAAAAAAATTAATTTTACATACTTTTTATCCTAAATGTACTTTTTTACCCTAAATGTAGTCAATCAACTACGACTAAGACAGCTTCCGTTACTCGTCAGCTGCATTAGCCCCATGATTTTAGCGCAATAAAGAAGAACGATTCAGATATTAAATGTCTTAGGTGACTACATTTTGGAGTAATGAGGGAAACTGTACATTTATGTTTTCACCAAACTATTGTATTTAAGATATTTAAGCCAGAATCTCCTTCTTGGTTTTTAATCCTAAACATTTGAGCTTCTGTCCAGGTGACCCTTCTGTGGAACTCTTATTGGATCCCAGTGTGAGGAAATCAGGACTACAGAAACTTTTGTGTACTGGAACTGGATTTAAACCAAAGATCACATGGCTTACCAACTCTGGAAATAGAACTGATAACTCTAGTAAAGCCACGATGCAAGCGGATGGACGCATGAAAGTGTTCAGTGAGATGGATGTGTTGCTGGAAGAGTGGAACGAAGGGAAGGAATTTACCTGCTCTGTCAATGATCTTCAGGAAACAACCCAGAAGAAAATCAGTGACTGTGCAGGTAATAAAAACACTAATTAGAGGACTACTCTTAAAAATAAAGGTTCCTAAATGGTGATGGGTTTGGATATATAGTTCTAGGGAGAACATTTAATGGGTATAAAACCTTTATTAATTGATAACATGATGTGGAGGTTCTTCACACTCACACTGTTCTCATTTAGAATAAGGGTTCCATGTACTGCTTCAGGAAGTTTGCTTTAAATTCTTTAGGTTCTTCTATGACATCACTCCTAGAACCAAATTTACTCAATTGTCCACTTTCTTAAATCAGTGGTGGACTTTATACTTTATACTTCTGACTGGACTTTATAATTCTCTTGGATTCTCAGCTCATCTATCAGCCAAACCACTGATACATCTGGAGAAACCTCATCTCTCTGATCCGTCGCTACAGCCAAGTGCACTAGTAACAGCTTCTTGTGTTGTTGAAGCTGCGCCAAACTCCAAAGTTTCATGGCTTTTGGATGAAAAGGAGAACAAAAACACCAGTACAGAGAAAAAAAACCAACAACCCAGCAGGAGCACTGAGCTCACTGTTAGCAACCTGACTCTGTCAGCAACAGACTGGGAGCAACATCACAAAATAACATGCAGGGTTAAACAGCCATGTGATGAGAAACCTGAAGAGAAAACTGTTGACATTATAGGTAAGCATTTTAGGAAATCTTCCCAATTACACCATTAAACGTATCCATAGATGTTGGTGGTGCTTCCTCATGCCTGCAGTTCTTCTGCATGTTTAGTGTAACAAGGAGCGAGGAGGTGGACACATACGCTGAGATAAGCGACTTTTATTGAGGGTAAATCCAGGATCGTGGTCATGACAGTCCAGGTTCAAAGATCCAACATGGATAGAATGAGGGACAGACATAACAAAATACAACCAAACAAACAAATCCAAACTATACAAACAGCACGTCAAAACAAGCTTACAAACAAACAACAATTCAAACAAAGACCAGCAAACACAAGGGGCAAACACAGGGCTTAAATACAAAACAAGGATAGCGAGGGACAGGTGGAAACACAGGTGGGAACAATCAGGGGCGGCGTCACAAAACAAGGGGCCGGACTGGGGATCAAAACAGAAAACAAGTGGACTAGACCAAAACACAAACACAAACACATGGACAGGACAGAGAGGGGCCAATCATGACATTTAGTGGAAAATGCATTGATACACTGTCCTAAATGTAGATTTGGAAACGTTAAAATTGATTGTAATATTATTCCATGCGGTATACGCTCATTTTTCAGTCAAAGTGAAATTCTCAAGATTCTTTCAAACATAAAATTCAAAAACAAAAAAATCTCAATATTGTGTAAATATGTCAGATTCCCACTCCTAATGTATGATTAGGATGAAATGTTTTCCTGTTCCTCAGAGTTTGGGGTGAAAACTCCTATAGTGGAGATCCGGAGGCCTCTTGCAAAAGACAAACTGGAGGAAGATGCTGTTCTGGAATGCTCCGCGAGAGATGTTCCCTCTGGTGAGCTTTCTGTCTCCTTCCAGGTCAATCAAACTTCACTAGCTCCATCTCAGTATGTGGATCTGCCCAAAGGCCAGCACTCTCTGACCATAAGCATCACTGTTCCTACCGAACACCACAAGAAAGCTACCAACTTCAGCTGTAAGGTTCAACAAAGCCCTTCCAAGCACTGGACATCACAAACCACTGGAAATATCTTTGGTGAGGAATGTTTCAGTCTCAGCACATTTTCCACGCTGTTCAAACAGATTATATACTTTAGATCTCATTTAAATGACAGTTTTAAAAAAATTAATTTTACATACTTTTTATCCTAAATGTACTTTTTTACCCTAAATGTAGTCAATCAACTACGACTAAGACAGCTTCCGTTACTCGTCAGCTGCATTAGCCCCATGATTTTAGCGCAATAAAGAAGAACGATTCAGATATTAAATGTCTTAGGTGACTACATTTTGGAGTAATGAGGGAAACTGTACATTTATGTTTTCACCAAACTATTGTATTTAAGATATTTAAGCCAGAATCTCCTTCTTGGTTTTTAATCCTAAACATTTGAGCTTCTGTCCAGGTGGCCCTTCTGTGGAACTCTTATTGGTTCCCAGTGTGAAGAAATCAGGACTACAGAAACTTTTGTGTACTGGAACTGGATTTAAACCAAAGATCACATGGCTTACCAACTCTGGAAATAGAACTGATAACTCTAGTAAAGCCACGATGCAAGCGGATGGACGCATGAAAGTGTTCAGTGAGATGGATGTGTTGCTGGAAGAGTGGAACGAAGGGAAGGAATTTACCTGCTCTGTCAATGATCTTCAGGAAACAACCCAGGAGAAAATCAGTGATTGTGCAGGTAATAAAAAGACTAATTAGAGGACTACACTCTTAAAAATAAAGGTTCCTAAATGGTGATGGGTTTGGATATATAGTTCTAGGGAGAACATTTAATGGGTATAAAACCTTTATTAATTGATAACATGAAGTGGAGGTTCTTCACACTCACACTGTTGTCATTTAGAATAAGGGTTCCGTGTACTGCTTCAGGAAGTTTGCTTTAAATTCTTTAGGTTCTTCTATGACATCACTCCTAGAACCAAGTTTACTCAATTGTCCACTTTCTTAAATCAGTGGTCACCAACCCTCTCAGTGGAGGTCTCCTTTCCTGCAAAGTTCAGGTCCAAACGTCATCTAGCATACTGCCAATCCCCTTTCTAATGGATCTGATCCAGCCAATCAAGGACTTCTGAAGAAGTCAATGACTTGGAACAAGTTTGGTTGGACGTAGACTCAGCAGGAAGATAGGGCATCCCAGGATGAGGGTTGGCGACCACTGGCCTGGATGTATTCGATCAGCCATGACATCTGTGGAGTCCAATTTTTGCTTCTTTAGTTTATAACTGGAGCTGCAAGACTAATGTTGCTATTAAACGCTAAAACTTAGTTCCTGTACAAATACACTAACACCTTTTCTCAACCCACTCAAACTGCATCCAGGTCACCCAAGCTTGTCAATGTGGTTGAGGGCACAGTATGACTTACTGTGAACTACAAAACTAACAAAGCCTTGCGTGACTGAAACCTGTGAGCAGCCAGTTTAGACAACAGAGTCTTAAGATGTGGACGAGGTTTGAATGGGTTCAGAGAAGTTTTGTCAGCTTTTTCGGTTACTTAGCTCTAGTGTTTGTTAGAATTCAGTTTCCCAAAAAGCCCAGATTATTTGTTGGTGATGTTAGCCTCGCAACTCTTGCCTAATCAACTACATAGAGGGTAAGTGGGGAATCATAACTTATTTGATATTTCTTTAATATACTTTTATATATTGTACTCTTCCTGGTGTAAACCAGATGTTTAAATATCTGTACTTCCTTCTGCTAATATTATCTCTTTGTCTCACAGTGACTGCACCTTCCGCTCCGTTGGCGCAGGTATACCTGTTGGGTCCTTCACTCAGTGACATGAGGTCAGCTGATCATGTGCCTCTGACCTGTCTGGTTATTGGTCACAGGGTCACGGACTTCTCTATTGCTTGGAAAGTAAAAAAGGTCGTACAGTCTCAAGGTATAACAACAGGACCCCCTAAAGACCACTCTAATGGCACCCAGAGTGTACAGAGTATTCTGAGGTTATCAGCCTCAACATGGAATGAACATGCTGAGGTCTCCTGTGAAGTAAACCATCGGTGCTCCAACAAAACACAGGATCACAACATTATAAAAGTCAGAGGCAAGTGCTCACATCAAAAAGGATCTTAAAAGAATCTAATCTGTATCTGTAGCATGCAGTTAATTACCACAAGCAATCATTTCATAACCTCACTTTACAGTGACATGTACACATACTTAATGATAACGAAAGAGTCATAAATGAGGGAAAGAGATTGAAGTAACAAAAGAAGCCTGTATTTAGTCACACTATCTACAGCAACAGAGTGGAATGGATTTAGCCAGAAGCAAGTGACGTGTCATTTATGCAGAACCCTGCAGCTATTGTTTCGTTTTTTTTAAGATTTTTTTTATTCAGAATCATTTTATGTTTTTGCTTATTTTGGAAACATAAGTTAAAGAACATTTAACATTTATGCAATTTTAGAGGCTACAAGCCCCTTCCAATCAATCATGAAACGTAGCTGTCAGAATCCGTTAAGTATCATGATTTTTGTTTTATAGTATACATTTTTCACTAGTGCCATATTTTTGTTTAGAAAATGAACAGGAATTTCCATTATTTGCATACAAGCGTTCTGATCAATGAACACGCCTTGAAGTGTGACATAATCAAAGAACAGCAATGTGGACCCTGGGATGCCCTACAACACCCCAACGAAAAGTTTTGCATGTCATAATTATTTGTATTTTTCCACCTAGTTTGACATCTTGACAAAGCATTTCTTGACGTTATCCAACAGGATGACAGTAACATTCTTTCTCTTCGCCATGTTTCACCATGTGTCACATATGTGTACATGAGTAAACATGGTGACGAGAAAGTGGCACGCTGCTGTAGTAGACAGAACAACGAAGTAGAGGAAAGCTTCAGTGAACAGTGGAAACAGTAGCCGACTTTTGAAGATTTATGTAATGTTCTTGACACATTTGTTGCCTCAGTTTCTCTCTGAAGGATAGACAGCCCACAGACTCAGGAACAGGACCACACAAAACTGCCAGCATCACACATAGCACTTCTGATTGATATTGATATATGAATCATACATCTGATTGAGTACAACTTTATGACACTATGATTGCCTGATCTGAAGGAGTGATCACTGTGAAAGAAAAAACATTCTGTAATCTGATCCAGGAACAGCACCTGTACTGTTAAAAAAGCTGGAATTTCAGGTTCACCTTATATTAAAGTGACATATTTCAAACCATTTATTCACAAAATTCAGGAACGACCTACTGGCTTTCTTTCAAGTTTTCTGTTCTTTTTTAAGTAAAGACAAATCTATTATTCATGCTAGCAAAGTGTTGGACCAGTTGACTAGTCAACTAATAAATCCAGTAGTTGGCGCTGTGAGCAGCAGTCAACTACTTGAAAACAGTGCCTGAAATAAAGTGGTGGTAAAAACTGCAGTGAAGTGGCTGGACAAGAGAACAGAAATCGCTTTTTTATCCTAAACCCAGAGCCCAAAGTACTTTATTACAGTGGAAATACTACGCAAAGTGAAACCAATTCCAGGCTCACAAGCCAGACTGGAGAGATTTTGTGAACCACTTTCCCTGACATATCAAAGGGCCATATGACTGACCTGCAAAACATCAGGTTACAGAATGTTTACCTTTTTAAATAGAATATCATGAATGTTTCATGGTTCACCAATAAGTCTATATCTTGCTTTGAAGTGTGATGAGGAGATGCAACTGCTTGCCACTAGCATTTCGCTTCATAAACAATTGTTTGTTTCCAATCGTACAGACAGATCAGGGCCAGTTTAAAATCTTAGTGAGAGAGTTTTTGAAAGCCGTGGTGATTTTTAGCCTACAGATTACATCAGTAATACAGAAGAAGTTCTCTGTACTTCTGTACACAGAGTGCCTAAGACTGAAATTTACTCAACTACCACAAAACATCTTCTGCAGGGTTCAGTTCACACCTCAAACTGCAGCATCTTCTGCTGGAACCAGCCCCTATGAAGAAGCTACTAACAAAATACTTTCACAGATGTCCAGAAAACACACAGTTTTTCAAACCATGATAATGAGGACTACTCAACTAATCAACTATTTTTTTCTAATTAGTAGTACAATAGTAAAAAATGAAGTCATGCAACACTTAGCGATAACCAAGTGTAACAAGTGTGATTAGGTTGAAAAAAGCTGGAATATATCTCATGTAATCTTGCAATAATTTAATTTTTTCATGTTATTAAAAGCCTTAAGCTATAGACCTACAGCTGACTAATTAAAATATTTACCTCCTCATTCTAAGCTCTTCTATTTGATTTGTACACACAGAAACCAAACTCCCAACTGTCCAAATTCTCAGGCCCAGTAACACTGACCTGTATGCTTCCCATAACTCCACTCTTCTCTGCCTGATCACTGGGTTCTATCCTGCTGATATCTCCGTCCACTGGGAGCTGGATCAGAAGAGGCTGGATGTGTCTCGCTTCACTAATAGTCCTGTGGGCCCTCATTCTGCTGGCCAAGATTTCTCCATGCACAGCGCACTGACATTACTAGCATCAGCGCACGAGCATGGGACATTTTCCTGCGTAATCAACCATCAGTCATCCCTAACCCCAATCATCAGCAAGCTGGTCAACTTATATGGTGAGTAACATGGAAACATCCCAGTCAGGGGTGTAAATCTCTGACCCTAAAACAATTCGATTTGATCGTGATTCTTCAGGAAACAGCTTAATGCAACCACTGTTGGATTTGGTTCAGGACTATTAAGTAAGGAAATGTGTTCAAAGTATTGTGAAATTTCAAATGTTACCAAAATTGACCATTTCCAACATTCTGACAAGCCCCGCCTCTTTTAGATGTCCATCAAACTTTTAGCTCAAGTAGTATCCACAGCACTAGGATCCATAGCACTTCTCATAATGAGAAGCACAAACTTTTTTTTTGTGAAAGTTTGGCCTAAATGTAGGTGGAAACATAGACTTATTGGAATGAGAACAATGTGGCCCTTATTTATCCACACATTCGATTGCCTTTCAAGCTTCTGCCATGCAAACCTCTTCGCATCTGACTCCTGAGGCTTTCATATGAGGTGGAAACAAGCAGAGATTTTAGCACAAACAATAATCAGCTTGGAGGTGTAAAATCAAGTACCAGCTTACATTTACAGTATTTGGCAGACGCTCTTATCCAGAGCGACTTACAATTTGACTATTGTTACACAGGTAGGCGAAGGCAGTGTTATTAATCTTGCCCAAGGACCCTTATTGGTATAGTGTAGGGTGTTTGCCCAGGTGGGGATTGAACCCCAGTCAACAGCATAGAAGCCAGAGATCTTACCCACTACACTAACCAACCACCAGGTTACACAAATAAGCCATATTTAGCTAAATAGGGCCTGATGGGAAATTCAGTGTTAAAAGCCAGCTGCAAGCCCTGTCTTCTGAAAGGCCACCAGGATCTGTATATACCTGCCAGGTGATGCATGTTACTGGCATTATGAATTGCAGGTAATTATGCTCCAAAAACAGCCCTTTTTTGATTTAATCATTTTGATGATGTAATAAAAAACAGATATTGGCTTATTCAGCCTACAACAGTTGAGCCACGCCGACTCACACTGTTATAAGGAGTGTTTAACTGCATTTTTCATTTCATTTTTCCTACAGAAATTACTGAACAGAGTATATACTTCAACGAGAACATGTCTGAAACCACCACAGAGGACATGGCTGCAGAAACCTGGAACATGACGTGTGCCTTCATCGCACTCTTCCTCATCGCTCTGATTTACGGATTCTCAGTCACTCTGGTCAGAGTGAAGGTGGAGTGATCAGATTGAGTGATGCAGTCGGAAATTCAGTAACGTATTAATGCTGTGAAGAAGGCTCTCTGAATCTCTGAATGAAATGAAAAAAAAAAAAAAAAAGGAAATCAATGCGCTCACCACTAAATGCTGTAAATGGAGGTTTCGCTCCAAGGCTTAGCCTGCTTTGTTCACTCTCAAGCCTGTTACCTTTCGCTGAGTGTGTTTATCATTTTTATCATTACTGTTATATTCAAAATATTCAAAACTAAATACACGGATGTACTCCTTTCTATTCTGTTGTCTACAGTAATTATATCTAACAAAAATAAGTATCATTACAATACTACTCTTTTAACTTTACTATAAGCAAGTATCATTATTAAGTGAATTGTTTAAAAGCATTTACTGTGAATATGCAAGGTGCTCTCATTTCCAACAATCAATTTCAAACAAATGTTTGTATCAAAAATCTTGTGAATTGTGTATTAACAAATAAATTGTAATTGGTATTGTAATTGATTATTGTTGAATTTGCTTACTGATGCAAACAAGGTAAATACATATACACACATATTATATTTCTTTGGTTGGTCAACGAAGCCAACAGCTATATGTTTAAAACGTGCTTCCTGCGCCCTCTGGTGGCGGAGGCGCATTGAGCAACGATTTAAGCTTTTCATCCACAATTTTTCATATGAGAAACTACTTTTGAACTAGTACATCTGTTATCAGCACAGTAAAAAACATGATCCTTGACTTTAACACAAGCAGGGATTATTATTATTTTAGCATGTAAAACTAATGTTGAAATTGTAATTATTGCATATTATATATATATATATATATATATATATATACACACACACACACACACACACACACACACATATATATATATATATATATATATATATATATATATATATATATAATCAAATAACAATTATATCACATTGTTACAGACCATTTCACAGTGCACATAACCATTTAAGCATGAAATGGTTCTATATACAACACATGGTTCTAAATAAAACCGTTGCCTTTATTACAGAACCCTTGAAGAACCATCTTTTTAAGTGTGTGGGCTTCATAAATATGACACATCTATAAATCTGCACTGAGTGCTGAAAAGGACACAGTCCTCGGGTTATCTCACTCTTCATACAAACATTTGTCCTTCACTCTTCAGACTTTGGGGTAATGTTGGCTGAGTTGGTCATAAAAGCTCGCATCAGCGTCTTTTAGCTCAGGATGCAGAAAACAGCTGGCGTTAGCATTAGCTAGGTAGCCCGTCATTTTAGAGCTTAACGGCTGAGCTATTAGCCTTTTAGCTGAGTTAGCTAACAGTAAGTATTTTAGCCGAACAAAACTCACCAGTTATCGTGACGGTTTCCAGTTTCCATATACAGTTTGTTCATTCATCCTAATATCAACAGACGATAACTAATAAAATCGGCAGCACGTTAAAAATTATCTTTACCTCAGAGAAGCTGTGGAGGCCTTGATAGCGGCTTTCCTTTCCGTGGCGTTCCGCGCTTTTTTGCTCCGTTGCTATGGGAACCTGAGCCGGAGAATTTTCCAGAAGTTCTAGCCAAACCGAGAACCGGGCCATAGTCTAACAAGTTGTGCTATCCGCCCAGCCAGTATGTTCATATCGTTACTATGGGGTAGTAACTTGTGTTTTTAATTTTAATTCAGCCTTATTTCAAGTATTTTGGACAATCTGTTGTGTTGTCCAGTATTACTACTCAAGACAAGGTGACTTAGGCTATCAAACTATCCTGCCCACAGTTTTATGTAGGAAGCTACCTATAAAGATTTTGACAACGAACACCAATTTTTGAGAAAACTAAATCTAGCCGTGTTGTTTCTGTCCACAGCCGACACTCTGCCAACTGAGCCAACAGCAAAGTAGGAACTGAGCCAGATGAGCTACGAGCTGGGAATGTGTAGACAGACAGGTGATAAAGTACAGAAGCCCCTAAGGTGACATGGTGATTATTTTTTGAAAAGGCATGGAAACAAATTAATATATTGAGGCCATAATTTACTGTATTGATGTTAAACAATTGTAATACTGACGTGACACCATACTGAGGCCACTAATTACTATATTTAGGCCACAATTTACTACATTGAGGCCACAAAATATACAGTGGTCGTGAATTACTATTGAAGCCACAAATTACTATACTGAGGCAAATTACTACATTAAGGCAATTCACTATATCGATGCCACGAATTATAATATTGGGGTTATTTTTATAGTTTTAAATTACTAATTGAGCCCACAAATTACTATACTGAGGCCACAAATTACTATACTGAGGCCACAAATTACTATACTGAGGTCACAAATTACTATATTTTGGGCCTCAAATTACTGTATTGAGGCCACAATCTACTATACTGAAGCCATAATTTACTATATGGAGGCAACAAATTACTATATTGAGGCCACAAATTATTATATTGATGCGACAAATTACTATACTGAGGCCATAATTTACTATATTGAGACAACAAATTTTAATATTGAGGAAGCAAATTACTATACTGGAGCCACAAATCACTATATTTAGGCCAGAGACTTCTGTACTGAGGCCGTCTTTAACTATATTGAGGACACGAGTTATGAGAAACTTAACTCCTCTCCTCAATATACTGTATTAATTCATGACTATTCGTTATTAAAAAAAATAATCACAATGTCACCTTAGTGTAAAGTAATAAAGTAATAAAATACAATAAAATCTCCCTCAGGGTCGTGGGGGGGGGTGCTGGAGTCTATCCCAGCGGTCATCGGGCGGAAGGCAGGACAATACAATAAAATCGACACTGATATATTCAAAATGATTAATGCCAAAGTAATTTAAGTCTTTAATCTTAAAGCTGAAAAATAATTCTTCTTGAATCGTAATGCCGGTCACCGTTGAGAGGCTCCGGGCCACTAGGCGGCACTGCAGCATTGCCAACCCACCGGCAGCCGAGGAAAGAGCGCTAACACGGTTTGTGTTGTGCTGGTTTCTCTCATGTAGTTTAGTTTAGTTTAATTTCATTTAGTTTAGTTTCAAATGGCCGTTTTGTGACTTGCTTTTTTAATATTGTTGTGTTGAACGCCAGCCTCTTGTTTGTTTTTTCTAGAGTAGGTAGCGTCGTTTAGCCGTTTGCTGAGTTAACCTAGCTAACGAGGTTAGCAGGGATTCTCTGTAGATGAGATTATTTTGCTCGGATTCATTTTAAATATGCAATGTATGCTGGTGTCTCGTCTGCTAAGGCTGCCTCTGCCTCGCCTGTGACGACGAAGCTTTATTTAGCTTCTTATCCTCCAGCTTTTTGTTCGAATTTCCCCGTTCCACCTTAAATAGTGCCTGAGGCGCCAGAATGTAACCGCTGCACCATTTAAGGTGGAACGGGGAAAATTAGATCAGAAAGCCAATTCCAGTCTCTTTGGCCCTTCAAAGAGACAACCCTTAGCTGGGGTTTCCGAGCTCGTTAACTGGTGTCCTTCACTGTCATGTCTAATTCGTTTAAGTGAACCACGTGCATGAGTTCCACCTCCTCTTTCCTCAGCTGAAGATTCCAGACTGGACTTTCTGTGAAGTGAAGGACGGCAGGAGGTCTACAGTCATGACTTCGCTGGTAACGTGGAATTTATTTAAGGGGAGCTTCACGGGTCAAGAAAATCATTCAGAGAGGTTTGGTATCAAATACTCTGTCCTAGAGGAACTTACGAGGCAGAATTGTCCACAGTGGTGGCGATAGGAACCAGACGTCTGAAGATCTGAACTACTCTAGAAGCTCCCTCTCAAACAGATATTACATGAAGTGGGTGTTAATACACTGCCTGGTGTCTGATGCACTGTTTTGCGATAGGTTTGTGATAAAGTTTGGGTCTAAAACGTATTTTAATCAATTAAAATATTTTAATTCATTAATAGTGGAGGGATGCATGTGTGTGAATGAGAGGGAGGCAGGTGGAAAGGTGAAGATGCAAGGAGTAGAGGTCGTAAAGGTGGATGACTTCAAATATCTTGGGTCAACCATCCAGAGCAATGGACAGTGTAGAAAAGAGGTGAAGAAGAGGGTGCAGGCAGGATGGAGTGGGTGGAGACGGGTGTCAGGGCTGATGTGTGACAGAAGGATAGCAGCAAGAGTGAAAGGGAAGGTTTACAAGACAGTAGTGCGTCCTGCTATGATGTATGGTTTGGAGACTGTGGCTCTGTCTAAAAGACAGGAGGCTGAGCTGGAGGCGGCGGAGATGAAGATGCTGAGATTTTCGTTGGTAGTGATGAGGCTGGACAAGATTAGAAATGAGCAGATCAGAGGGACAGTGAAGGTGGAGCAGTTTGGAGGTAAAGCCAGAGAGGCCAGGTTGAGATGGTTTGGACATGTGTTGAGGAGGAATAGTGGATATATTGGGCAAAGAATGTTGGAGATGGAGCTGCCGGGTAGAAGGAGAAGAGGTAGACCTCAGAGAAGGTTTATGGATGTAGTGAAGGTGGACATGGAGATGGTTGGTGTGGCAGTGGATAGGGCAAGATGGAGGCAGATGATGTGGCGACCCCAAAAGGGAGCAGCCAAAAGAAGTAGAATAATAGTGGAGGGATGCATTAAGGGTGTTCCGAGTCAAACAAGTAACCCCCTTTTTTCAGATTGCTCATTATTTTACTGTCATCAGCATTACTTTACACAAAATAAGCTCAGGAGACACATGAGGCTTCACAGGTGGGTTTAGAGGGTAAATAACATGTCTGTACTTGTGTTGTCGACATCTGGACCCCTTGTTTCTGTCACCACCACTGTGAAGAAGTCTGAGTTAGTAAGTTTCTCTGCAAATGAAACCCTTCACACCAAACCATTCTGAACCACTGGATTATACAGAAGTTTTGAGAAATTGGTGGAATTCACCTTTAAGGCCTGCAAAAAGCTTTTCGTGTGGTACGATTTTTGTGCGGTTCTTTCAGTTTCTCTCTTGTACGTTGGTACGCTGAGCTGACAGGACTATTATAGTTAACTATTGCTCTGCCTGCCTCTTTATTTAATTAACAGCAGTCACTGACATATTACATTCAGTTTAAACAGGGAATTTAATTTGTCTTCACACTTGTGTTTTAGGGGAACAGTAGCTCCACTGGAACGGAGTACATTGTCAGAGTTCCCAAGTAAGTGTATCCCTAAGACCTCAATCCTGGTATTATAATGCGTCTTACCACAGCTTTCAAGCTGGATGTTGACGGGTAGATGTAAAAGCTCAAAGGCAAACAGAAATCCAATGTAAAGATGACTGAGTTTGTATCCAGTTCAGAGAGACTGTGCCCTCTTTTGTGTCCAACAGGAATACTAGTAAGAGGTACAACATAATGGCTTTCAATGCAGGTGATAAAGTCAACTGTTCCACATGGACACAGGTAAGCAGGCTTGGTTTGAAGTAGGGGTGCCCAGTCCTGGTCCTGGAGATCTACTACTCTGCAGTTTAGCTCCAACCCTAATCTAACACATCTGATACAGTTAATGGAGGCCTTTAGTCTCTTTAGTCTAATGGAGGCCCTCAGTCTCACTCGTTTGTTGGATCTAGAATTTCCAAGATTGGGCACCCCTTGTTTTAAAATGTCCATTTTCGTTGCTTTTACCTTGAGGTATACTTTTTATGTTTAAACAGGTATATGTACCAAAAACAGTGCAAATGAATTTTAACACGACCACGTTCCAACCTCTTTTAATCACAGTTACTGTGCTTATAAAACTATGAATGTAAATGGGGGCAAACAGGTTTAACAAATTTTCACTGGCCACAAGCGTGATTTAGTACCAAAAACAGTCACGTGTTGCTTTGAAAACGAAGATTTATTAAAAACCATTGGGGTGATAGCGATTGCCCCACCCTCCCGAGCTCATCCATCTTTAGGTACTGTTTAACTGTGGCGGTTATTGCCCCTTGGTGTGCCAAAAATGTATTTAATGCCTTATTTTATTTTGGCCCCTTTTTCGCACTGATATTAGCAAAGTTTTTTGTCTGTGTCCATCCACTGTACTTATGCTGTTCTTTTGTGCCGTGATTAGGCACGGATGGAGCGAGACATGAGTAACCGGCGGATGTATGGCGAGGAGGAAACCCCTGAGGCAGGCGCTGGCAGCGAGTTTGGAAAGAAACAGAGAGAGGAGGCGCGTAGGAAGAAGTATGGCATCATCACCAAGGAGTTCAAGGTTGAGGACCAGCCATGGCTCCTGAAAGTCAATGGCAAAGCTGGGAGACGGTACTTATAAAACATTCCTAAGTCTTCTTATTTTCAACTAAAAGTGAATTAATTATTTAAAAACCAACAGAGTAAGTTTTAATGTTTTTTTTTCCCCCAATTTCTATTAAATCCACCAATCTTTACTGACTCTGTGACACGATATTTAGGTTTAAGGGCCTGAAGAAAGGAGGCGTGACAGAGAATGCCTCCTACTACATCTTCACTCAGTGTGCTGATGGAGCTTTTGAGGCTTTTCCTGTGCATGGCTGGTACAACTTCACACCACAGGCTAAACACCGCACCCTCACGGCTGAAGAGGCTGAGGAGGAGTGGGGCAGGTGAGTTCGTCAGGTATACATACACGACTGTTCAGAAGCTTTAAAGCAGTGTTTCTGGGAGTAATGCAACCTGCTGGATGGTAAATGTATACAATGATTGGATGCATGCACTGCTTTCCGACTTGTTTATATTTTTTATTTGTACACTGTTGTGTCTAAAATAATGAGCTACAAATTATTTATGTATAATATGTTTGTGAATGTGTTTAGGAGAAATAAAGTAGTGAACCACTTCAGTATCATGCTCCAGCGGCGTCTAAGGGAGCAAGAGCATGGGGAAGAGGAGGAGGAGGTGGCAGGAGAAAAGGGTGGGAAGAAAAAGAAGAAGAAAGGTGGCAAAGGAGGAGACCTGCGTATCCATGATCTTGAAGATGATCTGGAGATGAGCAGTGATGAGAGTGACAGCAGCGGAGGCGAAGGTGATAAAGAGAGTGGGGGAGGTCCTATTGGTCATAGCATTCTTGGCTAACTAAAGCCCTGTTTGAACTGGATTAGTTTTACCTGGGGTGTTTCTTTAATTTAAGTGATGTAGTGTTGAGACCTAGTATGAATCTGCCTGGCTCTTTCAGTGCAATTTCGGAGGTCATCCAGTGCTGTGGAACCAACACCAAATGCTCTGAGCTGTTGGAGATTCACTGCTGACAAAAATAATGTTGCACAGTTATGAGATTTCACTCTTATTAAAGTGGAGCCCGCAGAACGATTTCTGCTCAGGGGTCGCATCTCCTCGCAAACTGAAGGGAGCCATTACACCTTGTGGTGTAACATTGACCTCCGGGTAATGAACTTTTCGGGGGTGATTGCACATTTTATTCTGAACCATTCGGCCTGTCAAATCCATGCACGCTTATTCAAAATCGTGTCAGAAAGTCCTTATTCATGCTGGTGTCTTTGTTTCATTGTAATCTTGGCAGATGGAGAAGGCAAGTCAAAAAGCAAAAAGGATATAAGTTCAAAGGCCAAGGCTAAAAAGAAGAAGAAGAGGAAGGGCAGTGATCAGGAGGGACTGGAAGACAGCGATGATGGTGACTTTGAAGGTCTGGAAGTGGACTACATGTCAGATGAGAGCAGGTAACAGCACTGAGGATCGTGTGGCAACGGGACACCAGTAACAATAAAATTCTCGATTTGACAATCACTTTTGATTTAACAGTTTGCCTTTGACGTTTTGCTAAATTTATTACAAAAAACTTTAAATATACCCCATTACTACTCGACTTTATGTCTGAACCTACAGGGTCTCATTGATTTTGCTTCTGTTGCAGTTCTGAAGAAGAGGAGCCAGAGAAGGCGAAGCCCAATAAAGGAGACGATGTTCCTAAAGGTCAGGGATTAAAGTGTGAAGTAGATCTTAAATTTAAACATGAACACTTTATGCCTAGTGTACACTACATGATCGCTGCACTGCACACACTACTGATCCCTAAATCCTGCTGTGAAAAATTATGTAAAGTGTTGATCTTGTGCCAGATTGGTCCCCATGCAACTTGCTGTTTTTGCACTAAAAAATGTTTTCTTATTTTTAAACAAGCATTCGTGCCGTTGGTGGAGCTCTGTGGCCTCCCTGTCTGAACAGAGGCTGCTCCTAAACTCTAAACCTTGTCAAATTCTTTATCTGTATGAGGTGCCAGTTGCCGAATACTGAAATTTCACTCACTTATTCAAAGAGAACTTGGTGAAGGACGTATCATCCAAGGATGTGATGGAATCATTTACTATTGTCATATTTCAGGCTTTATAGGGTGACTCACAGCAGCGCACAAACACTGTATTTTAGTGGGGTTTTTCCCACCTGACACTGTAATTCTACTTCAGTTTTAGTAAACAAATTTTACGTAGTGGTGCTTTAAGGGCAGCTTTTTTCCCCTTTGTTTCAACTGATTATCTGTTCATTGACACTTAACAGATTCTCATTAGTCACATGCACATCCCGTGCACTCGACATTATGCTACTTGTGAAGAAAAAGCTCTTTTCCTGTTTAGGGATCGATGAGGCATCAGAGAGTGAAGAGGAGAGTGAGGAAGAGAACAAGAATGAAGAAGAAGGCAAAGAGGAAGAGGAGGAGGAGGAAGGAAAGAAGACACCGGTACAGACAGAGAAAAAGAAAAAGAAAGAGAAAGGTGCTGAACACTCTTGCTTCTTTTGTTAGACAGTTTTTGCTTTAGAGTGTATTGTCGCTGTTGTAAAAAACCTTTGGGTGACTGTGTGCTGTTGTTATTGTTAGAGAGCAGCGGAGAGTCCGACAGCTCAGAGGACAGCGACATCGAGGGAGAGACAGCCTCTGCACTTTTCATGGCAGTAATGTAGTACCTGTCTTGTTGGTTATGCTTGATTATGCATCTTCTTGCATTAACAACAGCATCAATCCTGTTGGATAAGCGTTACACTAGTCTTTTAAGATTGTCCATTCTTCCACAAACTGGGTGCAAATTTGGTCTGTTTCTGTATTTCGCCTGCTATTCCAAATAGAGAACTGGCATTGAGGTTTGGTGATTTTGCTGGTCAGTCATCATTGTTCTCATTGTTCCATTATGCTTGTTGAACCAGTCGCATACAGACACTCTTTAGTTTTCACCCTGGAACCTGAGATTGTCAGTGTTTTATTCTGCTTGAAACACAGTTATTGGAAGAGTGGACTAAAATGGCGAAGACAGTTGTAATGCTTACTTGACAGGATCAGCGTTGTCTTCTGGCACTTGGATGCTTAACCAAGTATCACAACCAAGAAATGATGCATGCAACTTTTTAGTTCAGGGAGATTACTTAAATGTAGAAAATATAGAAGGCATGAAAGATGACAAGAAAAACAATGAAGAAAAAAAAAGACAAACAGGAGGAGTGACTGTTTCCATTTTCTCCACGTGCAGAAGAAGCGTACCCCTCCTAAGCGTGGAGGTCGAGGGTCCGCTGGAAGTTCCAGAACAGGAAGCCGTCCAGGAACGCCCTCAATTGACAATGCAGCAACCTCCAACACATTGCGTGCTGCTGCCAGCAAACTGGAACAAGGTACACTATGGATGCCCTTTATGGATGCCCCCCTGTGACGTGCTGATATTTTATAATACAGTGCAAGACAGAAGCTCTGGCAAGGCTTCAGACTCAGGGCCCCTCCACATTCCTGCTGTCCAAGGCAGTCTAGGGGTATGATTCTGGCTTCGGGTGCGAGAGGTCCTAAGTTTAAAAAAAAAAAAAACTTTCCCGTCTCCCTGTCTTGGTCAAAAACAGGAAAAAAGATGGGCCAAAAGAAAAGGTACCCACTCCTACACTGTGGTCAGCTGTTAGTAAGTAGTAGAGAGAAACTGGGCTAAAAGCATAAGGTCAAGCTAATACATTTCAAGAGAAAGACAATATACAAATCCGCACGGGGTGGTAGGTAAGGGATTTACCCAAAATAAAAAATAGAACCGATAAGAGAACTTGCATTGACATAATGCTAACAATACCCCTCCATACTGCTTTCAAAATAATTTGATCATGGTATGATTCCTTGTTGCATTCATGTTCTTCTCACTCCGTTCATTCTTTTTCTGGGTCCACTCTTCTCCTCTGTGGTGTTGTGATGCCTCAGGTAAGCGGCAGGCTGCCACATCCAGTTCAGACACTCCAGCTGCCAAAAGGCTGAAGATGGAGCCCAGCTCTCAGAGCCCCTCAGGGAAGAGCACCCCTCAGCCAGCATCTGGCAAATCTACACCTAGCTCCAGGTGGGTCTGGGTGACAAAAATGATTATTGTTGTTATTATTATTATTATTATGATCATTACTATTATCAGTGTGCACTGATAATGGTATCCACACTGTTGTTTTTGAGTTGTTTGTTAGTATGTATTGTGTTATGTTTGTACTGTTATTCACTGCTATTCTGTGCTGCACCATATTTTATTGTTATTGTTCACGTAACACATCTGTTAATATGATGTTGAACTGTTTTTTTTTTTTGTTTGTTGTTGTTTTTGTTTTTCTTAATCAGATGTTTTTTCATACCAGTAAAGCGAGTTTATGCTGCATGTCTCAAGTGGCAAAAAAAAAAATTTAAGCAGACTCTTTAGTGTCTTTATGTATGATATAACTAAACACAGGAGATATACTGTATTGCCAAAAGTTTTCAGTCACCCATCCAAATCATTGAATTCAGGTGTTCCAATCACTTCCTTGGCCACAGGTGTATAAAGCCGAGCCCCTAGGCCTGCAGTCTGCTTCTACAGACATTAGTGAAAGAATGGGTCGCTCTCAGGAGCTCAGTGAGTTCCAGCGTGGTACCGTGATCGGACGCCACCTGTGCAGCAAGTCCAGTCGTGAAATTTCCTCACTACTAAATATTCCACAGTCAACTGTCAGTGGGATTATAACAAAGTGGAAGCGATTGGGAACGACAGCAACTCAGCCACATAAAATGACAGGGCGGGGTCAGCGGATGCTGAGGGGCATAGTGCACAGAGGTCATCAACTTTCTACAAAGTCAATCACTACAGATCTCCAGACTTCAGATCAGCTCAAGAACAGCATAGAGAGTTTCATGGAATGGGTTTCCATGGCCGAGCAGCTGCATCCAAGCCTTACATCACCAAGCGCAATGCAAAGTGTGGAATGCAGTGGTGTAAAGCGCCGCCACTGGACTCTAGAGCAGTGGAGACGTGTTCTCTGGAGTGACCAATAACACTTCTCCGTTTGGCAATTCGATGGATGACCCCTCAAATGCGCTTCTGGAAGAAAATTCCCATAAACACACTCCTAAACCTTGTGGAAAGCCTTCCCAGAAGAGCTGACGCTGTTATAGCTGCAAAGGGTGGACCAACATCATATTAAACCCTATGGATTAAGAATGTACTGTCACTCAATTTCATATGCGTGTGAAGGCAGACGACCGAATACTTTTGCCAATGTAGTGTATTTGTTGGTACTATTAACAGTAAATTGTCATAGTTTACATCCGCTTTTAAAATAATGACCTCCTTTTAATGACCTTTTTTTGTTTGTTTTTTCTTTTTACCTCAAATAGCTGTGTGAACACTTTTTAAGGAAGAAAATATAAGACTGAGTTGGAGAATTGAGATCCCAAATGCCCACACAATTTTTTCTTATTTCTGATTTTTTTTTAAATCAGTTACTACTAATTCCAAAAGCAACTGAAAGTAGCATCTTTCCTCCATTTGACCCTCCTTGTCTCTCTTTGTTTTAGTGATGTGCAGCTGACGGAGGATGCAGTGCGGCGGTACCTGATCAGGAAGCCCATGACCACCAAAGACCTGCTGAAGAAGTTCCAGACCAAGCGCACCGGCCTTAGCAGCGAGCAGACAGTCAACGTGCTTGCCCAAATCCTCAAGAAACTCAACCCAGAGAGAAAGAACATCAATGACAAGATGCATTTCTACCTCACAGAGTAAAACAGGCACCCTGATCAAGGCCAGTGTGTCCTCACCCAGCATCCATCCAGCAAACATCAAGATGCTAATGTTAGCAGTAGGCCTTAACCCCATGAAAGTATTTTACTAGCTTAGCCAGATAACTTAAGTCTGTCCAATAAGAAGTTATGAGACATTCCTATTGGACTGATTTGACTTTAAATTGTCCAGCTTTTTGCGGGAATACTTTGTAAAATACACCCCACAGCACACTGTTCTCCATGGTGACAGCTGACTTTATACCATTCCCGAATAACCAATAAACCACGCCTGAATCAGGGAGAACGTTCTACTGCAGAACAGTGTGAATGGGTGGAGAGCATCATAGAACATTGTGAATAGGTGGGGAAAATTCTAGAACACGGTGAATGGGGAGAATAATTTACATCATAATGAGTGGAGGTAGAACATTCTAGAACAGTGTGAATTGGTGGGGAACATTCTAGAACAGAGTGAATGGGAAAGCCTGCTGTAGAGGCAGCAGTCTCACACAGATGTGACCATTCAAACCGGTGTTTCGGAGAACACGGTTTCATTCATTTCTGGGATTGTTCTGGGAATGTTCTTCCCCTGTTCACACTGGTCTGTTTGGATTATCAGGTTTTATTCAGACCTGCCAGCATTAAAATGTTGTTTGTTGGGGAATGATGGGACCGTATCCTACGGGCTTTATTTTGTTTCAGTTAGGGAGGGAACCCGTCTACAGACTTCACAACAATAACATGAGTATGACACACCAACCATACACCTGGTTCTATTGCTGTTTGTTGGGGAATGCTGGATCTGTGTGCTTCTCAGCCATTCTTGGAAACTGCACGTTTAAAATTACTTACCTGGGCTTGATGATTAGTTGACGAGTTGGTTGTGTCTTAGAAGAAGAGAAAGCACAAATGTGCGCAGTGATTGAATGAACATGTACAAGAGAGGAAAAGATGAGTTTTTGATTACCATTTTCCACTGAGTATTGAGGTGTTTCTGAGCCACGTCTTTAGTGTGTGAGGTGTTTTGACTTCCTGTAGAGTGTTCAGATGGACTGACTGAGCACAGCCAGGCTACAGGATTAAACCGTCTGTTATTTTATTGATTTAAGATTGACTTTTAGTTCAATAAGTGATGTTTTCCATACACCGTTACAAAATTGTAATAAAGTATGTTTTGTGTTTATCTTTGATGGCATATTTAACTGGAGAGTCAAATGTCAGATACGCATGTATGTTTTGGATTTTAAACCACAATTTAATATACAATATATATATCCAAAAGTATGTGGACACCTGGCCATCATCTATGCAAGACTTTTAGACAACCCATTTTAAACCCAAGGGCATTAATATCTAAAATGTATTGGTATGCTGTAGTATTCCCGTTATCCTTTACTGGAGCTAAGGGCCCAAACCCTGACAAACTGTCCCAGACCCATTATCCCTCCTCCACCAATAGTGGCCATATAGTGGAAGTTCTGGAGTTTACCAGTGCAGTCTGAACATTTAACCAGGCTACTTGCCACCACGTCACATTTTGGTTTTGTAGCTACAGTGGAAAATCAAAGAATGGTGTGAGATTGTCCTGATTTTTCTTAGGGAAAAATGCTTCTACTTCCAAAATTCCTTCCTCAAAAAGCTGCTGTCCTTTTAGTATGACGTGGGGTGGGGCATCACTAGACCAATACAAAGATCAGCTGTATGTGCAAGGACACTTTCTGTCATATTTATTTGTACAATCGACCGTCAAGCAGTATGACTGGTTCGTTTTCACCTGCAGGATTTAAAGGGCCCATATCATATTTTCCCCTGAGGTCTATGTATAACATTTGATAAAACTGAAAAATGACATGTCCTGCTTGGTTGCCCTGTATTGTGCCTCATTCTAAAGCAGTGTGGGCTGAAACACTGCTTGTAGCTGTAGTGGGTACCACTTTAAAGTAAGACTACCCTTATAAAGGGTTTATGAAAGGTTTAAAATGAGCTTGTTGATGGTTATTAGTTGGGTCATAAACACTTTAAAAAGCATCAATAAGGAGTTATAACACATTAATAAAAAAGGCAAACATGAACCGTTTTATATGATAAATACGAACATATTAAGCTGACAGGTTTAATGCTGACTGATAAAGACGACAAATTAAGATCAGTAAATATCATTCTGAGCTTTAAACTATAAATGAATGAGGGTTCACCTTTATGCAAACAACAGGTCACTTTGGCCTTTTTATTTAAAGAAGCCTTTTATCCTCCGTTATCTGCAATTTTGAGTGGGTACAGATAGTCAATAACAGCATACTGCACACACCACAACTGCCAAGGTTGTTCTAAAGTGTTCTAACAGCGCCCACTGGTGGTAGAAGCAGTATTAAGAGTAAATGTTTTGAAGTATAGTTATGTTTGATAACCAATTTCTATTAAGGTGCCATGTGTTGCACCCAAGCAAGTACAAGATTTTTATACTTTGTCCACCACTGAAGATCACGCCTCACACATCCACGTCTTTGCAAGTCACATTGTATCAAAGTGTTTTTGTAGTACTCTGAGTACGAACTTACGGCACAGTCTTGAAAAAGGGGCCTATAATAATGACAAAACTTTTAAATATAAGCCAGAGAAAGTGGGATCCACCTAATGCCTCCCAAACCAGTGTTGCTCCTTAAAGTCCTCCACCTGAATATCTAAACAGGAAGGTTCCTGCAAATAACAGAGATACGACGATGGCGAGGGACCCTCTGTCCTGAGAAAAAAGAATAGTCATCCTTCAGGATCTCATGTGTGAATTTAAAGCGTGCTTCATCCCTGTAAAGGTGAGAAGGACAACATTTAGAATATATAAGCAACATTTAAAATAAATTCAGAGCTGGAACTACTTTTGACGTAAAGCAGTGGCAAATTTATTTGTATTTATAAAGCGACTGGCCATTTGCCATAGTGTGTATGTATGTACATTACCTTACATATACACTGCTCAAAAAAATAAAGGGAACACTCCAATAACACATCCTAGATCTGAATGAATGAAATATTCTCATTGAATACTTTGTTCTGTACAAAGTTGAATGTGCTGACAACAAATTCACACAAAAATCATCAATGGAAATCAAATGTATTAACTAATGGAGGCCTGGATTTGGAGTCACACACAAAATTAAAGTGGAAAAACACACGACAGGCTGATCCAACTTTGATGTAATGTCCTTAAAACAAGTCAAAATGAGGCTCAGTATTGTGTGTGGCTTCCACGTGCCTGTATGACCTCCCTACAATGCCTGGACATGCTCCTGATGAGGTGGCGGATGGTCTCCTGAGGGATCTCCTCCCAGACCTGGACTAAAGCATCTGCCAACTCCTGGACAGTCTGTGGTGCAACATGGCGTTGGTGGATGGAGTGAGACATGATGTCCCAGATGTGCTCAATCGGATTCAGGTCTGGGGAACGGGCGGGCCAGTCCATAGCTTCAATGCCTTCATCTGCTGCTGGGTTGTTGCCCTCCTACGGCCTCCTCCATGTCTCCTGGTGTACTGGCCTGTCTCCTGGTATACTGGCCTGTCTCCTGGTAGTGCCTCCAGCCTCTGGACACTACGCTGACGGACACAGCAAACCTTCTTGCCACAGCTTGCATTGATGTGCCATCCTGGATGAGCTGCACTACCTGAGCCACTTGTGTGGGTTGTAGAGTCCGTCTCATGCTACCACGAGTGTGAAAGCACCACCAACACTCAAAAGTGACCAAAACATCAGCCAGAAAGCAGAAAGGTACTGAGAAGTGGTCTGTGGTCCCACCTGCAGAACCACTCCTTTATTGAGTGTGTCTTGCTAATTGCCAATAATTTCCACCTGTTGTCTGTTCCATTTACACAACAGCTGTGAAACTGATTGTCAGTGTTGCTTCCTAAGTGGACAGTTTGATTTCACAGAAGTTTGATTTACTTGGAGTTATATTGTGTTGTTTAAGTGTTCCCTTTATTTTTTTGAGCAGTATATACAATGCTCGCCAAAAGTATTGACACCCCTGCAATTCTGTCAGATAATGCTCAATTTCTCCCAGAAAATGATTGCAATCACAAATGCTTTGATATTAAAATGTTCATTTAATTAGTCTTCAATGGAAAACCTCAAAAAGCCAAATTGGATATAATTCCACACCAAACATAAAAAAGGGGGTGGACAAAAGTATTGGCACCCTTTGAAAAATCATGTGATGCTTCTCTAATTTGTGTAATTAACAGCACCTGTTACTTACCTGTGGCACATAACAGGTGGTGGCAACAACTAAATCACACGTGCAGCCAGTTAAAATGGATTAAAGCTGGCTCAACCTCTGTCCTGTGTCCTTGTGTGTACCACATTGAGCATGGAGAAAAGAAAGAAGACCAAAGAACTGTCTGAGGACTTGAGAAGCAAAATTGTGAGGAAGCATGGACAATCTCAAGGCTACAAGTCCATCTCCAAAGACCTGAATGTTCCTGTGTCTACCGTGCGCAGTGTCATCAAGAAGTTTAAAGCCCATGGCACTGTGGCTAACCTCCCTAGATGTGGACGGGAAAGAAAAGTTGACGAGAGATTTCAACGAAAGATTGTGCGGATGGTGGATAAAGAACCTCGACTAACATCCAAACAAGTTCAAGCTGCCCTGCAGTCCGAGGGTACAACAGTGTCAACCCGTACTATCCGTCGGCGTCTGAATGAAAAGGGACTCTATGGTAGGATACCCAGGAAGACCCCACTTCTGACCCAGAGACATAAAAAAGCCAGGCTGGAGTTTGCCAAAACTTACCTGAGAAAGCCAAAAACATTTTGGAAGAATGTTCTCTGGTCAGATGAGACAAAAGTAGAGCTTTTTGGGAAAAGGCATCAACATAGAGTTTACAGGAAAAAAAACAAGGCCTTCAAAGAAAAGAACACGGTCCCTACAGTCAAACACGGCTGAGGTTCCCTGATGTTTTGGGGTTGCTTTGCTGCCTCTGGCACTGGACTGCTTGACCGTGTGCATGGCATTATGAAGTCTGAAGACTACCAACAAATTTTGCAGCATAATGTAGGGCCCAGTGTGAGAAAGCTGGGTCTCCCTCAGAGGTCATGGGTCTTCCAGCAGGACAATGACCCAAAACACACTTCAAAAAGCACTAGAAAATGGTTTGAGAGAAAGCACTGGAGACTTCTAAAGTGGCCAGCAATGAGTCCAGACCTGAATCCCATAGAACACCTGTGGAGAGATCTCAAAATGGCAGTTTGGAGAAGGCACCCTTCAAATCTCAGGGACCTGGAGCAGTTTGCCAAAGAAGAATGGTCTAAAATTCCAGCAGGGCATTGTAAGAAACTCATTGACGGTTACCGGAAGCGGTTGTTCGCAGTTATTTTGTTTAAAGGTTGTGCTACCAAGTATTAGGCTGAGGGTGTCAATACTTTTGTCCGGCCCATTTTTGGAGTTTTGTGTAAAATAATAATTGATTTGACTTTTTTTTCCATTCTCTTTTGTGTTTTTTCATTGCAAGCAAAATAAATGAAGATATTAATACCAAAGCATTTGTGATTGCAATCATTTTCAGGAAGAAATTGAGTATTATCTGACAGAATTGCAGGGGTGTCAATACTTTTGGCCAGCACTATATATATATATATATATATATAAAAAATCACAATTGAGCTGTAGTATTTGAGAGAGTCAGTTATCGCAAATAACATCACAGCCAGGATCGAGTCACAGAACCTCGAGTGTTTTGTTGCTTTAATACAGCAGTTTTACAACTGCAAAGTTAAAGCAAATGAAAGCAAAGAAGCCCTGAACACCGTAGCAAACGTGCTTGAATACTGCCAACCCCTTCCACCAGAAAAAAAGCAGAAACCTTTTGTGTTAGCCTCTTTAATTCTAAGTGATAAAGTGTTGCTGGAAAAATGGTCGTTTGAAAAAGAAACTGTCATTGTTTTTGGTATATAAACCCACACAAATATTGCAAGGAATATTAAAAGAAAGTATAAAAATTTTGGCCTTTTAAGAGATTCAAGTCTGAACTGCTTGTTAGTTCCAGCGAAAAAGAAGAAGCAAACCTCAGACGCCAGACACATCTCGGCTGATCAGCTGTGTTTTGGGTAAGGAGGAACACTCTTTTTTTTTTTTTTTAACCAAAAAACACTTTACATAATGCCCTGTCTGTTCATTTTTTTTACCTCAGGATGTAAAGAGAACGGCGACTTAACAGCAAATCCACCCAATCCACTGGGCTCTCCTCTCGGACCAACCGCATGACACTGTCAGACAACAGGCTGAGCCCAGCAATGGTGCTTCCACAGAACTGCAGAGACAATAAAGAGGTAAAGATGGTTCTTCAAGGGTTCTTTAGTAAAGAAAATGATTCTATATAGACCCCTGAACACACAAAGAACCCTTGGCATGATCTTTTTCTTAATCACAACCACACCGTTAAAAAGAAAGGCTCTACAATGGTTCTTGGCATGAATCTAGTTTTATCTCTTACACTGTGGAGGAGTGTGAGGTTGTTTAAACATCCAAAAAAAAACGGGTTTTTACACATGCACTTTTGCAAAATAGGTTCTTTGGAGGACCGTCTACTGTAAGGCGCTTCTATGGCACCACTTAAAAAAAAAAACATTTTTGTCATCTTTAATTTTAAGAGTGTAAATGACTACTAAAATCTACGAAGATTATTCCTAACAAAACATTTGTAAACACTAATTAAAGCACTAATGATGTCACTTTTGATACCGAAGCTCTGGAATGAAGCGACCCACTTTACTTTGAAGCCATGCGTCGACGGCTTTCCCACAAAAAACACACAACATCCAAAGTGTGGTTCGGCACACAGTCACACAACAGCTTTGGGAACTGATTTAACAGAAGCGAACCAGTGCAGGTTGCACTAATTTTAAGCCAATGCTGATCACTTAAATCCTGATTTATATGTTGTATATGAAGCCCAGAACACTATGAAAAAATGAGTAGAAAGCTAGGAAAACGTAAATAAGTCAATAAGATTATGCATGAGTTTATCAGATTTGCTATAAAGCCAGCTGTAAACTATCATAAGCCTCTAAGATGATATCATTTTGATTCAGCTAACACACCCCAGTGTCATCTTTATGTCAATAATTACCTGCAGTAGCTTGGAAACCTGTGACATGCTTTCAAAAATAAAGACTTGGATTCTTATCCTGAATCATCCCCCACAGTAGATGCATAGCTGCTGTTCGTGCTTTTCACCACCAGGTGTCAGTAATGTGCACTGTTGTTAAAAGCCTTTGGAAAGCTTTGTTTGTCATTACCAATAAGGACAAATAAGTAAATGTTTTCCTTATTTGTACTTTCTTCTCAATGAAATTCATCTTCTTGTTTTCATGATATTATTTGCATACATTTAGTTTTTTTTTTCTTTCTTTCTTCTAATATGTTATATTTCATTTAAGCTTGCAGGACTGGGCAAATCACGTCTGGCCAACAAAAGTAGTTGGAATGGAAAGCCATACCTTTACACTGTCCACATGAGGTTTGATGTAGCCAGCCTTGTCGAGGTCCAAGACATGCACAGGCCCCAGCAGAGGACTTCCTTCTGGAAAAGCAACGGCTCTAACACGGCCCAACAATGCAGCGCATGCACTCCCCCACTGCAGCCGCTCCGTCTCCCTGTAACCATGAATGGCCTGGGCGAAGAGATCAAGCAAAGGTGAAAATGACTAATGATGCAGAATATATTATTATAACATTCTAATTCTACAATAATGTTCATAGATTAAGCCTAAGCCTAGAGTGAACTGGGTGGTTTAATGTAAAATACCATGGGCATTGCAAACTTTTTTTTTTTTTTTTACAAAGTCTCTTAAGTTAAGTGAGTTTAATTCACAGAAACCGACCAATAATAGCTCAAAACCAACAGCTGTTTTTAGAACCCAGAGCTATAACTTCAGATTATAATGCTGTCTAATAATTATGAAATGATAACCTATGGCCTACTGTTTAATAAAATGGTTAGTCTTGGAATCTTCTTGGAATACTCTTTCGACAGCAGAAGCTCCACACTCTTCATGAAACTTTCCAGGTCTAGATTTGAGTGCTTTTACTTTACATTCCATAGCTGTGATCTATTCTCAATATAGCCCCAACATGTTGGTTTTTTTTTTTACTTCTAAAACCCCAAATTCACGTTTATTTTACTAATTACTATTATTACTTTAGAAACACATTACATGTTTGTTTAAAAAAAAAAAGGACAGATATGGACCATTTAGCCTAAAACCTGCAGCATCCTCCAAGGACAGAGTAGATTTACAGCTGCACTTCCTCCATTTGTCCACCAGGTGTCTCTGATGTGGAACTGTTTTAAAAGCTCCAATACAATTTATGGGCCCTTATCATTTTTGATGTAGCATGTAAATATAAACGTTTAAATATTAATTGTATAAAATGTACCGTTCCGTACTGTACCTGTCCATATACAGAAACTAAGCTGCAAAATTATTATTATTTTTTTTTTAACTTTCTTTTTTGATGTCATGAAATGCACGATTCCATATAGCTTCCTATTGTAAGGAGTGTTTCCATAATCTAGGCCAGCCAATCATAACAGAGCTTATTTGTATATTCAGTCTTAATGACACAGCAGCAAAACCAGCCTGTTTAATTCTGAGAGATAAGAAGAGGTCGGAAACGGATGTTTAATAAGGAATTATGCCTGGTTTTGATACATAAACCCAGATGAACCTCATAGGTGGGCTGTAGGATAAACGAATAACCATCAGGAAAATGTAGAATATGGGCCCTTTAAGGGAAAGCATGCTTGTGTCTTCACTAGCATTCAGTGTGCCGTAAAAACTAAAGAAAAACGAAGTTTATTCAGGTGTTCTTATTTTTAATATTTCATTATTTTCATTTCTATCTCCGTGATCTTGATCTTTGGAAACTGTATAATTGCTCACCTAGATGACAATCGGTTATTTATCCTCTATTCACTCTTCATCATGATGGATTTATTATTATATTAATGTTAATATAAAATGTTATAATCAAATAGTTTTGAAAATGTATAAAAATGGCCAATTTATTTAATGTATTTTAGTATTTTGTAGTATTTTTAGCATCTGTTTCTCTGATACTCTGTTACCCCCTTTTGTTCTTCAGTGGTCAGGACCCTCAGGAGCCCTCACATAGCAGGTACTATTTGGGTGGTGGATCATTCTCAGCACTGCAGTTACACTGACATGGTGGTGGTGTGTTAGTGTGTGTTGTGCTGGCACGAGTGGATCAGACACAGCGGTGTTGCACCTGTGTAAACACCATCAGTGTCACTGCTGGACTGAGAATAGTCCAACCAAAAATATCCAGCCAACAGCTGACTAGAGGACGACAAACACAAACTGTGCAGCAGCAGATGAGCTGTCGTCCCTGACTTTACATCTACAAGGTGGACCGACAAGGTAGGAGTGTCTAACAGGGTGGAGTATGAGTGCACACGGTGTTTAAAAACTGTGTGTCCCATCTACTCGTACCAGCACAACACACACTAATTTGTACATCACTCTGTTGTCGGTGTCTTGCTTATATTATGAACTTGAGGCGAACTCCAGCAGCACTGCTGTGTCTGATCTACTCAGACCAGTGCAACACACACCAACACGTCAGTGTCACTGCAGCGCTGAGAATGACCCACCACCCAAATAGTACCTGCTCTGTGAGGGTCCATGGGGGTCCACGGGGGTCCTGACCACTGAAGAACAAGAACAGGGGAACAAAGTATCAGAGAAACAGATGGACTACAGTCTGTAACTGTAGAACTTCAAAGTGACCCTATACAGTAAGTGGAGCTGATAGAGTGGACAGTGAGCGTAGAAACAAGGAGGAGGCTGTAATGCTCAGGCTGATCAGCGTCATCAGTAACGTAAGTCCAGTTTGTGAATGCTGGTACGTACGTCATCCCAGTGGTCGAACTCATATCTCTTCTTCTTCAGTCCTGGCTCTAGCTCTTTGAGAAGAGCATTCTCCTCTTCCTCTGTGATGAAGTTTTCTCTCACCTCGACGTGTCCCCGCACTGTCTGTAAAACAGGCGCAGAGGACGCACACAGCCAGCTCTGCTCTCCTTTAACCGCCTTAATATCGCTCACATCACTGCGTACAGGCGGACTGTCCGACACAGATCTGAGCCAAACTACCGGACCGAGCCGCGTTTTCCCCTCAAACTGTCTCAGCACTCTGATAACTAGCCTCATGCTTCCGTACACTGACAGAAAAGCTCACTTATTCTAGTAAAAATCTGCTATTTAACACGACCTCTTCCCTGTCCTGTAACCCGTGAAGCCATATTGGAATTTGCTAGGGACTGTGGGTAATGTAGTCCTTATTTACTTGGCGTCTCCGCAAGGCGCCGCCTGCTGTGCTGGAGCGCGAGTGTTTCTTCGGTAATCAAGAGTATTAAAGGGGAACTCCACCGACTTTTCCAGAATTCCGGAGTTTCCAGAAATCGTTCGTTGTAGAGAAACAGACTCAGGTTTGTTTACAGTGGTGGTGATAGAAACAGTCACAGCCGTTTTATTTACTGTCCAAATCCACCGGCGAACCTACACGTCTCTTCTAGGTGACTATTTTGTCTCACAACGCCTTGCATGTACCCCTCGGCCACGAATGGATTCAAGTAAATGGCTTAACAAGACATTTTAGGCCAAAACGTTCTCACAAAACTGTCGTGAAACAATGTCTCTGACACCAGGTAGGGTATTTATAACCATTTCATGTGAGGGAGCTTTTGGAGGCGGACGTCTGGTTCCCGTCACCACCACTACGAAACGATTCTGAAGTTTCTCTAGAGCGGAGGGTTTCACGCCGGACCACTCGGAATGACTTTTATATCTCAACGGTTATGTTTTGTAGAAATTTTGAAAAATTGGTGAAGTTCCTCTTAAATAGGAAGCCTGTCCACATTTGTTGCAATAACAGTGTCTGCTCTTCTGGAGAAACTTTACACTAGATGTTGGAACGTTGCTGTGAGGATTTGATTGCATTCAGCCACAAGAGATGTAGTGAGGTACTGATGCTGGATGATCGGTTCTGGATCACTCCGGCTCACCACAGAGATAGAGCTCCATCCAGAGAACCCAGTTCCACTGCTCCACAGGCCCCAGTGTTCCAGGGCTGTATGTCCCTCTAGTCCGCAATCGGTATTTGGTCATGCTGATCTTAGACTCATCAACATAGACCAGCATGCATTTCTTGCAGGTCCAAGCTGGTTAATACTGGTTTATCCTGGCGTGGTGATGGTTCAGCTGGTTACCCAGCATCCCAGCACCCAGAACACAATATAAGCCGATGTTGCCGGCATCCATGCTGTCCTATGCTGGTGCTTCTAGCAGGGATGTATTGTACCAGGCTGTCCCATTAAACTCGTTTCTTTTTTTTGGTTCCTGCTAGTACTGTGGTTTGGCGTCTACTGATGGCTGGATTTTTACAATGTAATGGTTTAATATGTGACCTCTGATTGATTCTTAATGCATTTAATGGGTTTCTAATGGAATTTACCAGAATTCTATAGGAAACTAGTGGCCTCTTGTTGTTACCATTAAGCCAGCTCCCATTAGAAAGCAAAACCATTAGGCTTTATACTAAATGTTGCTGTACATGAATAGGTTAATACACATTTAGCACTCATTCTTTAGCCTAGACACAACATTTACCCTTGCTACAGGTTGATTTTAGGATGCAGATGTTTTTAAAGTTAAGAAAAAAATCTGCTGCAGCCAGAAATCAACAGTTTAATCCATTTATAGGTAAACTAGGCCATTATAGTATCCAGCCAGAGTGCAACACAAATACACACTGCCCTTGTTTATAATGACTTTAAAAAAATACACTAAAACAATTTTTTCTGTCTCTTCACATCACATTTCATTCTCCGTCTTTCACCCTGAGTACTGACCAAAGCTGAATAGGCCTTGTCTGTTACTCCCTATGGCTACCGTCAGAGGGCGCTGTTGACTCAATCATCATCAGCATGGAAAAGAACACAATGTATTCATATTGAAGCACTTCTTGTGAGCTGGTCCATTATAAAGGAGTTGAGTGTCCACGGAAAACTGTAAAGCCAATTATTTTTGCCTGCTGTCCTAACATTTGTTTGAAAGATTTAGGTCCTAAAATATTGTTTAATCTCTACAGTAACATTTCGATTGTTTCATGTCTGATGATTATTTTTATTATAATAGCAGACCCATATGGAAATCTTATACATGGCCTTATATGCACATATATCATAAAGAGCCAGGCAAATGTTTTAAAATATACATGCACGTATATTGCCCACAACCCAGAAGGAGAAGCTGCTTTAAAAAATGTGTGTGTGTGTGTGTGTGTGTGTGTGTGTGTGTGTGTGTGTGTGTGTGTGAAGCAAATATTAGGCATATTTGCATAATATATCTTTCATACATATATGTGTTATTTGTGCTTGAAAACACCCAATACAGTCATAATTGTTACTATGTTAACTGCCTGCTTTTAAACATTAAATTATTTAAATGTGTCAGGAAAAAAAACTTTCATTAACTTCATGTTTACATGATTTTATTGCATATCTTACAATGTGCATTTTTTAGAGTTTAACACAGAGAATATGCACACACATAAAATACTTATGTTAGATAACATGACTCTGGAGCAGTGGAAACATATTCTGTGGAGTGATGAATCACACTGTCAGTCTGATGGATGAGTCTGTGTTTGGCGAATACCAGGAGAACATTACCTGCCTGACTGCACTATGGCAGCTGTAAAGTTTGGTGGAGGAGGGATAATGTTATGGGAGTGTTTTTCAGGAGTTGGACTATAACCCTTAGTTGCAGTGAAGAGAAACCTTAATGCTTCTGCAGAACCAAGACACTTTAGACAATTCTATGCTTCCAACTTTGTGGGAACCGTTTGGGGAAGAACCTTTTCTGTTCCAGCATGACTGAGCCCCAGTGCACAAAGCACGGTCCATAAAGTCATGGCTGGATTAGTTTGATGTGGAAGAACTTGACTGGCCTTCACAGAGCCCTGACCTCCACCCCACCCAACACCTTTGAGATGAACTAGAATGGAGATTGTGAGCCAGACCCTTCACTTCACAAATGCTTGTCTGGATGAATGGGCAACATTTCCCACAGACATTCTCCATATCTTGTAGAAAGCTTCCCAGAAGAGTGGAAGTGGAAGAGCTGAAGGTTTTCGTTTTACATAGCAATGCGTCTGTGTACTAGACGTGAGCGGTCAAGGGAACAGCTTAGTAAATTTAAGTAGAACACACCAACCAAACGCCTAATGGTAGTTGCTGGGTTTCTGTACTCTGGCCTCAAAGAACCCAAATTCACAAATTTTCTTGAAAAAGAAATTATGTTCTGATCCACTCAGACCAGCGCAACACACACTAACCCACCACCACCACATCAGTCTTACTGCAGTGCTGAGAATGATCCGTAACCCAAGTAGTACCTGCTCTGTGAGGGTCCATGGGGGTCCTGACCACTGAAGAACAGGGTAAAAGGGAGTAACAAAGTATCAGAGAAACAGATGGACTACAGTCTGTAACTGTAGAACTACAAAGTTCAGCTATACAGTAAGCAGAGCTCATAAAATGGACAATTAGCATAGAAACAAGGAGGTGGTCATAATGTTGTACACTCCTGCGCACTGAAATGACATCATATGACAGTAAGTCTAGTATTAAACACTGTTATATACCAAAATCAGCTACTCAGACTATAGTCTAAAACTGCCAGAGCCTCTAAACTTCTGCTTCTGATGATGTTGCTTTATGAGTAATGTTGCCAGCCTTATGATAGCTTGCATATAGCAGGGAGTGTATTTCGGCTCTTTGTATCACAGAGGTTAAACGCATCGGCTCTAGAACGCTTCTTTGTTCACCACAGGGCATGAAGTGGTGCTTTCAAGTCAAATGGACATCAAAATGAGCCTTTTCTTCATTGTCCCATAGCTCTTCATCAAAAGGTAAACTTTTGCTCCATCCTTAAAATGTCTTCAGAGTTTTTATTACATCAACGTGCACCAACAGGCAGGGCTCGCTCAAAAACATCCACAACGGCCTTCACAATGCCGATTGGATGATGACATCTTCAATTCGGTGGTCATGACAACCGCCAAGCTATGTTGCTTTCTGCTTGTGCATGACCTATGATGTAGAAGCCAAAAGACAAGAAAAAATACTGCCTCTTTAATGTTCTGAGTTCCCCCCAAAACAAACGACCGCTGAAGTAGACTACTGTTGTCACAGTGTCAGAAAGTGCATTGAGTCAGTTCGAGTGACTGACAGGTGATTCACGACAGGACGCTTAGCAGCAAATACACACGCACACAAGCACATACTCCACATTGACTGTTTTTCCTCATCAATTAGGCCAACTGGCTGTAATGACTGTAATCACCCTTAATTGTAATGGTCAGACAGGGCTGTTTATAGCAGTAAGAGGGCATTAGGCAGTCTGTAACTCAGAGAGATTTACAGCCACTGTGAGCCTGAGTGCTGACACAGTACAAGGCACTAGCAAGAGTGCTATATATCTACCCTACACTCTATAGCTCTGTGGGTGGAAGATAGGGCTGACAGAAGGAAAGACAAGATACGGCCTGGGTTTTTTACTATATAAGGAAAATAACTTGGCGTGTACTGTCTACATGTGTGCCAATGTGGTGAAAATATGTATATGCCTTTCATGATTGATCATTATTGATTCTATGTATTAGAACTTTTAAAATTGATTTATCAACCGTTAAAGTCACTAGATAATCTGTAACGTCCGTAATGAACAATGGTAATTAGCCATCAGAACTGTTGATGATGGAAAAAATTGCACCTTGATGTTGTTTATGAAAAAAAAATAGTTCTCTATAATGATCTGTAAAGTTTGTTTGACCCACTCAGTCATTTTGACAGAATGCAGTACACTACAGGAAGCATAGGGGGTGATGTGGCTTTTGTTGTTTCACATAAAGAAGTGCTCTATAATGTTTGTAGGATCTGTATATTTATTTTGACAGACTGTAATACACTACAGGAAGTGTAGGGGGCAATATGGCTTCTACTGTTTCATTTAAAAA
This sequence comes from Pygocentrus nattereri, assembly GCF_015220715.1. Classification (NCBI taxonomy): domain Eukaryota; kingdom Metazoa; phylum Chordata; class Actinopteri; order Characiformes; family Serrasalmidae; genus Pygocentrus; species Pygocentrus nattereri. The sequence goes on from NC_051224.1 coordinate 37,216,061, forward strand.
GCTCTATAATGTTCATATGATCCACACAGTCACTCTGACAGATTGTAATACACTACAGGAAGCGTAGGGGGCGATACGGCTTCTAATGTTTCATTAAAAAGTGCTCTATAATGTTCATTTCATCCATACAGTCATTCTGACTACCGATGCACTGATATGAGAATTCTGGGTCAATGCCGGTATTTGATCTTTTATATGTACATATCTAGCAGTGCATATTTTACATGTACATATATTTATATCTTGAGCAACCAAAACTGCCTGCTTTAAGGCCCACCATAAATTTGACGCACTGTCACGCACCATCCAAAAATCCGAAACTTTTGCTTTTATGAAGGTCAATGTGCAACGTCGACACACCCCAGCACTCTGTGAGCATTATACCATTACTACATTGAATTAAAGCCATAATGAGACCACAGAAAACCACAGTACTTCACATGTAAATTCACACAGAGAAAAGCAGCCAGTTTTATAGATAAACAGACAAATGCTAACAGTAAGATATTTCAGCTAACGTTAATATCATAGCCTTTTTCAGCTCGAAAACAGCCAGTACGTGAGGCAGTAAACTGATGCCATGTAAGTTTGCAAAGTGATTTTGAATGTTTTATGTTTTATTTCAATTTGTTCGAGTAGAGTGTAATTATTAACTTAAACCTAGCTTTTATCAGCTCTCACTGCCAGCATTCTGTAGCAGCGCTCTGCTACGTGATGCTACTTGGCACAGCGCATCCGGTGTACGGTGGACTTAATTCTAAATTGTTGTGTATCCTCCGCACGGTTAAACTGAAAATACTCACAGCACTCACATCATATGTCCAAAATGTCCGGGATAAGGCTAATGGAGGTCCATTTTTTAATCTGTGACCATCCAACAAATAACAACAACTGGGTTTGGTGTAACGTGGCTCAAGATGTTCAAGCAGCTGTTGACACCCAACATCCTCCACAACAGAGAGAGGCTGATCATCCAGTGCGATACGTTCCATCACCTTTGCTGTAATAGCTGTAGCTTTTGGACTGTTTTCATCAAAATGTTTTGATTTATGAAGGAGCTGTTCAAACGGCTGAGTAGCTGCAGGTTTTTTGCTTGTGTGCACGATGGGAGACATTTTAGCTGCACTGTCTTAACGTCACCTAAAAAATAACAGTGTTTATTCGGAATACAATAAACGCATGATCAAATATCAGTTTGAAATATTGGCCACATATAAGCATTGGCCCGATGTTGATGATCTTTGAAACAGCAGTCATCAGCCGGTACCTCATCATGCATCCCTTAATCTGACAGATTGTAATATACTACGGGAATGTAGGGGGCGATGTGGTTTCTGCTGTTACACTGCACTATAGAAAAAGAAATTGCTTGTTGCACGGACAGAGCTTGAGGGCTGTATGACTCCAGAAATGTATTTCTGGGATAGACTCCCAGTCCTACCAGACTTGGAATGATGGTGGTGTCAAAGAGAGAGGAATAGAAGAAGGCAGTACAGTCAATTAATTGAGTGATAGTTGTTAGTTGATGGACTGTTTGAGTCACATAATAATCATTACTTGAGTAGTCCTACTTAAAGGTTAGATGGGGCATCTTTTTACACACACACACACACACACACGCACACACACACACACACACACACGCAGTTCACTGCCGGGTTGTTTTTCGTTCTCCTCTCCCTGTGGAGGCCTACTCTCAGTGGATTTGATTGACAGCAGCTGCTCTGAGGAACACAGGAAATCACTAGAGCTCCAAGACTGAGCATGTTAGTCATGTGACTGTGTACCACTGTATTGATTGTAATACAAGTAAAGCCCTATGTATGATTTCACACCCATACTGAGTCTCTGATGGAGGAGACTGGACAGTTTTTCAACCTAACCCGTATTTGCGGCATCTGTAGCGTATTTTCCTCTACTTAATGTGCAAAAGTCAGAGACCACCCCTGCATATATTTAACTACTGCTCAAAACAGCCAGTTAGTACAACATACTGTATATATGCTTTTTTCAGTGTTAGGAAGGAAGCAAAACAAATACAGTATGTTAAAAAAATACACAGCCTCAACAACTACATGTAACATTTTTTCCACACCTCCAAAGTTCAGTCTTTGAAATTGGTTTTGCATTTTCTACCAAGAAACCAACACAGTACGACTTTTAAACAGTCTGAGCAGTTCTTTTTTGGCTGCAGTGAACTCTGACAACTTCATCTCTCTCTCACACTCTAGCGAAGAAGTTGGCCTATTTAACTCTACAAGATGCTTGCTGCAGCGATCGTACCACCCAGATCGTCTCATTCTGTCAGGAGACACTGAGTGGCTGGCTTATTTAGCTAAAAGTCCCCCGTATTTCTTCTACACTTAATCAGGTTTGGGCGGTTTTATGCACTAGAAACAGTCTTAATTATATTTGAACCACTTTATAACCTCTCTTTGTCCCTTAGAATCAAACAGGCTGAGACAGCAGGAATTTTTGGAAATACTTACAGATAAGGCACTGTGTTCAGGATAAATTCCATACCAGAGAATGTAACCCTGTGATTGAATATTTAAATCTGCAACATGAAGCTCACAAAGCATCGATATTCTATAGGACATCTAATCTGTTAACTAGTGATACGTGTGGGAATCTCAAAACTATATGTTTTAGGTTGTACTATTGATTACGATGTATGGTTGAGAATTCTGTCAAGTGTAGGCAGAAGTATTAGATTTTTCACAGGTACTACTAGACACCATCCAGACCAGACTTTAGAGAATGGGCGTAGTTGATAATGATTTGTGCTGGAAATGTCATAAAGGGACGGGCAACTTTTTCATATGATCGGGCAGTGCTCAATTACATATCCTTTTTGGGGTAAAATTCTTGAAATATTGGGAAAATGGTTGGGACTTACATTACCTCAGCAACCCCGGCTTTGCCTTCTTGGAGATAGAACAGAAATTGCTAACATAACAAATAATGAATTTAATGTAATAAAAGTGGGAATAATTACAGCCACCAGGGTAATATTGCGTAATTGGAAGGGCCCTAAAACTTCTGATTTAAAAGAGTGGATTGACAAAATGATCTTATGAAGTTATGTTGGGAAGAATTAATGGTGAAGGGAGAGTGAAGAACCTATGGGAGGAATTTTGGAATCACATGCAACTGAACTGAGCGTGCAAAGGACCTTGTATTGCTGTTATTATTTGTTGTCCTCTTTCTCTTTCTTTTGATTTTGTAGTGAATGGCTACTTTACAAATTGTATATGTGAGCCGTGCTGTACCTGTTGTTGTATATCATTAATAAAAATCTGAATTCCTAAAAAAGAAGAACTAAACAGGCTGTGCCGCTAAGACTAATACATGGAAATGAGGTCTGCTCTGATTGGCCGCCCTGTATTGTGCCACATTCTAAAAGCAGTCCAGACTGAAACACTCCTTATAACTTCAGGGTGAGTGGGTGGAGCTAAACTGCTGTTGGCTGAGTAGGTGGATATGTGTAAATGTGTAGCTTTTTGTGACAGCACAAGAACAGTTAACTCAAAATAGGCTGTCTTTGCTGCATGGTTTCCATCTGTCCACTGTATGAAGTATATGAAGTATATGAGTGGTATTACTTGCTTAATTTTAATGGCATCTGTGTTAAATGGTACGCTGAAAACACAGCTGTTCTATGGAATCGTATCACTGTTTCTGTTTTTGGCGTGTCTGTGTTTTCTTATCTCGGTTTATTATTGTTTGTGGGCTGTTATTTAAGGGTAAAAGGCTGTCTGTTGGGTAGGGGCAGAAAACGACAGGCTTAGAGACAGGTGCAGTGGGGCTGAAGGCTGAATACAGGCTTTCTTAGGAGCGGTTGGCCTGCTTTGGGGCTCTGAGTGATTCTGTGCTGTTTAAAAATGTATTGTGCTGCGTTTGCATCAGCCCAACCGCTCTAGCAGCCGAGCGAGCGGGCCACGTGGCCTTTCCCCAAATAAACTACTCCACATGAAGAGAAATGGCCCAGTTCCCCCTTCCACATGCTCATCTTATATACATACAGGATACTGACGCACAGAGCTGGCAGCATGTTCACTGTTAACGATAGTCTATTACCAAGCAATCAGTGGAACCTGTATTATTATTTTTATTATTGCTATTATTATTATTATTATTATGACTATGGACAGGATATTCTCTGGTGTACATATGGGCAAACCAAATTAGTTTAAACTGCAGTCCCACTGTAAAAAAGCCTATTAAGTGTTCAGACCTTAGGTATTTGCAATTATTTGCGACCTATTTCAACAAAAGGCATTAATTGAGATCAAAATGAACCAAATATATACAAAATCATAACTTATAGGGTGCTTTCTATTGGGAGGAATCTGTTCCGAACCCTATCCCCTAAATATATGCGTGTGTGTGTGTGTGTGTGTGTGTGTGTGTGTGTGTGTGTGTGTGTATGATAAAACATACCAAACCAGTATGTTGCTGTCATTTTTATTAAAGTATCGTAAAATTACAGCATTTGTTGACAGTGTAAAATTTTACCTATATGGTTAGTGTTTCTGATATACTGTCCTGCTGTGAGCAAAGGTACAGGGTGGGTGTTTGTAGTGCTGCTGTGAGAGCTGTAGGAGTTAAAGCTGGCAGAGAAAGGTTAAATAAGGAGCGCAGAACTCAGTGTATGTGCTATTTATGAATTATTCATCTTCATGATTCATTGAGTTCGGCTGCAGCAGAGCTACACAGCAACATAATCTTAGTCTTTGAACCGTTTGTGTATTCTTTATGGCCATTAGTGTGGCAGCATTACACGCCGTCACCAAGCGAGGATTTAGTAGTGCAGCGGTTTACACTGTGAGCTTTGACTGAGTGTAAACTCGGGAAACAAGACTTTGTCTCTCTACATGTTTGTCTCTCTCTCTCTCTCTCTCTCTCTCTCTCTCTCTTCCTCTCCCTGTCTTTCAGTCCCTCCCTGTGTCTCTATCTGTCCCTCCTCTCCCTCTTTCTCTTTCCCTGATTTCTTTCCGTCTCTCTCCATGTCTCACTCTCTATCTCTCGCTCCTTCCTCTGTCTTTTTCAGGGTTGTTTTTCAGTCCCTCTCTCTCTGTTTTTCTCTCTCTCTCTCTCTCTATCTCTCTCTCTCTCTCTCTCTCTCTCTATCTCTCGCTCCTTCCTCTGTCTTTTTGAGGGTTGTTTTTCAGTCCCTCTCTCTCTGTATCTCTCTGTTTCTCTCTCTCTCTCTCTATCTCTCTCTATCTCTCTCCCCCCCTCTCTCTCTCTCTTTTTGTCTCTGTTTATCTCTCTCTCTGCCTCTCTCTTTCTCTGTCTCTCTGTTTTTCTGTGTGTGTGTCTCTCTCTGCCTCTCTCTCCCTATCTCTCTCGGTTTGTAGCTTTGTTAGATTAGCACTGCATGCTGTAATGATGCGCTGGGGGAGGGGGGATTTTATTGGTGTAAAAGGAGAGGATTTGGCATCCTGGAGCGACTGCCTGCTGAACTCCGGCTGTGTGACAAGGCTGAACACACCAGGACACACACACACATGCACGCATACACGCACACACACACACACATATACACACACCAGCATGCCTGAACATGCAGCTTCACACAGCTAAAGATTCATTAGCACTACAGTGTTTTAACCCTTTCAAGTCTAAACGCATTACTGCTGTTTTACTTGTAACTCCTTCATGTCCAGACTGGAGTTCCCGCTTCTTAGAGCTCCACTGAGCGCAAATCTGAAAACTAAGTCACTGTGTGGATACAGTGTGTGATTTTCTTATTGATTGTTTTTTAGTCTTCGGTCCAGTAGGGTTACTTTTTTATGAGTTTTACATATTTTCTAGAAAAAAATAATATTCTGTTAATCGCAGTTTGGTCATTTTCCATAAAATGATAAAATGGGCCAACATCTCAACAAATCATGATTGACATTTAATTCCCACCTAACACCAGTGGTGGACTGTAACTAAGTAAATGTAATTAGTTTCTGTACTTAAGTAGTTTTTTTTCTTGTATCTGTCCTGAAGTTTCTCCATTCTGGGCAACTTTTTCCTTTCACTCCACTACATTTCAGAGTCTAATATCCGACTTTTTCCTCCTACATTTTGAGAAGTCGTTCCTTTTAGTTTCTGTGTGTATAAAAAACGTAACATGTCAAAACGAAAGAAGCGCAAAGCCAGAGCACCAATCAGGGCCCAGCGGTCACTTTGTTTAGAGCTGGTTTTGACCTGTTGGTCATACCGACCCAGTGCAGCACGCGGTTCAACGTCAGCGCAGCAGCGTAAAACTTTGGGAGAGTCTGTTCAACATAAATGATGAACTAACCTAACTTTGTGTAAATAGAGCACAATATAGAAATATGTCCACATATGCAGTCGTGACTGGCCTGTTTCTTTTTTTCTGAATTCATACAAACACTTTCATTTTATAGTAAATTAGTTTTGGTTAGTTTATGTTTATGAACAGAGGCCTACAGATCAACACAGTAAATACAGTAAAGGAAAAGTTATTTGTGAACCTGTATTTAAAGGAAGTTTTTATTCAACTTGTAACTAATTTATAAAGTAATCTTAAACTGAAACTTTGTTTGTGTGTAAAAAGTGATTTCAGAGCCACTCGGTTCTCCCTGATGGAAACTGTTTACCTTCAGTGTTTGGTGCTTATGATCATTTTAATAGACGTCAGCGTCACTAATTAATGACGTTCTATTAAAAGACTGGTTTACCAAGAGAGACGCTGGAGGACTTTCACCTGAAATGAGTTCATGAAGCCAGTCTGGTTATAAAAATGATAACAGGACATCAGAGCCAGAATTACTCTTTTAGTACTTTTACTTTATACTTAAGTACATTTGAAGGCAAATACTTTAGTACTTTTACTTTATACTTAAGTACATTTGAAGGCAAATACTCTTGCACTTTTACTCAAGTTGAGGTCTAGAGTAAGAACTTCTACTTTTACTGGAGTAATATTTTACCTTGGGTATCTCTAACTCAAGTACATGATTTGTGTACTTTGTCCACCTCTGCCTAACACACCCACACACACACACACACACACACACACAAAAGCTGTGTTCCGAAGCCCAGGCTGTAGCTGAGGTAGGCTGCATTTCTCAGCCACTACGCCATAACAGGCCGTTCCAAAGTGAGGAATTCTTCTTATACAGCCTAGAAACAGAACCTGCATTCTGAGTGACTTTGAGGACACAGATGTATCCTTCCAGGCCTTCAGCTACCCACAATTCTCTCTGCACGAATTAGGAAAATGTTGAAAAACAAAGCCATTAGAGCAGAATTTGTTTTCAAATGTAAGTTGTTCACGCTGTTGAATTGGTCCTCATTACCTTATTACCCGATTCATTAATGAAAGCATTTATCCACAAACCATATATCGTCCATACATCATATTTTATTTATAAGTATTTGTATATATGTAGTTTATCGTACTACAAGAGAACAATACAGTGGGCTCCAACGGGACTTTTTTGGCCATGCACTAAATTAGGACTGCTCCATTTGTGTGACCAATAGGCTGCTAAGGAGGAGTCTTTACAGTACAGTCCTATCGAAGACCCACACTACCTCGGCTGAATATTTGATGAAAACTTATCAAGTTCAAAGCATAATAAAATATCTCAAAGGCAAATATGCTATGGATTGAAGGCTTAGAATCTGTGCTTTCCTCAGAATTTCAGAGGAAATAGTAGCAATAATTCAAAACATCTGTGACTTCGAATGGTCAATTAATTAATTAATTCAATTAATTAATCTAAGGGGCCAGATAGCATGAAAAATGATTACAAAAATGACCCAACTTTAGTCTGGAAACATGATGTAAGGGCATTGAACAGACGCTGAAGTGCTCCAATTTGAATAATTGTTTGTGTATAAAAAGTTATGTAGTACAATTTCTCATAAAGCATGACTTGGAAGCATTGTTTAAAACTTTTGCTGATTATATCAGTTAGTTTAGCTCCTGGTATTGATACTGATCACATAATATCAGTCAAGCTCTAATATGAGTTATGATCTTTCCTTCTTGCTCTCTCTTTCTCTATCTCTCTCTCTCCTTCTCTCCACCTCTCTCTATCACCCTCTCTTTCTCTCTCTCTCTCCTTCTCTCCACCTCTCTCTATCACCCTCTCTCTCTCTCTCTCCTTCTCTCCACCTCTCTCTATCACCCTCTCTCTATCACCCTCTCTCTCTCTCTCTCTCTCTCTCTCTCTCTCTGTAGGGGTTTGTGGATATTTGGACAGTGGAACCATCACCAGATGGGAAACAAAAATTCCTGCCATTTAGAAGACATTCCAGAATCTGTTTGTGACACATGACCACACACACACACACACACACACACACACACACACACACACACACACACGGGTAGAGATCTGATGATGTATATGTGTGTGTTGCAAGCGTCCTCTGGGGTTTGATTAATGAATTTAGGCCACTGTTTGGAACTCCAGTCTGCTCCTCCTCTAGGTTTTTCATTTGGAAGGGCAGGAGATAATTTCACATGCCATCAAACACACACACACACACACACACACACACACACACACACATAGTTATTAGTATTATTATTATTATTATTACTATTATGTTTTTATTACATGTTTATTAATGTCTTCGGTAACACGTCATTGTAGGAAACATTATAGAGTCCTTGAAATGTGCCTATTAAACGTTTATGTCAGTAGTCAGAAATTAATAGGCAGCTTATTACCGCATTATTCAGTAATAACTTGCTTTATAAACAATGAGCAGCCAGTTAATTAGCTGGCCTAATAAAGCTTAATACGAACATTGTAAGCACTCTGAAAAAAAAAGATTAATTCACCATAGTTACTGCTTAATGATGAAGTGACCAGCAGTAGGTTGACTAACAGCTATTTATGGGCTTGTTAAGGATTAATAAGGGTATTACAAGCACTACAACATTATAATATTCTTTTATACTGATATGGTACCACAGTATTTTATTGAATACTTTCATATGATTATATTAATTATATAAAATTATTTAGCATGGCTATTTCATTACTTTTATTATAATAAAAATAACTAAATAACTTACAACAACAATGACAACTATAATAATAATAATAATAATAATAATGATAATAATAATAATAACAACAATGCTTTTAACATTTATTTTCATTTTGTTTATTAATGGTTTAATTTCATTTATTGTTACCAATTTAGTTTGTTATTTCATTAGTTAATTGTAAATAGATAATTTAATTATTTTGTTGGCAGGAGCCTGTTCACAGTTTATAATGTACAAACAATGATGTGATGATAAGTCTAATCCAGTGATTCAGTCTGATCATGCTGTATGTTTGCAGGCGACTCCTATTAACATGTACAGACCGGACAAATGTTGCTTCAGCACCACGGACAGCTCCCATGGCCACTCTCAGGACATTAGTCCAGCAGTGCATTCAAATTAACTGACAGCTTTTCAGGAAAAGCCAAATATGAATGTTATGTGTTTGTGTGGCATGTAAAAGCTTTATGAAGCATATGCTGATTTCTGCTGTCAATGGTCAGACATTTCAATGTAAATAATAGTTTGGCAAAAAGTCAAACGTGTTTACGTGTTTAAGTGTCAAGTGAACTCAACATGTTTGGTGTCCTGGTCCTATTTGCTCCTGGTCTCTTACACTGGAGCTAATTAGGCTGATGAAGCTCCACTGAGCATCTGTAGGATGAGTTTGAGTGCTGAAGATTCTCTAAACACCTTTGGGATGAATTGAAGGGATAAAGACCTGTTGAACACCTTTGGAATGAGTTAGAGTGATGAAGCTCCATTGGCCATCTTATGTGATTGAGTGATGAAGCTCCTTTGGGATGAACTGGAGTGATAAAGATCCACTGAGCATGTTTGGAATATGTTGGAGTGATGAAACTCCTTTGTACACTTTCGGGATGTTATCAGAGTGATGAAGCTCTTTTGAACACCTTTGGAATGAGTTGGAGTGATGAAGCTCCTTTGAACTCCTTTGGGATGCATTAACGTGATGAAGCTCCTTTGAACACCTTTGGGATGTATCAGAGTGATGATGGTCATTTCAACTCCTTTGGGATGATGTGGAGTGATGAAGATCCATTGAACACGTTTGGAATAAGTTGGAGTGATGAAGCTCCTTTGAACACCTTTGGGATGTATCAAAGTGATGAAGCTCCTTTGACCACCTTTGGGATGAGATGGGATGATGTGGCTCCACTGAAATCTGAGTTCCAGTGTCATCAGCGATGTAGACTAAACAACCACCATTATACCAATTTATATTATGTGGAGGTTCTTTAATCTTTATTTCTTTAAAGGTTCTTCACATGTTTATTTCAACTTTTTAAGTGTACAGTTGAAAGCCTTTCCAGTTTTTTTTACAAAGATGGACCAGCTTCCTACAAATATCCTTGATTTTGGAAGAAATATTGGAGCAGTTTTCTGAATACTGTTAAAAAAATACCATGCAGGTTAAAATGGAACCAATCTGTTCATTTCTAGGCAGAGGTGTCTTAAAACACACCATCACTCTTCAGATGACTGACTTTCTGTCATTCAGCATTTCGTTACACAGTCAGTCAATGAGACACGTTTTCAGAATGGAATTAGTCAGCATTGGTGGACAGAGAGAGAGGGAGAGAGAGAGAGAGCAGACACTGATGGGAAATCTCCATCCATTAATTCCGTGTCTGCTACTAAGAATAGCGTGTCGCAGCAACTGAAAGAAGCAATACAATCGTTAACACACTGCAGGTTTGAGTGATGCCTTGTCCAGAAACACACAGCCCACCCTTATTTATTTAATTTCCAGTCAAAACAGCCATTAAATACAAGTTATTCGTTTTGTAGCGATAAGAAACACAGCAAATGCAAATTTAATAGAATATCCTAACAGAAAAGCCTCAACAACAAATTTTTCAGTATTTACTCTGTCCACTCTTTACCTTTATTACAGCTTCCATTCTTTTCAGGAGACTCGCTTTCACGGATACGTATCTGATTTGTGGCCGCGCGTCATTAATGTGGCCCTCAGATCGGAATTCATGAGCTTTTTCTCCACTGCGCCTGCGCCATCATTCAGCGTTACCATGGCAACAGCGGCAAACAGAAGTTAAAGCCTGTAAACGGTGGAAAAGCAGCTCGTCTCACCTTTTTCTCCTTCGTCTGGCTCTAATAATGAAGCTGAGAGCCGATCAGAGTTAATGATCTTCTCAGTGAAGCTCGTTCTGCTCGTTAGTTTGTGCTGATGTTGCAGTGATTGTCACGTGACGTTACTGAGTAGGAGGAGCTCATGAGGGTCATTTCTGGATGCCGGTTCGTTCACATTAACATCAGATTTGAATCACTTACCTAAACCAGTGTGAAAACATTGAGTCAGAGAGATCGGATCTAAGAAAAAATTGGATTTGAGCCGCGAGGCATGTAATGTGAACTTAGCCTTAGAAGCTGATTCTGCACTTTCTGTTTCTCACAATCCAAATAATCACATTCAGTGGTGTTGAGGTCTGCCCTCGGGGGTGGTCAGTCCATCGTTCAGCTTCCTTGTTTGATGTGTCCGTCTCCTTTTCTCAGTGAGGTTCTACTTGATCAGCTACACATCCTTTCAGACCCACAGCGCTGAGTGGAAGGATGGACAGAAACACCTGTGGATGTTTTCAGATCTGAAGCACCTTGGCTTTCTCCTCTCTCTCAGAGATGAAAGTGCTGTTTATCTGATGGGGCAGTTTTGGTGTCTATCAGGTCTTCCAGGTGGTTGTTCTCTGTAGCTTTTAATCATTGTAATCATTTTTTGAACTCCAGTTTTGGAACCTATAGGTATTTTCACTTATGTCTGAAGAAAACGTAAGTTCTTGAGTAAACAGTTAGACAACAGTTCTATATAGAACTATGAACAAGCAAGAACCACATGCAAAGGGTTCTTTACATCATTAAACAGATCTTCAGATTGATGGAGAATGTGTTGTGTATGGTTCTATATAGAACATCTTGAAAATTTAGTGCTATACACTCTCAGAAAAAAAGGTCCAGAACTATCACTGGGGTGGTCCCCGCTAGTGTACATCTCAGTTCCTCTAGTCAGGGAGCATAACTGTACCATAATCCATTAGAATGATCTGTTCTAAGCTGTACTGACTCCACACACCCCATCTTGCCTCCAGGCTGTTCTGTTTTAAAACATTCAGTTATGAAAAGGAACAAATACAAACTTTTCACCTGGAGAAACTTCTTTAACGTTCATAATCAGACCTTAAAGCCACTGTACTACCTTTGAAGGCACATTTACACTGTTTGTACCTTGATGAACAAAATATGTACCTGCACAGAACCTTTATTACTAGCAGTGTATATACAACACATTTCCATCGATCTGAGGAACCATTCCACCATGCAAAGAACCCTTTAACCATGAAATAGTTCTGTACAGAACTATACTCACCTGCCACTTTATTAGGTACACTTTGCTAGTGAAAGGTTGGACCCCTTTTTACCTTCAGACTGTCTTAATGCTTCGTGCCACACTTTCAACAAGGTGTTGGAAACGTTCCTCAGAGATTTTGGTTGGTTATTTGAGTTCCTGTTGTCTTTCTATCATCTGGAACCAGTCTGCCCATTCTCCTCTGACCTCTCACATCAACAAGGCATTTTCGTCCACACAACTGACCGCTCACTGGATATTTCCTCTTTTTCGGACCATTCTCTGTAAACCCTAGAGATGGTTGTGCGTGAAAATCCCAGCAGTTCAGCAGTTTCTGAAATACTCAGACCAGCCCGTCTGGCACCAACAACCACGCCACGTTCAAAGCCACTTAAATCCCCTTTCTTCCCCGTTCTGATGCTCGGTCTGCACTTCAGCAAGTTGACATGACCACCTCTACATGCCTAAATGCACTGAGTTGCAGCCATGTGATTGGCTGATTAGCTATTTGTGTTAACGTGCAACTGAACAGTACCTAATAAATTGGCCGGTGAGTATGTTATTGTATCTGGCTAAAGAACCCTTGAAGAACCATCTTTTTAATGAGTGTAAAATGAAATATTTCACGGAATTACACCTCAGTAATAAAACCCTCATGAAAACCCACTTTAACGTGGAATGGACACTAACTGGACGCGGTCGTGCTTTTTTTTTCACTTTTGGAGAAGGGAGGGGGGAGCGGGTGGTCCAGAAAGGCAGGTGGGGTTACCCTACGTCGAAGGTGGCGTGTGTGGTGTGTGTGAGTGTATGTGCGTGAGGATCCTCGAATCGGCGTCGCTCGCGCGCGTCACGTGCACCAAAGCCTCGGATACGGGCACGGCGCTCAGATCCCTTCGCTGCCTTCCCTGGACTCGGACCTGAACAGCGTCCTCCTCCTCCTCCTTCTTCTCCACATCACCTTCTTCTTCTTCCTTCTCGCGCCGTGTGAGGAGCGCGAGGGACAGAGGGAGAGAGGGAGAACAGCCGTCCAAACGAAACTAGAGGTGCGCCCGTGCACGCGGCACGAAAGCGAACGGGAAGCGGGGAGGACGCGAGAACGCACGCCCGCGCCCGCGCGCGCACGCACGCACATACGCACGCGCGCGCCAGCTAGCAGCTCCGGTGTGCGGGGAGGTGGGGGGGGAGAGAGAGCGCGCGAGCTGCTGCTGCTGCTATGGGAGGCCAGAGCACCTTCGACACCTCCGGAATGGCGCCGCGCCGGTGAGGAGAAGTGGATCCAGACAGAAGAACCAACAGAAAGGCGGCCGAATATGTTTCTCTTCGAGCTCCATCAAAGAGCTGTTCATTCTTCTCTCGCATCCATCCATCTCCGGAGGAAGGGGGCTGACGCGGGGCGCGCGCGGAAGGCACCAGCATCCACACCGTACCCAACATTGCGGATGTTTCGGGGAAATAAATAAATAAATCGATTTTTTTTCCCCTTTCATTTTTTTTTCTTGGATTGAAGAAAAAGAACACGGAGCGCGCGCGAAGATAAAAATGTTTAGTTGAGAAAAAAAAGCTGAAGGATTGATTTTCTCTTTTTTTGTGATTGATTTTTGGTCCTCATCGTAAAAAAGATGGTGTGAAAGGAAACGTGTAGCCTGTGGATGGTCAGAGATTGATTTGCTTTAGGGAGAAAAGAGAGAGAGAGAGAGAGAAAGAGAGAGAGAGAGAGAGACTGTGGAGGAGCGTTAAGATGGAGCTGGAAACGTGAAGAAGGAGAAGGACCTGCTGTAGGATGAATGGTGGGAATCATGCTGGGACACGATGCGCTGAGGTGAGGACGAGTGACTGGGCGTGTTGTTAGCGCGAGCCAAGGGACACGAGAGTCACGCGCTGTTCTTTTTTGGACATATTTTGTGTGTGTGTGTGTGTTTTAACGTTATGGAGACGTGAACGCGCCCCCTCCCCTTCCCCCCCCCCCCTCCATCAATAACGGGAATGTGATGTGGTTGTGGTGGCGCGGCGGAGCCTCTTTCTTCTTCTTCTTCTCCTCCTCCTTCTCCTCCTCCTCCTTCTTCTTCTTTTTATTCTTCTTCTTGGCCTCTCCTCCTCTCGTGCGCTGCTCGGAATGGCGCGCTTCACGGACGAGATGCCGTCCCGCTACGGCGGCGCCGGGGGCGGCGGCGCGCATGCGCACGGCCACGCGCATGGCCACGGCCACGGGCACGCGCAAGGTGGTCCCGCGCGCGGTGGCGTCGGCGGAAGTGGCCCTGGAAGGCAAGGAGGCCCCCCTGGAGCCCACCGGGTCTACAAGCAGTCCATGGCCCAGCGCGCCCGGACCATGGCCCTGTACAACCCCATCCCGGTCCGGCAGAACTGCTTCACCGTCAACCGCTCGCTGTTCATCTTCAGCGAGGACAACTTCGTGAGGAAGTACGCCAAAAAGATCACCGAGTGGCCATATCCTTTCCAATCTAGAGCCCCAAAATGACCGGCACAGAGGCTGCCGTCCACTTGGGTATGAGTTGTCTCAAATCACCTACATAGGGTTCGTCTTAATACCTAGTGAGCTCCCTTGTTCCCTTGATCCCTATGAGTAGGTAGGCAGCATTCTATCGCCAGTGCCACTCGTCACCTGCACTTGTCTAATTAGGCCTACTCATTTAACAAGGCGGTGTCACTACAGCTTTCATATTTGTGAAGATGGCTAGCCTAAGTGCTTAAAGGTCTCTTCACTTGGCGCCCATCTTTGCAACTCCGCCTGGCAGTTATTTCCAGCCATACAGGAACAGGCTCTGATCTATTTGAATGTGGACAGACCAAAGTACTTCATATTGAAGGTCAAATTACAGTTTCAAAAACTATTTGAAATCACTGCTAAAATCTGACAATAACTTCATAAATAGTTTGTAGCGTTTGGCTGAATAATGTGCAGATAAAGTGCAAGTGTTAGCAAAGGTGGTCTCTCCACTTGCGGTATAAGCAAGTTGATTGGCTGTTTTTCTTGAAGGCCGAGACTTTAACAGACGCCATGTTGAGCATTATGAGCTTTCTCACATAGCCCATATTATGAGCTTCTCATATTTCAACCAGTGAGCGCTCTCCTCCGCTGTAACATCTCTGGACTAGCTAAGTGCCTAGTTAGCGAGCTGTGGAGAAGTGCTGTGCATGCTAGAGTGACCATATTCTGGTTTTCGATAAAGAGGACAGTTGGGACAGGAGGGGTGGCATGGGGCAGACTGTAGAAAACAAACGTCAATGTGAAAAGCAAAGCCAAATTTTGGGGCAATTTACAAAAGCTGGCCGTTTTTTAGGCTGGAAAAAGAGGATGTGTCCTAAAAGGTCACTCTAAAGTATGCTTGTAATCAACCATCCAAGAGTCCAGGCTAATGTTAACCTAGCTAATGACGTTGAGCAAGCAGATTGTAACAACCTACCACAATCTAACAAAGCTGGATAAATTGTGGGCCAAACAACAGCGTGAGGCAACAGCGCTACATAGAGTGTTAATCTACTAATGCTTTCATGTAGGAAAAGCTGTGGATTAATAATGACATACTAAAAATATACTAAAACAGGTACATTAGTTGAAATGTCGTACATTCCACCATCCTCAGTTAAATCTTTCAGAAAACCTTGTTGAGGTGTTGGCTTATGAAATGATGTGCTATATGTGAAATAAGATTCCTTAGTATTTAGCTAAGGAAAGAACTGTGACACGTTTTGCGCCAGTAGGTGATTAAAAAGCTGGCGTTGTAGAGCTCAGTGGGTATTGAGATGTAGCCACTATGTGCTTCATGCTGTCCAGATGTGAGTGCTGGCTGCGGGGTATGAGTGTGATTGCTGATGGATGTGGTGCTGGGTGCGAATGAAACAGCAGCGCTGTGGGTTTACCAGTCGCAACCTACATGGCTGTAAAGGGCTGGATTTAACATTTCTTTGCAGTTTCCAGTTGTGGAAGCTAGAATTTGTGCATCTTTGAGAAACGTATGCATTTGTTATTTGAGAAACTGTATTTATGGGCTTGCATTTGACTCTTTGTGGGGATGTGTGAAAGCATGGAAATATCAAACGAACGGCGGTTCACGCCCCAGTCCATAAGCTCTATATAACGGAAACAGTCTGCACAAGCAGCTTGTTTTGATTTAATCGATTTTCTGATGTCATGGACCAACAGATCTCCATATATCTGCCTCTTCATCTTATAAGAGTTTGGCCCCGCCTATCCATGTGGAAGATATAAGGAGTGTTTCAGCCCAGACTGCTTGTTGAACGAGGCACAATACAGAGCAATCAGTCAGAACAGGGGGAATGTGCATGTAAATGTCTTAAAGGTGCCGTAACACAAAAGCTTGTTTAATTCTAGGGAGGTTCATGTAAAAATGAATTACGACTTCTTTTGTTACAAAACCCCAAAATAAATGGTATAAATGGACCTCAGGGAAAAGTAGGAAATTATACCAAATATGGAATGTGAGCCCCTTTTAATAAAATAATGAATTAATGTTGCACTCTTATCGAAAAGGGTCCTACATAGTACCAAATCCTTTTTGCTTTGTTGTGAAGACATTTTTATTGGGTTTTTTAAAGAAACATACAGATTCTCTATTCAAATGGTTCTTTGGGTTGTCATAATTCTATATATAACCACGGTCTTTGCTAAGAACCTTTGAAGAATTAATGGTGTAGGGTTTAGGTGCCTGTGTAGGCAGAGATGCATATTTCGCAACAGTTATAGGAATACAACTTGCATGTGAATATTTCTGCATGTTCGTGAGTATATATGTGCTTTACTGTATGTGCAAGTGTGCGTAGGGCTTAACAATATGACAATATTTATCATTATCATGATGAATTATGTAACAGTATATCACAACGTGCTTTTCTGAACATGTAGTGGATATCGTCAGTGCTTGAAAACACTTCTTAAATGCCTCCGTCATTATAAAGAACGTGGCACAATAGGACAAATGTCTGTATTTTTTATGTTCTTATCGGCAATTCTGATACATAAACATTTATAAAATGTAGAAGGAATGTAACATCATAAGTCTGTGCCTGGTGATGATTAACTGAGTTACTATGGTAACAAACCCCAGAAATAACAAATTTGCAGCATGTTTAAAAACCTGTTGTTCATTTATTGATTTATTTAAGGCAAATCATAGGAAAATTCCATGTGAACATAACTGAACTTTAAAATATTGAGTTAACTGGTATTCTATATTAATACTGCATTTGTCATACATTACATTACATTACATTACATTTAGTTGACGCTTTTATCCAAAGCGACTTACAAATAATGTGGTACATAGAACAAACCTACATATATACCTTAGAGGCGATTGTTCTGTAAACTGGTTGAATGCTCTAAGTGCTGTGGGCAGATACCATTAAAATCATGTCTCAGCTCTCGTTCATCAGGTGAAACAGGCTGTTTCTAAAGGCCTCAGTTGAAATTGCTTTAGAGATGAACGCGCCAGACACAGCTAAGCGACCTCAGATGGCAAAGTTTATTTACACAATTCGGTCCTTTATCATTAATTACACTTTCATGGCCAAAGTAAAAACGATTAAGCATCGACTCACACGCTGTTACTGTGTTTGCTCCCACATCTGCTTCAGTGTTTGAAATTTACCAGGCAAAAATGTAATTATTGTTATATATAGATATTTTTTTCAAAAACACATCACAGCTATATAAGGTTATTTTTCATGTAGATACGACCCTATAATATTTATTTGCAAAGAACTAAAAATGAGCTACAATGAATAATATGCATATATTTCAGCACAATTACCCAGCATTATCTAAATATTCTGCATTTCTGTATTAATAGAAATACATTGTTAAAAATTCATTTAAAATATTATTCCAATCTAAACATCAGTCTTATTTAAATCATTTTTTAAAAGAAAAAAACTATGCTGAATGATTCCAGGATTGTTGCGCGTCCATACTTATTTCACTATCTATAAAAAGCTAAGTCGTATAGTCAAAAATATTCCCTACAGGAAAAGCAGTTAGCAGTTAGCCTGCTAATTACAAGAGGGATGGGTTTGGTCACACAAACGGTGCCTGGTGTGTGTGTGTGTGTGTGTGTGTGTGTGTGTGTGTGTGCGTGTGTCTGCGCCTATGCATGTAACACATTACGCTTCGGCGCTCTGTGCTGCTGCTCTGCTTTGCCTTGCTGATGTCAGCAAGTGCAATCTGTAACTCAGGTCGAAAACGGAGAAGGAGGGAGGAGAATGGAGGAGAGGAGAGAAAAAAGGAGGGGGAGTGGGGGAGCAGGCTGCAGCCACCATTTCCTCTCTCTTTCTTTCTTCCTTTCTCTTTTTTTATATTCCATAGAGAAAGAGGGGCAGAACAATTTTTTTTTTGCATCGCTTGGTCCTTCCTGCTTTTAAAGGACAGAGGGGTTATTTAACACTGCAGGGGGAAACAGGCCGTTATATCTTAGGCATATTACTTATTTTCTTCAATCGTATATCCATTTGTATTTTTGTGCTATTTTGCGCTTTTTGATGTGGAACTGTTGTGTATAGCATCCTTTACAGTGACCACATGAGGCATCTGTGATGTGCAAACTGCTGCAGATTTCATGTGTTCCACATGTGACTATGCAATATGATCTATATAGAGAGAAAAAATAAGGGGTATCCTTATTTAGGCCGTAACATCAGGTACAAAACAAATAGCTCAGGTTCAGAAAGCTGACTGGCTGAGCCACGCTTGAAGCTGCTATAAAGTGTTTGATATATGTCCTTAGAAGCGCACACAACAGAGTTTTGTATAAATCCACTTTCATATTCAATAGTGTTTCTTGTATAGACCTTGGAAAGTAGTACTGAGAGGTGTGTGTGTGTGAAGTAAACAGCCTGAAACCATAGTAAGCCTTCTTAAACATGCTTTATGTAAGAATCTGCTTCTGTTTAAACTGAGGAGCTGACAGCTGTGTTCACGATTAAATGATGGGGGAAAAAAAACCTAAAAAATGATAAACTGACTGGAATATACAAAAATTGTCTGGCATTGTAAAGTTATTTATTACCACTCTTTCATAGCCTGAGTTAAAACAAGCATAATTACAATGAGCTAGCTAAGGATTTCTTCACAGAGCTAATAATTACTTTCTCTTGGACAACATGGTTGAAATAGTTGTCTGTCTGATTGCTTGCATTTGCTTTTGATATGGTACATTGTTTTAGCTGTGTAGTTTTGTGGGGTTTTTTTTCGAAAAGTGTTCCTGAACACTACTATTTTTTGCTGCATGCTTTATTTTTAGTAGGCCAACTGCCTACCAATTGCCTATTAGGGAGGTGCATTACAAACTAATTTGGTATTCGAGGATCCTTTAGAGCTAACTGCTGAGGAGGGGGGAAATTTTGGCTAAAACTAACAGAGCAGCACTTACCTTTTTAAGCGAGTGCACTGGTGTTGCACAAAATTTCATCAAAGAAATCACTTCATCATCACAAAAGTCCTTGCACGGAAGTCGGGCATTTTTGTAACACCGCTGGACAGTTATTTCCAGCCATACAAGAGCAGGCTTCTATTTCTTTGAATGGGGAGAGACTTAAATGCTCAAAAGCAAAACCAGGTCAAATTACTGTTTCAAAAAACGGTTTAAAAACCGTTTGTTTTTTAGAGGCCACACTGAGTACCCGCGCACATCTCTATTGCCTATAGTGCCCTCAAGCTTACAATTCAAAAAACGGTCCCCAAGAATAAACCTGCCTATTCAAATAGGAACTGTTGATTACTTGAAACAAAATTAAATGAACATTTTTGATAGCACTGCTTGAATAATTAAAGGTTAATCAGGTAATCACTTACACACAAGGCATGTAGATCTTTTGGACTATCTCTCATATCTAATTGCATGGAGTGCAGTCACCATAGACGTTGTGCCAAATGACCTCAAGCACTCTGTGATATGTGAGTCCACAGATGGAAAACAAGAGAAATAACATCATGAGCAGTGGCAATTGCACAGGGCCCCAAAGCGCCTTAATGACTTTCTTGGGCCCTTTATTTCACTACTTAAGTAGTGTCACATTTATGCCTCATAGTACACTATTAGCTCACATTAAAGACCCTACTAGGCTGAGACACAGCAATAGCAAGTAAACAAGCAACATACATTCATTTTCTTGTTCATTGAAGGCCATTTTCTATTGGGGCATGCATTATTTTTTTTTGCATTGGGGCCCATAAGACCCACCACAGATCATCAATAAATTTTAAAAAATCTGTTCAAATGTGTTGGTGAAAAAGGGTCCAGCTCCTATGCGTGGGACTTTACGCAGAACGGTGAGCAATTAACTGTGTGGTAGCAGCAGAATCTCCATTTCTGATTTCACATTCAGCTTCCCAGCCAAAAAGGATAAGGATAGATTTTATGTCTAAATATCTTTGTACTTTGCATAAAATCTGCACTATGAATTAATGCTTTGTGTGTAAGAGATTTCTTCACAAGAAATATACTTTCGTAGCATATCGCTGTTGTCGGAACAAAACCTTGTATCTCCAAAATGGTAACTACAGGAGAAGGGAAAAACGGACAGTCGTTTTAACGTAAGTCAATGGAACCAGACGTCTTTCCAAGTCATTTTGGGCTATTTATTTTGGTTCATTCTTCATGAAATTCACACACAATGTAAAGAACAACATGTCCTTTGAAATTATGCCAGAAACTGAAAAATGACAAAAATGGAGATTTCTTTCCGACAGCAACGATATGTTACATTATGTATTGCTGAGTTATATAATGCTGAGTTAGTTATACCTCCTGTTTTTAATATCACAAAAAGAAATGATGGATATGTATAGGCGATAGAAAACTGACTTCATCCTATATTGGACTCCTGTCCTTTAAGGACCAGAGAGAAATGTCTTTTAATTAAAGGAATACTTCAGCAAAAAAAAAATCATGTCCAAATTTTGCTTCTTCGCTTTAGAACTGGAGCTGCGAGTCTGAACACTCACCCAAATATCCCAAATCGTTTCTGTGAAAATACATCACCAAAACTCCTCCCAACCCACTGAAACCGCATCTAGACTTTCATTAAGGTTGCACAGACTTGTCAGTGTGGTTCTACAAATAGCCTTGTTAAAGCAAAATGCTTTTTATGGACAACAGTGAAGCTAAACTCGATCAATAGAATGAGCTGCTAATTCTGTTAATGAGTAAGACGGCTCATGTTTCCTGACATGGGGAGGTATGTGATGTATAATGGTAATGTGTGAAGACTTGCCTTGCAATGCCAGCATCAAAAATGAATCCCACTAGGTTTGCAGCATGGGCCTAACATAAGCTATGACCCCTAGACCTCAAAAGAGGCTTTATTGTAGATTTTTCTTTCATATATATTCCATATGAGGTTCACTTGTGTACCAAAAATAGTCATAATTCATTTTTATTTAATTCGTATTGGAAAAAAGGATCATTTTCCAACATCTCTGTGTCCTTTAGATTGAACAGGCTATGTTACCATGCCTTTAAGACTGGTCTTAATTCTGATTCACTGCCCTGTGTTGTGTTTTGTTCAAATAGCAGTCCAGAATGAACCATTTCTTATGACGTCAATGTTAATAGGTGGGGCTAAACTGCTATAGGCTCAATAGACAGAGGTATGTAATACACTGGTTTTTGTGACATCATAAAATGCATTAATTTATTAGTTTGCATATGGGGGTTGGGGAGTGGATGTTATGTTTTAGAAATGTTTACATACTACTTCTTTCTTTTTAAAAAAAGAGGAAACTAGTTTTCCATCATATGGGCCCTTTAAATGCAGCTTACGTAAATTTCTTGCATGAGTCCTTTGCCTGTAGCTCAGGGGAAGATGGGCTTCGTTTTTGAGCTTGGCTTATCTCAAGGTTTCTTTCCCTTGCCATCTCAGGGCATTGCTGTTCCTTTCAGCTGGTTCATTAGCAGGGATGCTGAGAATGTTTTCATCTCAAATGTACCTTTTTAGGTTTACCGAAGTGGGACCGTAATGGGGCACTGTTGGAACAGTTCAAAAATGCATAGCATGTGAAAATATTCTAAAAAATCACAGAAGCCTGTCTAGCCAGCCCATTCCTTAACACCGATACCTAATCTGATAAAGTCCATACTAAGCTGGTTAAAGGGGAACTCCACCAATATTTCAAAAGATTCGACATAATTAAATGGGTGAGATCAAGTCATTCAGAGTGGTTTGATGTGTAATACTGTAGAGAAACTTGCTGAGTCAGAATTGTTCACAGTGGTGGTGATAGTAACCAGACATCAGAAGAGTTTGATGCATCTGAAAGCTCCCTCGAAGAAAGTTATTACATGAAGTGGTTAGATACGCTGCCTGATGTTAGACACTTTGTTTTTGTGGTAAAGGTGTAGCTTAAAATGTATTTGAATCCAAAGTATTTTGCCTCACAACACCCTGTTTGCACCCCATTATTTTCAGATTTATGACTATTTTTCCATCTTAAGACATGTTCCACTGGTGGCTTTGGATAGTAAATCAAATAGCTTTGTGTTGTAGTCATGGTGACCCCTGGTTCCTATCACCACCACTGTAAAGAGTCTCTACAGTGAACCATTTCACAACAAACCGCTCTGAATGACTGTCAACTTCTCCAGGACCAATTTGTTCCGAAAATTTTGAAAAGTTGGTTGGAGCCCCCTTTTAAGGCTCGTTTATGTGGTTGAATCCAGCACCAGTCTTTGCCGCGCTGCTGCAGCCCGCGTGCACAGTCGCGCTCTGATTTAAAAATTCAAAATTTAACGGAAAACTTAACGGATCAGCCTTTAGCCCAGCGGTTGCTTAAATGTTACTGGTAAGTAGTTACAATAGTTCAGTTTATTATGCTTAGGAATGATATATTAAATATTATCTACGTATTATAATCGTTATTATTGTCAGTAGAGTTACGTTATATTCTAATTAAGTACGTTAAAGTGACTTTGACCTTACGCTAGTGGTCACCTAGCTAACGCTAACTTTAGGAAACGCACCATTAGTCTGTCAGGATAACCAACTAGCTGTTCGGCCTCTGCTCTACAGTGAGGCGGATTAAAGCTGTTAACCTAGCCAACCTGCTTTCATTCAGGTGTTGGAGGCAGAGAGCTGTAACAGTGAGAAAATATCAGAGAATGTGTGGTAGTTAACGTTAGGTTTGCTGGTCAAGTCTTCGCTTGCTAGAAGCCAATTTATTTTAACTAACGTGCGAGCTAAATTAGCGCGTTGAGTTCGCTTGTGTCAGTTGTTACAACAAGCATGAAACGTTAGCCTGCTGCCTGTTTTGGGAACGATTTCTAATTTAGCTTTCAACGTTTTCGCATGAAAGTGAGTCGTTGTTGTCATTATTTTATAGCCAGTGGATTAATATGGGCGCATATGGCAGAGTTAGGGAGTATTTTTCTTGGTTAGTGAACGTTTTTTCCAAGAGACCGAACCCCATTTAATCTCATATAACTAGCTAAACTCTAAGGCTGTGTTCAGACTGCAGGCAAATCGGTTTCTCAAATCAGATCTTTTGAGACAACTGTCCGCGCTGTTATTTATGGTGACGCGGATTTCAAACTCTAGCATTAGCACAAACCTTTGGCGTTCTTCTGGAATCCCAACACTTCTGTCACTCTGGATTTGACATCGTCGTTGTTTGACGCGTTGCAAGTGACGCAGAAGACACTGAAATCCGATTTGAGCGTCCAGAGTGAGACCCATATATAAAAATACGATTAGAATAGCGTTTTGGACGATTTGGAAAAATCGGATTTAATGTGTTTTATTTTTTTCTTTTCTTTTTTAATTATGCAGATTATCAAAAGTCAGTCTAGGTGCAATCTGGATGTGCCAAATAATCGGATTTAGGCTGGCAGTCTAGATGGCTAATGCATCTGTATCACCATTCTGAGTTCTTATTTCATCTCTGAATGAATGAATACGACAGTCAAACTGTAGACGATGTCCACCGTTTGCTACTCACTTTCCTGTAGATCATATACTGAAAGCTTTCTTTAGTTTGTCGATCAATTGTTGTGGTCATTGTATGTGTAAGTGCGCACACTTAAAAGTATGCTTCTTCAAGGGTTTTCAGTAAAGTCAGTGATCATCTTTACCACTAAAAACCTGTTTCAGAGCTGTATAGAACCGTTTTCAAAACGGTTCTGTATAGAACTATATACAAGACATTCTCCATCAATCAAATGAATAACCATTTTACTATGCAAAAAACATTTAAACCCAAAAAGGTTCTATATACTACCCATGGTTCTATGTAGATCCTTTGCCTTTACTAAAGAGCTCTTGAAGAACCATCTTTTTAAGTGTGTATAGACTGCTGGATGATTCATTTCATGCTGTTTTTGATTTGTCATATTGTTTAATACATGTAACAGAACTGAGTGGAATATTTAAACAAAATCTAAACAAAACAATGTGCAGCGTGCTCCCCAGTATATGGAGCTTCGAACAAGCGGGGATGCCACTGCATCAGAGCGATGAGGTAGGCGCCATACAGCCGTCACAGTTGCAATCGATTATACATATGTCAACATATGTAACATATTTTTTTGGTTCAGATTCATGTATCCTAACGAAAATTACAACAGAATGTTCGGGGCCTCGAGTTAATTTCCCTGTAGAAAGCCGCTTCGTATAAGCATCATCCAGCACTTTCCGTGTGGTGTGTGAAATAAAATGGCTAGAGGAAATATGACTAATCGTTTTTTGTGGTCAAGGAAGTGAGGAAGCTTTGCATCTGTAGAAAAAGATCCTCATTTAATTCTGATCTTTGTGGCGAGTTCTATTTTATACAACAGTGGCATCAGTCCATGGGTCTTAGTCAGTGGATCCCTGGAGATTGTTAGGCTTGCATGCTGAGTTAGCTTGGCTCATGTCTTCCTCTGCTTCCTCTACATGTATTCAGTCTAAATTAAACACAGCTCCATCCACGTTGTCTTGCATCATATCCATTCATAGTCCACCTCCCTGCCATGCACATGAACTGTAAACTAATACTTTTAACCTTGTATGTCCGCTGACCACTGTATGCAGCGCTTCTCAGATCAATATATGTGCACATTCAGATTTGAGCAGTAGTTTCTGGAGCATGAAAATACAAGCTTGTTTGTTTAAAAGTGATTTCAAACTTAAACTGGATCAGGACTGGTGGATAGATGGTGGAGCCAGGGTGACAAATTAAATGGACACTTTTTGCCAGATACACACATTTATGTTACTATGCTGTATTAGTGTATTACTATTACTAATAGTATAGTTATAAAAAAAAGTATAATAATCTAAGTATAGTGTAAATGAGTACAATGGACCTTAAGAGTTAAATCATTAAAATCTGGACTCCTAGATTTGACATGCACTGGCCAGCTATGCTCCTTTAATTACCTTGAATGGAGTAGTGCTGTAGTCAAGGACAGCGGATTTGTTCCATGTAAAAAAGTGCTTGTATACAGTATATACAAGTGCTTGAATAAAGTATGTTTCATAGTTGTGCTCCTCGTTTGTCTGTTTCACCAACAGTCTCTGCAGCACAGTGGCAGCAGGACTCACAGTTAAAGCTAACGCATCCAAGGAGTTACCTTCTGAGCTTGTATGTCTTGTTGAAATCTTTTGTTTGGCTGGTTGAGCTGTAGTTGAATGTCCTCTAAAGCCAGACAGTATTGTTCTTTGGTGTTTGAAGAGACCATTGTATAGTGACAAAGCTTACAGTGGTGTCTGAGGTTAGTTTCAGTCCATTATTATGGTCGAGTGAGAGTAAATGAGCTTGATATCTGACCAGTACCCGATACCAGTATTGGAATCAGTGCATCCCTAATTAATTTAGAGTTCTGCTTATTTTATCTAGTTAATATTGTAGACAGCACTGTATTTTTTTTTTTGCAAAAGCATTAGTCCAACCTGTTTCTGTGTAGCTTAAGTAACCTGCCACAATGTCTAGTGGGTGAAGCAGATCAACTTACACACACACACACACACACACACACATATACATATATATATATATATATATATATATATATATATATATATATATATATATATATATATATATTCATCTTGCAAAGCTAAAACTCTTCATAGTGGTGGATTCCCAGCATCAGAGTTGGCAACAGCTACAAATATCAATCAGGCTCAGAATTAAATTCAAATTTTT
The DNA here is from genome assembly GCF_015220715.1 of Pygocentrus nattereri. Lineage (NCBI taxonomy): Eukaryota > Metazoa > Chordata > Actinopteri > Characiformes > Serrasalmidae > Pygocentrus > Pygocentrus nattereri. Next base: position 37,242,626 of record NC_051224.1, read on the forward strand.
CCTTTTTCTGTAGTGGCACAGATCTCAACTGCATTTCTTGTTTAAACATTTAGATTGACATTTTATGCATTTACGTTTCTATTATTCATTGAATTTGCTGAATATTTGACCTTCAATTTTTATTTTGACAACCTCACTGACCACTGCATTAATTGCAGATTTGGAGTGTTAAGTAAATGCCAGATTGGGACTTGTGGGCTTTTGAAGAAATGGTGGTCTGTGAGGATCAGAAAGTGTTTGGTTAATCTTCCCACCAAGCCAGCAGGCATTAGAACACTGTGCAGAATAAGGTGGGCTGTTTGTTGTTAGAGAACAAAAGTAAGAAGAAAGCTGATGGGACAGAGAGAGAAAGACAGACAAGAAAGTTAGAAAAAGAGGAGAGAAGTGTGGAGTAGGAACACCAGAGGGAGACAGGAGACGACCGAGTTGTGAGTCCGTCCAGTGTTTTATTTTTTCCCGTGTACAGTCAGTGATCTACATCTATCTGCAGAATCTCAATTATTTATCCTCTTTTCTCTCTGCATCGTTCTCTCTGGCCTTTGTTTTTCCAGCAAAAAAAGGGTTTGGCTATGGCTTCTTTGGTAATTTGTCTGCATTCGGGCACCAGTGTATGTTCTACAGTTTATTGGTGCGTGGGTTATTTCTGGATATCATAATTTTAACCTCATTAATAGTTTTTGCTCTTAGATTAAATTTCCTTCCCAAAGAGGATGATAAAGATTAATAAACATAGGGCCTAAATACAGGTCTAAGTACTGTATAAATGTTGTACTCTAGCCATATGATTCCGTGTTGAATTTCTTAGCATAATTTTTCTGACTTATTTAAGCTAGCAAAACAATGGCTTTGTCACTGGCTTCTTTGGCTATTTGTCTGCATTATGGCTCCAATGATGCTCCATTTTTATTTTTTACTTTTATTTTTACTTTTTATTCTTATGTCATGGTGGTTTCTGTATTTGTCATCAACAAGTAAAATTTGCTAGGGTTTTGGTTCTTTTAATAATGAATTTATATAAATGAAAACGGCAGTGTATTGACGTCTGTCTGGTGCTGTGTATATGAGGTAATTTGATCTGTTATGCCAACGCAGCTCTTAACAATGGTATTATTGCAGAAACTCGTATCATGATCCCAATAAAGATTTATTGTGCAGCCATGTTGTTACCAGATATTATTTGGATGGTGGGCCATTCTCAGCACAGGTGTGTGTTGTGTGTGTAGTGCTGGTACATGTGTACCAGGCACAGAGGTGTTGCTGAGGTTTTCAAACATGTCAGTGTCAACAATAGGTTGAGAGTGATCCGCCACTATCCAGCCAAGAGTGGCTCTGTGGTTAGAAACTGACTATTGATGATGGGCTAAAGGAACATAGCTAGCTACAAGGTAAGGGTTTCTAAAAAAAGTGTGTGTGTGTGTGTGTGTGTGTATATATATATATATATATATATATATATATATATATATATATATAGTAGTTTATTAATAATGCCATGGCAAATATCCAAACATTTTATGGAAAGTTCATTTGTAATTGGAGATACATTCTTGTTCTTTCTCCATCCTGCTCTCCTTCTGACTCACCCCCCATTCCATTCCAGTCAGGTCTGCTGTACTCTAACACTTCCTGTAGGTCCTTTCGGCCTAAAAATAACAACAGACTGAAAGACCTCTTCTCAAAGGCATCTCCACCCTTTTTCTTTCTCCCTCCCTCCTTGGGCTCTGTTTCTTGCTATATGAAAGTACTGGGACCTGTGTGTTCTGACGCAGGCCCTTGCAAAGGGAGGGAAACTACAAGAGAAGAGAAGCTTGCATAAGAGGGCTGGAGTGGATAGCTTTACCAAGAAATGGGTATAGGCTGTTTTAGGAAGGCAGTTTTAATGACGTTAGAAACTATATTGTTTATGTATGTATGTTGTTAACATTTTGAACACTGTCTTATGCAATATTTATACCTATTACCCTAGGACCCCAAAAATCCTTACAGTTTTGAAGAGAACTTGCAGATTTGCCATGTAGATATTATGAGTTTTTGTTTTAAACATTAAATTGTCCCAATTTGTTTTTGCGTGGTAGTGTGAACAAGAAAAATCACATTGAATCTGATATTTTCAGACATTGAACTCTGATAGGCAACAATGTGGTCTGTGTCTGAACAGTCGGATTGGATGTCCAACAACTTATACGTCAGTCCAACTGTCTTTGTCATAATTTTGCATGCATTGTCAAAATATGCGTCATTATAATTATGCTTCACATCTTTTGCTTTGGAGGATAAGCAAGACAAATGCAGGCAGTGTAAACAAATTAACATAAGCATTTTGGCACTGAATCTGTGTCTCTTTGCTGGCATTCCTTTTTATGGCATGTAAACCAAAGAAACCTCAGTTTCTTTGTCTCTTTGCACAGCTTATACAATTCAGCGTATACCACAAGCAAGCATGGAAATTCAGCAATTTTTATTCTTTTCTGTAAAATTTGTTTGCTGTGGTTGTTTTAGCGTCTACTGTTTGTCCTCAGAGCTTAAAGTAAAAGCTTTGTACAGCTGATTTTGATGTCACATGAAAGTAGTCTGTTAATATTAGGGAAAGTTGTTTGTTGCATGAATGTGCCAGATGGATTAGTGTTCTTTTGTGAGCTTACACTGATGTCAGGTATAACTAACAGTAAAAAGGTAATGTGAACAACAAAACACAAAAAATGTGTTTGAGTAACTCAGATATAGGGTTGTGGATAATGTCTGTTCATGGCTCCTCCGTGAAAATGCTGATGGAATGTGTATTGGACTTAAACTAGCCGATGCCAAATCCATTAAAATATAGGACAGGGACATCCCACATGTTTAGCATAGTGTTCTAGTTCAATTAGGTGAAGGTGCCTGGTTGAACGCATATCGTTTGAGGATGAGGAAGATGTATGTACATTTTCCCAAACTGGTGACCCTGGAGAGTCTTTCTCCACTGGGAAAACTCTATGCCAGCTGTGCTCTCACGCTGTTCAGAGGTGACAAACATTAGACAGTATGGAAGACTGACACACATGCAGACAAAGTGACAGTGGAAATGTGAACTAGAGTCAAATCTGTGAATCCTTCAGTGTGCTTGTAAGGACATGGATTAGAGATGGACTGATCAGTATTTTTGGGGCCTAACAGCATGATCAGCCAGTAGCTGATAGCAATCGAGGACAGGCCTGGATGCCACAAGCTCAAAGGGGCAGTAAGCGATTCTGGAGAATGACCGTTGATAAATGAACTCAGCAGCAAAACAAATACACCCGTCCCTTCAGTACTTCTTCAGAAACTCTGCCACCAAAATTGGTGGCCATAAAACCCTTTGCAACCGTTGCATGGACAAAAACAGTTAGCAAACTGTTGCTACATTTGCTGCCGCAAAGCTAACCAGTGGGGAGTAGCTATCATAAACATTAGCAAATGGGACAAAACAATACTGACCAACTGGTTTTGTGAAACATTAAAAATAAGTTAATATAACTCACATCAAGCAGAAATAGAGCAACCTCCTCATCCCTTACCATGCCTCTCAACTCTCGATTAAGCCGAAGTCAGCTTTGTTTTGGACAGCTTCTTGTTTCCACCCTAATTGGTGCAACAGTTACATTCTGGGGCCACAGGTTAGCATAGCCATTGAAATAACTGGAGCAACTAGCAGGACAAAACAGTCATGCTTCAAGGATGGATTTTTAAAAAAGGGCTGACATATGACCACTTTTGTAGTCCTGCGTTTTATTTTCATTTTCAGTCCATACCAAAGCCATAGGTCACAAAACTAGTGCAGCATAAGCCAAGCTAAGATTAGCATATGGATGCTTACATGCTAACAGAAATGAATCCTCAAAGCTTTGGCTGTAATTTCAGTGCTACATGTTCACATATACTTCAGGAAAAATATTTTTCATTAGTGAAACATATGACGATACCGAAGTTGGCTTCCTATTCACCAGCTTCTTGTTCAACCATTCTGGTACCTCAGGTGAAATATGGATCTTATGTTTAATACTACTGATCAGCTCTCAGGATCGGCTGAGTTAGGGAGATGTCAGCTGATCGCCAGTTGCATGTTTGGGCTGGAAATCCAGCTGATCGATCCGTCCATCTCTAACTTGGGTGATTTTTTTTGTGCGTGAAGATGGGGACATAGGTGAGAACAGCATGCATCCACTAACTGTCAATCATTTAAGGGCACCTAGCTTTTTAACGTGTTTAATACGAATTAGAACGTTTTTGTTGGTTTGCAGTAACTTAACATAGTAACTTTTATATTTTTCTCGTATTTTATTTTGTTTTGTAAGGTCCATTTTTGACATTTGTGACATTTATGTGCCAAAAACAGTTGTAATTCATTTTAGATGATAATTTTTAACCTCACTTTATCCCTTACAATTAAATATACTGTCTATGTTGCCGGCCCTTTAAGACTAATGTATGTAAATGATCTATGTATTCAGTATCGCTCAAAATGCTTTGTGTTAATGGGTAGGGATTGGATGTTTACACACTATGTCAGACTCTTTCACTTTTCCATGATATGGACCGTTTAACATAAAGAAGTATACGTTTAAGCCTATAATACTGATGATAGATTTTGAAGATAAAACATTACGTGTAAATAATTGTTCTAAAATTAGAGGCAGTGCCTTTGAAACACTGCCATAGGCCACACATTTTTTCCCCTTGTTCGGAGTTGTCATCACTCTTCAGCACTAAACTTTCAGGTGTTTAAACCACCTTTGGGTCAAGACAGTTTCACTATTTTCTGTTAACAGTAGTTTGGGAAAAAAAGCTGTTATTTAGACAAAACCTGCTTCATACCAAGAAAGAGACTTTGATAAACATGAAACTGAATGTTGAAGCTAAGTATACCCAAAGGATTAGAGTGCACTGACAGGCAGTGTAAGTGTGTCGACACCTTGAGCAGCAGATAAGTGAACGAAAATAATAATAAACTGAAAGTTTAGGTGAAGAAACAGTATGACATGGGGTGCATGGATGGGTGTGGGAAGGCTAAGACACTACATTAGCGTGAACTGTCTCTTACTACAGTGGCAGATATGCACAAGTAGCCAAACTACAGCAGTCAGTGCTTCATATGATATAGAACATGCTCACTCATTTCTGTTAAATTATTGCTAGCACTTTACTTATTTTGGCAAGCATTTTAATATGCATAACCTTGGCTTTATTTATACTTCTGTATATTAGCTGGTAAACCATCCTGAATCTCACAAGCTTTCAGTTTCATTCTGTTGATCTGGTCTGGCACTGTAGAGCTGAATAAAACATTTGTGGGTGACAACGGTGAGGAAATTAATCAAACTTCTATTCCACATGGGAAAAGAACAATTTTTTTTTCCATTACGCCTTTCAGTTCTGCTAAAACTGAGCTTTGGCATTGTTATGGTTTCTGCTTCTTCTGTGTCCCTCTCCATTTTAGACATTGTCTTATACACCTTTAGCCCTCGCTTGGCATTGGACCTGATGACCTTAGGCTCATGTGTGGCTGCTCCAGAGCATTCTATTCTGTTGGCTATGCTTTTCTGTGGAGTTTATACAAACTGTGCGCTGGGGTGCAGCTTAAGGTAACAATATTCATGAATATAGTGTAATTTACTCTGAGCAGAGTTTTCTACAGCAGAGGATTTTAGTAATAAAATCCTGAGAGTGTGTTGGAGTGTGAAGAAAGTTAAAGCAGTTTTGCTCCTTTATGCTTATGGATTGTGTAACAAAATGATTTTCTCGGTTCTTGCAGCCTCTCCTTTTGTGTTTTTTTTTTTTTTTTGCTTCACTCCTTTTTTTTCTCTCACTCTCCCTCCCTCTTCTCCGTCTGTCTCTCTCTCCATGTCTTTTTTGTCTGATAGGATGTGAAAGGCTGTCCCTTCTTCTCACATCCTCCCTTCCCTCTGGGTAACAGGGAGTCCAAACGAGCACATCCTACACTCATTCACACAACTCTCTAACTCTTGCTTTCTCTTCTCTTCTCTTCTCTTCTCTTCTCTTCTCTTCTCTTCTCTTCTCACATCTCCTGTAATGTGCTTTATTCTTTCATTCTCTTTTGTTCTCCTCTCTACCTCTCTATTCTCTCATCTCTTCTGTTCTTCTTCTCTTGTGAGTACTTCTTTGTCTCATCTTCTCTTCTGTTCATCCCTGTGCTCTTCTCTTTTCTTCTCTTTTTTTCTCTTCTCACATTTTGTAATATTCTTTATTCTTCTTGGCTATTTTCTCTCTTCTCTTCTTTATTTCTTTTGTTTATTGTCCTTTTTTCTAACCTCTTCTCTCATCTTTTCAGTTCAATCCTCTTCTCTTGTAATTAGTTGTTTATTCTCATTTTCTGTTCATTCCTATTCTCTTCTGTTCTATTTTATTCTCATCTCTTTTGTCTCCTCTCTTCTCGCCTTTTCTCTCCCATTCTCCTCTGTTCTCCTCTCTTATTTCTTATTCTATTTTATTTTCATCTGTTCTTTTCTCTTTTACATCTTCTCTTCTCTCCTCTTCTCTTTGTTTCTGTGTAGGTGTGTGATTTCATACCTGCTTATATCTGTCTCTAAGTGAGTGTAATGGTGTGTAATGTTGCAACTGCACACAGCTCAGCTGCTGCCGCAGACCCAGTCAACAAAACACACCCGTCAGCACTTTCTTACCTGTGCCACACACACACACACACACACACACACACACACACACACACACACAGAGCAGTGAGTAAACACGCTTTGCTATTCCTACAAATAGTGGATGCACAATACTGTGTAATTTGTTAGTATCCATTCTGGTGTAAGTTTGATAGTAATGCTGGCAGTAAAAGGATGCGCAGCTTGGCAGGCTTTGCATGTGTGTGTTTGTGTGTGTGTGTGTGTGTGTGTGTGTGTGTGTGTGTGTGTGTGTGTGTGTGTGCATGTGTGTTTGTTTTCTATAGCATGTGTAGTGAATTCACTGGCAAGTAGCATTTTCTCTGCATCTTGTTTTCTCTTTCAGTTTTTTTTTCAGGTTTGAGCTTTACATCTCTCTATCCTGCTCTGTCTGTTTACCTCTCTCTCCTTTGCTCTTTCTCTCTAACTCTACATTTCTCACTCACTTTATTTTTCTCATTCTTATTTAGGGATGATTACAGGAAATGTTGGCAAATTTTGATGGCCTGTTGATGGATAAAGAACCCTTTAATTATGCAAAGTACTTTCTTAAAGTGAGCATTTGTTTGCAGTGACATACAAATGCAGTAACATGAATAGAATACTTAATTTCATCACTGTAACCCTAAACATTCTGCTTTTCCTGAGTACAAAAAATATGTCATCAAATATGGGTTTGAAATATTTGTCAGATTGAAGTCTGATGCCAAATATCTGCTGATGATTCAGTTATCATTGTGCATCCTTTACTCTTTTCTCGCTCTCTCCATTTCTTATTTTTCTTTCTTTCTTTACATGTCTTCTACCTCTTTACTCTTTTCTTTTTCTCACTGTCTCCACATCTTGCATTTCTCTTGCTTTCTCTTTCTTGCAGTCTCTCTTCTGCTCTCTCTCTCTCTCTCTGTGTCTTGCATGCATTCTTTTTGTGAATTATTCAGCTCTGGTGGCTGGCTGGGTGGAGTGTGTGTGTGTGTGTGTGTGTGTGTGTGTGTGTGTGTGTGTGTGTGTGTGTGTGTGTGTGTGTGTGTGTGTGAGAGAGAGAGAGAGATGCTGACGTGGGAGAAGGTTATTTTTAGTGTATAGAGTGTGGGGAGAGTGTGTGATGGATTGATTTTTCATGCTCGTGTTCCTGAAGTCACGTGCTGCTGTTCCTACTGCTGCCTTTACCACATCCAAACCTCTACCTGCCTGCACCCACCCACCCACACACATAACCACCCACCCACCCACAAACATAACCACCCACCCACCCAGATACATGCGCACATACACACCTACAGTACACACACACACACACAAAGACACAGACACCATAACCTCCAAAACTCCAGTGTTCCATCAGGTGTTTACCACAAGGCTTATCCATGCTTTGCCTACAAATACGTTCTTTAGTAGCTACTGTATTATGTTTGGAAAAATATTAGGCTACATTTACACAGCAAGTAAAAGTGAAAATTTTCTCACCAAATCTGATTTTTTTTGTTTGGCTGTTCACAGTATCTTTTAACTGTGATCTGTTTGTGACATTAGTCGCTCCTAAACCAACCTGTTGTGCAAAAGACCAATGCTTCACATTGCTTTACGTGGCTCATCCAGTGGTAAACAATCATGACTGAACGAATGGCAGTTGCTCCCGGAGCTTTCGGTTTCACTTTCGCCAGCGTCACCGGAGTGATCATGTAGTTCCAATGGTTGTCAGCTGGGCTCATCACCCAGAATGTTTTCGAGCTTGTCATAAAAAGTGCACAGTCACTTCTTTGGTTTGTGTCTTCGGATTCTTTAAAACTTTCAGACTTTTAACTGTTCTTTGACGCTGCAGCGTCGTTCTTTCACTCAAAATCTCTTCAAATATGAAGCAGTTGTGATAAGTGTTTTCAAACATCACCATAAATGTTTATGAAGTCTCAGCAGTGCGAAATTATGTCGAGCTGTAAAAAAAAAAGTCCGATCTGCCAAATATTTCAGTACCATTTATGAAAGCATCTCAAATCGGAATTGAAAATGTCAAATTCAGTGTGTTTGCTGTTCACACTGCCACACAGATAACACATCTGTGTCATATATGATGAAAAGATCGGATTTGGGCCACATTTACCTGCTATGTGAACATAGCCTTAGGCTACTAGGCATGCGCCTTAATCTAGTGATAAAGAACAGAATTGCGAATATCATTCAAACTTTAACGTCACTTAGCTCAGCCTAATGCCTTCTTCTTTGAACACATTTCACCTGAAACAGACCATTTTGCCTGATGTACAACAGTTGAGACATGCTTTTACTGATTTGTCCTGAAAAATAATATCATGTCCCATCCACAATTGTTTCCCTTCTGAACAGCCAGTTTCTCTCTGGAATGTGTCACGTTAAGGAAGAAAAATGTCTTCTTATTTCTGAGTGACATGGACTTTAAGTATTCATAACCTAATACACTTGCTTATTTGGAGTCTGATGCCATATGATATTTTTATCTATAAAAATGGAAAAGTTCAGACAGAATTTAGGCTGTGCACTGTCACTACGTAACTGTGTCCTCTTCAGCTATACAACATGCTTTTGTCAAGTTTTAGGACATAGGTTCCATTTCCTTAAGCTTCCATTTCTTGTTAGCTACAGTAGCTTAAAAGCTCCAGACCAGAACTAAAAAAAATACAAGCTTTGTACCCCAAACATGTCTTGGTTGATCAGCTACATTTTGGGGTAAGGGAGTAAATTGAGAAAATTAGATTTTTTTCACTAAACTGTTCTTCTTTTAAAAGCTTAATGGGAGAGGCTCAGTAACTCTGTGAAGTCACTGAGAAAAGATCGGATGTGAAGGGAATGACATGTACAGAGAGAGGTAAATTAGAGAAATTACACTCCCCATGTCTTGTGTAAGCTACAGCTGGAGAAGGCAAGAACACACACACATAGAGTCCTATCCCTTCTCATTGCAAGAAGAAAATTAAAACCTTCCCTGCATATTTAATATTAAAAATGGAACTGGGGTTCTGTAGGCACTTTACAGTTCAGTTTGGTTAAAGTCCAGGCTGCCAAGATGAAATTATAACATGATTTTTTGTGAAATCTATTACCTACATCATTTGTTTTGCACAGTGTCCAAAAAATTGGACCTATTGTTTTTATTGTATGCGCTCTCTGTGACTTTCAGCGGTACTTACATTCTCTGAGCACCACAGGGCCACTCAGCATTTTGCTATTACTACACTAAATTGACAGTAAGAATTTCAGTGCACTTTCTACACAACAGTAAAGAGCTTTCACTCGTTTAGATTTTGATTAAATTAATACCAGAACATGACCACAAAAAGCCATAGTAGATAACATGTGGCTCATAAGGCAGTTAAAGTCTTTAAGATAAAAGACAAATACTAATTGTGAACTCAGCTAATGTTACTTACCTGGCCACGTTACTTTTACCTTTTACATTTGAACTTTTATAGGTTAAATTCACTAAATGGTTAAAGTTTTATTCCATGAACAAAATAAAGTAAATGTTTTCCAATGTGGTATAGCTGTGCTTTGAGACATATATATATATATATATAATACATATAATATATGTATTATATATTATATATGTATTATATATATATACCCCAAAATGTAGCTGATATAATATATATATATATATATATATATATAATACATATATATATATACATATATATATGTATTAAGGACAATTAGGCACTGCAGGGTGCGCGGCAAGTTTGCGGTGGCCTTTGGGGACACTGTGCAGAATGTACATAAAAATAGAATGCAATGATATGCAAATCATGTAAGACATATTTTTGAAGGAAAATACTACAAAGACAACATATCAAATGTTGAAACTGAGAAATTTAAAAAAATAAATGCCCATTTTGAATTTAATGCCAGCAACACGTAAAAAAGTTGGGACGGGGGCATGTTTACCTCTGTGTTTCATAACCTCTTCTTTTCACAACACTGGGAACTGAGGACGCCGACTGCTGTAGTTTTAAAAGAGAAATGTTTTCCCATTCTTGTTTGATAGAGGATTTCAGCTGCTCTGCAGTTCAAGGTCTGCTTTGTAATTTTTTCATTTCATAATGCGCCAAATGTTATCACTGGGTGACATTCTGGACAGATCAGTTTAGCACCTGGACTCTTTCAATATAGAGCACTGCTGTTGTAAATAACAATGCAGAATGTGGTTCCACTTCCCCTCGGTCCATTTTAAATGAACTTGGGCCCAGAGAAGGTGGCAGCATTTCTTTTTCAAAAAGGTTCTATATAGAACTATGTACAACATACTCTCCAATCAACATACTCTAAATCTTAACTACTTCCCCATGAAAAGAACCATTTAAGCATGCAGATGGTTCTATGTAGAACTCATGGTTTGATTACTGCAGGACAAATAGTCTTCTATTCAAACATTTGTGAATGGCTGAGCTTTTTTATATTTTGGGGCTGTAAGCAAAAATTTGGAAAATTCAAACAAAACAAACCTTTCCAAGAACAGGCCAGAAACTATTGAGAAAATTATTGTTTGATGATACTGTAAAGTGTTAAGTGCAGTATTTCAGATGTGGGAGGAATCAGAGTTAGATTACTTACAGTTGAGCTCTCAATAGCTAAATGTTAAAGTTCATAATAAATTTTAATTAAGTTTAATTTTTAGTTAAGTTTTAACTTAAAATTTATTGTATTTTCATTTTCAGTGAATAGTCAGACATAATTCACAGTCAGTTAGTATTCTAGCAGTTAATATTTGGAAGACTGTCCATCTTAAATGGAATAATAGAAGGGTGTCTGCTTTAGCAGATGTATTTTCACATCCAGTGGTTATTGCAACAGTGTCATTTATTAAGCTTTCTTTTCCTGTGATGCATGATAGCTCAGATAAAATATAATCAGTTTAAACATTACTTCTCACCACCAGCGGTGACAGTTGGGTCACTATTTCTTATAAGAACGTTTTGTAGTGCTCAGTGTGTTACAAAGCGCTGGATCCTAACCCTAACATTTATTCATTTGAAGGTTTACAGATAAGAGAGTAAAACTGAGATTGCTTTGACAAGAAAAAACTAACCCACTGCAAACTTTCATCACATACACAGTTAATCCGATCACAAGATGCAATGAACACTAGAACGAAAAGCGTGAGGAGATATGGAAAGCATAATGGAGTTTTCCAGTGGAGGCGTTCCTTTAGAGGAAGTGGAAAGGAGGTGGAGGGGGGGGGGGGGTAGAAAAAAACTGGCTCTATCTGGAGTTCATTAATAATGCAAGCTGCTGCTCCAGAATGGTGGGAATAGTATTAGAAAAGCAAACAGCCTGGGACCTTAAAGCAAGATGAGGAAATCGATATATATTTACATTCCAGCACACAGGCCTCTCAGGTCAGCGTGGTCGTCTGCTGCTAATTACACTCCCACTGATTTACACACACATTACCCAAACACACTGAAAGCGATAGTTCAGCAAAAAATCTAATTTGACTTATTTACTCCGTTATTTCAAATGTATTTGATCACCCAAAACATGTAGGTGTCCGTTTTTTTTTTTTTTTAGTTTTGCGCCAGGTAAATGTAGCTAGCAAGTAGTGGAAGCCTGTATTTCACTAGTTGGCATCATGCAAACTGCATGTCTAAATCATTCATGGTTGGACGTGAATATTTGATTATTCAGGTATTTGTTTGAATTGAATTCTGAATTTGAACTGAGGACCATTTGTCACTGTGTTTGCACACTGTGAAATTAGACCTCTGCATTTAACCCATCTGTGCAGTGAAACACCCACATACATGCACACTACTGAACACACACACTAGGGGCAGTGGGCAGCCCTAACCACGGCGCCCAAGGAACAATTGGGGGTTAGGTGCCTTGCTCAAGGGCACTTCAGTCATGGACCGTCAGCCGAGGGGATCGAACTGGCAACCTTCCAGTCACAGGGGTGGTTCCCTAACCTCCTGCCCACAATTGTTGGATAAGTATTCCGTTTTTAATTTTGGGCATTGGACTTTTTTTTTGGCTAAATGTAGGCCATCAATAAAGGTGAACTGCAACTTTGTAACATTTAGAGTTCTCTGGAGAAAGTTAGACAGTTTGAGGTTAGGGTCTATAACTCAGCTTTTTTATTTACCAAAAAGAGCGGCAAGCACAGTGAGAAGAAACACAGCTTCTCCAGCACTAACACCTAAAAGCACAGCTGTCTGCTGTACTTTGAAACACCTATCACTCCACCTATATTCAGACTCTTTGACATAAAAGTTCTTGTATGGATAAGCCTAAACCGGCTCAACATAAACATTTCTCTTCTTTAAAAAACTGAGCCACTTATAATATGACGTGGCTATGTGACACTACATTTTATCAGCGCATTCTTGTACAATATTTATACCTTTTAGTTGTTGTGAAGCGGTGGTTAACCAGTGCATGCACTGGGCTGTTACCCTAGCCTGCTACTAAGAGATGCTAGTGGGCCTGGTGGACAGTGCAAAGCCATGTCTACCAGGTCAAGCATCTCTTAATAAACATGGAAATAGACTGTTCTGATTGTTTGTCATGATTGTGCTGCATTCAAAAAGCAGTCCATTTGAAACATCTCTTGTAATTTCAGCATAAAAGAGCAGAATTATACTGCTATAGGCTGAATAGGCAGATATAAAGGTGCTGACATTATGTAACTTCACAAAAACTATATAGACTGGGGAGTGAGTGCCATATTTTTTTAAACCTTCAATGTTTACGCGCTACATTAGACTTTGATTTAAAAATTATTAAGGCATGGTTTGAGGCAAGTGAGAAGTGATTTAGGTTTGCAGCTTGCATGATGTTAAAGTGAACAGCGAGTGCACATTTTTGCTTTATGTTAGGCTGGTAATAAATACAGTGCTATAGTGTTGAGAGTGTGTTTGAAATGCAATTAAAATACTAGCAAAACACGTTAACTACACAGGACATTTCCATTTAGTTACATTTTTCTCATCTATCTCAATCTAATTCTCTGTATCCATGATCTGAATTTTTTTGTTTCTTTTTGCTCGTCTTTCTGGGTCTTTGGCTCGTTTCTTCCATTTTCTTCTCCTCTGTTCCTTCATTTCTCCATCATTGCATGCGTGTGTGTGTTTCTTGCTGACGGTGCAGACTGTATTCAGCCTAACAGTGCCGGGCCCATGGCGAGAGATGATTGATGTGCAGGTTGAGTGAGAGAGCTGGAGCGAGGGATAGCGTGGAGAGACAGAGGCATGGAGGGAAACAAGGGAGCTGGCAGAGTGCTTAGAGAGAAGGGGACAGAAAAGGATGGAAAGGGAGAGAGTGATGGGGAAAGTAGAAAAAAAGAGGTAATGATAGAGGCAAAGAGAGATAGTACAAAGAGAAAGGAAGGAGAGAGAGTGTTATGAAGATTAGTCATCAGAACAGAGTCAGTATACATTAGTCAAGCATTCTTTCTCTCCGTGTCATTTTTTCTGCTCTCGTTTGTCTCTCACTCTTTTTACGTGTAATGTCATTCCTGGGTCTTTTCAGTGGATCAGTGGTGGTTAAATGGGCGTGTGTGTGTGTGTGTGTATTTATTCTTTCTCTCAGTCCCCTTTCACAGACATTTTTGCGACAATATTGTTTTGCAAATATCTTTGTGTCAGTGGATGTAAGCCACTTTGTTAACTTGGGTTCTGTTTTTGTTGTAACATCGTTTTGAGAATCCCTTGCTTCTACACGAGGCACAGAAAGAACGGTCTGTGATTGGTCAGTTTTTATGCCAGTCAAGTATCCCTTTCCTGTCAAAGTAGGCGTAAGAGTGGGCATGCAACCATGAGACCTCTCATGAGAACTACGTAATGCTTTCTGTATTGTGCCTCATTTAAAAAACAGTCTGGGCTGGAACACTCCTTATAAAGGTGTATATAGGTGCATTTATGTTACTGCTTTGGTTTTTGTGACATTACACTATGAATTGAAAATCAACAGTTTTGAAGGTTAATGTCCACATATGGACTGTGTGGAAAAAAGGTAGCAAAATTACATGAATATTGTCTAACATAAGGGCCATGTGTAGAAATTGTTTTTGAATTTTTGGATGCTGTGGGATGCAGCACAGTGCATGTATTGTTTGCTGACCTTTATGCTATAGAAGAACAAAACATTTGGGTGACACTTGGTTACTATGCTAAAATGACAGCAATTTATTCATTATGCTGCATTTGTAATCCTCTACTAGTTAATGTTTCATTTCTCTGTAAGGGTAAACCAAGTGGATTTGTTGGCATTGGCATCGACAGATATCCACATGAGAAATATCAAAAATCATCATCAGCCCTGAATTGGTATGTCCTACTTATGAAACTACACATGAAAATATGGATGTTTTTTTAACTTAAATTAAGTAACCTGTTTGCTTTACATTTTGAGTTTCTTGAACCACTAATAGCCAGTTGTTATAACAGTGATCTGTCTTATATTTTATGTATTTTACTGTATTTTAATAAACATTTAGCTGCTGCCCTGTAAATATAATTTACATTTAAAAATGTAAATAACCTGGCTGACATAAAATTCTGACTTTTTATTGTTCTAAGTTTAGTAAAATCAAAATTTTAAGTCATGTGACTTACTCTTACTCTCTTGATTAACAGTCTTGCCATACAGGAGGAGATGCAAACATGATAAAGACACCGGTATCAGTAGAGTGTGTGTGTGTGTGTGTGTGTGTCTGTGTGTGTCTGTGTGTGTCTGTGTGTGGGTGTGTGTGTGTGTGTGTGTGTGTGTGTGTGTGTGTGTGTGTGTGTGTGTGTGTCATTGCTGTTTAGAATGTGGAGATGTGGGTGGTTAATAATTGAAGGCTTCTGGCAGATCACAGCAGTGTCTGTATATTCACACACACACACACACACACACACACACACACATACACACAATTTTAAACACACCTTTTCACAGCAGTGGAGAGAGAGGGCCTTTCAAAGCACCTCACAGACGCATACACTCATGGCGGTCACATCACACTGCGGCCATATCACACGCTGGCAGCTAAGGCATAGCGACCGGACATTGATTCATCCTCTCTGAGAGAAACGCACACCCTTTCTTTCATCTCTCCATTTTGCCAAGCACTTCTGGGAAAAAAAGAGCAGAGTTTCCGGTCACACACAGCGTCTTTGTGTAGTGGTTCCACATCCATTTGTATTACACACTGTTAAAAATAATTTGTGTAATATTTTGCTTATGTATGAAACACATTCATTTTTTATATAATGTCTGGAGAAAGGGACATACTTATGTCCCATATATATCATATGCACAGTACTGAGCAAAAGTTAGAGACCACCTTTTATTTATTTTAATTTCCATTCAGAAAGATCATTAAGTACAAGTTATGTATTTTTCCGCATCAAGCAGTAAATACATTTAAATACAAATTACACAGAAGCCTCAAAAACTGCATTTAATATCACATTTTGTCAGTATTTAGAGTCCCACCCTTTGCCTTTATTCTGTTCTTTTCAGACACTTTCATTATATTATTTTCACTCCTCCAAAGTTCAGTCTTAGATGTTGGTGGCATCTCATAATTCTCAAGATGCGAGTAATCCCAAATGTACTTAACATAAATGTAAATTTTGGTGTTCATGAGTCTGAGGTTGCCGGTCTGTTGTTCTGAGAACACCAGCAACTTTGTTTGATTTACCTGTTTTCTTTTCTCAGTATTGGTTTCTTGACAACTATGTTTTGCTTGTAAAAACACTGTTAAACATTTATGTATAACCTGTATAACCTCATATCTCCAAAATGATTACTTTTAATGTAAGTCAATGGAACCAAATTTTTTTCAAGGTAATTTTGGTTAACACTATGTAAAGTACAACAGGCATTTTCAAATTATGTCAAAAACTGAAGAATGGGGACAAAAATGTGATGCATTAGTGAAACCAGTAGTAGTGTGTAGTCTTTAGATGTGTGGCTAGACGCCTTAACTTTGTCCAGCTTGACACGGTTTGAGACTACTGTGTCCTTTGTGGCCCTTAGTGGCCCTGTGTGGGAAAGAGTGGACACTCTGGCTCCATTGAAAAAAACTAAAGCAAATTTTAGACTAGATATGTCTTGGCTGATGGACTACATTTTTGGTAAGGGGGAAACTTGGAAAGTGTAGTTTTTTTTTCCAAACTGTCGATTTAACCGCTGTGCAGCTGCTGTGTTTATTGCTCTGTGTGTGTGTGTGTGTGTGTGTGTGTGTGTGTGTGTGTGCGCAAAAAGTATCCTAGTAGAGCATCTCATGCTGTTGACATGCATAGTGTACTCACCCTCAAGTCTTTGTGTACAGTGAGCCAAAGATACATGTCAGTTTGAATCACAGAGAGATCTAGGTCTGTGCTGGGTCTGGCCATACACACACACACACATCACATC
Organism: Pygocentrus nattereri; assembly: GCF_015220715.1. Classification (NCBI taxonomy): domain Eukaryota; kingdom Metazoa; phylum Chordata; class Actinopteri; order Characiformes; family Serrasalmidae; genus Pygocentrus; species Pygocentrus nattereri. The sequence goes on from NC_051224.1 coordinate 37,259,644, forward strand.
ATTGCCGATTATACCCATGCTAACCACTCAGGGAGCATGTGGTTAATGATGAGCCGTTTAAAGCAAGCAGAAACTCTCTGACTCATGTTGTTTCTCTCTTACATGCACACACACACACACACACACACACACACAGTACCCTACAGCACAAATGCACACATTACTTCAGCATGGATACATGCTTACCAGGCCGCAGGCTCTACCAGGCGGGTGTGTATGTGTATTATACTGAGGCCTGCTCTACTACCGGTAATCCCTGATTCATGGCAGTGGCTCAGTGGGTTAGGATTTGATAACACAACAGTAGTCTTGAAAGAACATTTTGGTAGTGGTTTGGGTCGGGTGGGATAGTTATTTCTGATGTGTTACTTTATGGTTTGTTCCTTAACCTTTGACCCTCACTCCGTTTGAGTACATGATCCTGGCCACCATCATCGCTAACTGCATTGTCCTCGCTCTGGAACAGCACCTGCCCGACGGGGACAAGACGCCCATGTCTGAGCGCCTGGTAAGTCCTGTGTGTGTTTGTGTGTGTGTGTGTGTGTGTGTGTGTGTGTGTGTGTGTGTGTGTGTGTGTGTGTGTGTGTGTGAGTGAGTGAGTGAGTGAGTGTGCTGAGAATGCTATTTCTCCATTGTTAGCTGCTAACTCTGTCACATCTCTCTGTCAGCATTTTATTCATCTATTGTGTCCCATAAGACAAAGAGTGGGCTTATTATTGGATGTTGTAAATGGCAAATCTTGTAGAAATTTAAATCAGATGAAGCCTGATTCACACCTTTTACTTTCTACTGCTTAGTTTCTCTCCTGAAGAGGGGCCCTTTAACCCTAAGAAATCGAGAGTTGAGTTACTGTTGTTTTGCTCTATTTTTTATTTGATTTATATTTAGTTCATGGATTAAAAGTGTAGAATCTGCGCTTCTGCATTTCTCTCTCTGTTTTATTGAGCTATGATTGAACAATAATTCATATAAAATTACGATTTGCTTTTTTTATTAGTAGTGTAGACTTTGCGGAGTTGTTCAAAATGTTTACACATTGCAAAAAAAGGAAGAGATGGTCAAGTAACAAAGATATCCTTGCAGTGAAAACAACCTTTCCATGTTTGTCAGAAAGTAACTCACAACCAAGCAGATTACTTTGTTGTAGCCACCAATCAGATGGTTGGCAGAGGTAATACTGGTTAATTGAGTTTGTGATATCTGTGAAAGTCAGAATTGAACAGAAACAACAATCAAACAGAAACAGGGTGAACAAAACAATATTGCAGTTTTACTGTCAAAAGAAATCACATTTGGTATGAAAGATACTAGTTATGCATATATTCCAGTAAATTAAAAGACATCTGAATAAATTACACAAATTAATTGCATTTATTGTGTGAAGACCTCAAGTGTCTTAATGTAGGCCTCTTGTTCAATTCCTCATTGTCATAACTGCATGACTTATACATTAGCTCATAGTAGTTACAAAATCTTAAAACCAACAATTAAATAATGAGTTAATTTTAATTGTGATAATGATCTCTCTTTTAGGATGACACAGAACCCTATTTTATCGGCATTTTTTGCTTCGAGTCTGGCATTAAGATCCTGGCTCTGGGCTTTGCTTTCCATAAGGGCTCCTACCTCCGCAATGGCTGGAACGTGATGGACTTTGTAGTGGTGCTTACTGGGTGAGTCTCTCTTGCTCTCTTTTATGTTGTAATTTTTACTTAATTCATACTGTTCCTTGCTGTTACTTGTTAATAGTTTTCTTCATGTGAATTATCAGTTAATATCCTTAATGAAAAATTCACTCATCATTTAAATGAAGTCATACTTTTTTTACAACATTTTATGATTCTCATTGCTTGCTTTAGTCCTCTGCTCCTCACACAATCCAATAGTCCCTCAAGCAGGACTGTCATGAGCTAAGCAAATACTTACCATTAACAAAATTTTATAAATTTGACTGTAAAATGGGTTTCTTGCCTTTTACATTTTCTGTAATGTATGTTACATAATGCCACAAACTGCATGTACAAGCTCGATACAACATATGCAGAAGCGGTGATCTAATCTCAAGGATGACAAAATTGTATTAGAAATAGATAATTATGTTATATTATTCATTAACTTTCTGTTCCCAGGATACTTGGAATATTGAGTAAAGTTTATAAAATATTTTTGTTGTGCAGTTTGCAATATTAAATTTTTAATTCAATAAATAAAACCATCTGTAGCATAACATTATATTATTATTGTACTTAAAACATACAAAGATGATTTTAAACTTTTGATCAGTGCAGTATGTATGCAGTTTGAGTGTTTAGCATTATATACTATTTTCTGCTTATTTTTAAGACGTATATTTGAGAATAGCGTTATGTTTGCGTGCACAGCGTGTGTGTGCGTGCATGTGTGTGTGTGTGTGTGTGTGTGTGTGTTCTCTTGTCCTAATGAGCTCATGGTGAGGCAGGATCAGAGCAGACATGAAGCCCATAGCACAAATGTCACCATCACGCACACACACACACACCCAGATAAGAGGATGCATGGGGTGGCATGTAAAGTTCTGGTGAAGATGTCAGCTGGAGAGATTTCATGGAGGGTTTTTAATAGGAAACAGCAGATGGATCAAGATGAAGTGCGAAAAAGAAAGGGTCACTGTCCTCCACCAACACCCCACACGTTTATACAATCACTCATCTGAGCTCTGTACAGATCTTAAATTATTTGTTTGATGATAATTTGAATTTACACATGGCTTGGTTAGTGTTATAGTTATTTATAGCAGCATGTAGGTCTAGGCTATAACATTAACCTACCTAGTTAGCAATGCTAACACTGTTGAACGGGGAAACTTTCTGCTTACCTTTTCAATCAGACGTTTATGCCTGAAATTTATGGTTACATAGAAAAAAAAATGACACCCAGTGTATTCTAATTGTATGACCTTACACACATACCAAGTAAATATCATTTTATAACTTTTTTTTATAACTCTATCCAGAACCCTACATATTGTACTGTTTAAGAATTCCACACTCACTGGGGTTTTTCCTGGGCCAAAATGAGGCAGAGGTGGTGCCATTCTGATCATGTGCACACGTATGCATGTGTAGCCTACCTTCAACTGGCTCACACAAACACTTTTATGCTATAATCTATGGTCTGGTAGTTAAGTAGATCCTCAGCTTTGCAAACATATTTAGTGAGTCTGTAGGCCACAGATCAGGTTAAAACAAACCCTGACACCATGGCGGATCACCCACAGGCGCCTTGATGTCAAATTCCGAAGGCCTGTGTGTTGGAGCAATTTACTGATTCATAAACAGCAAAATTCTGCAGCCTGTGTATGTGCACATATGCTTATCAGTACAAACACAACTGAGTCTAGTATAGCTTTTCAAACCTTTTATTTTATTGTATAAATATACACCTGCTCTACATGAAAGCTGTGTTTATCACCATTACTTTCTGGTCCTTGTACTGTATCTATCTATGTCTCCTCTTTTTTCTCTTGCTCATCACTCCGTCCCCACCCTCTTTCTCTTTCCCTCTGGTAACTAGAGTAATTACTGAACAGTCTGTCCTCCAGCTACCGCAAAAGAATAGGAACTGAGTGCGCTCTCTTTCTATCTCTTGCACACACACACACGCATAAAAATCATATCCTTTTTGCATGAACATCCCCAAATCCTTTTATGCTGTGGACTTTAGAGGGAGGTAGAGCTTATTTTGCCGCTTTGTGTGCTACCACCCAGACCAGCGGAGCAACATCAAAACTCAGCTTAGTGTTCACAACACTAACAATCAGTGAGCCGAAACCAAATGTCGAAACTGGTCCAAACTAGGGATGGGCTTTGTGAGTTATTTTGAGATTGAGTACTCAGACATTAAAAAAACAAGTAAGTAGTTACTAGAAAATTAAAAACAAACAGTCTCACAGTCTGTGCCATTTTTATTAGTCATGTATGTCAGTTTTATAACAGAAAACAACCTGTGCTTCCTTTTCTTTATTTTATAGCAATTTAGGCTGTTTCTTAAAAAGTAAATAATAGCCTGCTTTACATTTTGTTTATCAAGTTAGAGCAACCAAGTTACCAGTAGCAAGAAGGTGTTCTGCACCCTGACAATAATATGCCTTACATTTACTGAATTGAAAAATATTAGTGAAGTTCACAACATCCCATCTTTATAAATAATTCAAGAGTTTTATTTTAAGCTGACTCTCTTGTTGTAAACCACTATTCTTTTCTCATATGTCTGTTTTTGTTGTTGCACTGCTTTAACAATCACTTGCCTCTACATGTCATGTTTAAACAGTGGTCTGTGATTGGTTAATTTGCATGACAGTCAAATATACTGTTGATAGCAGTGACAGCAGTATTACTCTGCTGCTGCAATCTGTCAGTGTGAGGATGAACAGATAGTATGCAGTTTAGCTGAAGTTATTAATTGCCCAATCTAGTTTCACCTAAAAATATGTTCTTTTCTAGGTAGTGTTGCTAGCAAACTTTACATAATGCTTGTAAAAATCCCATTGAACCTAATAAGAAACTGTAGAATGCAACTCAAATTTTGTTATTAATTTCAAATGATATATATTTAGGATTTGTTTATCAGGTCGTATTGATAGAATGGATCATTTTATTGTGTAATGGCTAATGTTAATGTATTTAAATAATATGTGGTGTATTTATCGTCATTTCCAACCTGATTACATTACGTATAACAACACATACCAGCTTGGCTTCATAGCATTGTAAACTGGAAGCTTGAATGAGATTTTTACCAGCCAGTCCAGTCTCTCTTCTTTTTTTTTTGGAACATTTTGAAAACATTTCAAAGCTTTAGTAGAGTCGTATTGGGGAAAAAAAACAATTATTACAATGATTTGAGTGTTTTACATAGTGCACTACAGTAAATTCTGTTAAACTGGAATAATATCCTTTCATTGTGAAAAATCATGCTGTTGGTCAGTGTTCACTGATGATATTCGTGAAAAGCTCGGAAAAGTGTTTTATGATGTAATCTGCGACTAAAAAGGCAAATTTTCCGAATATTCTTACAAAATTCATCAAAATATCATGTAAAATACTGTAAATACTAAATAGGCACACTTACAATTGATTAATCTGTATTAATGCACCAAGATCCAAAAAATTGTCCTTAGAATTTAGTACTGATAGATGGGGCCATGCATCAGCGTGTATATAAAATAAACATCCCAAAACTGTGTTAAATGTACTACATGTAAAACATGTTTTTGTTTAAATTGAGGTACTAACTACTGTAATATTTTCACGAAAATATGACCAATAGCTAAAAAAAATCACAAATTGCCTACAAAATACAATTATGGGCTACAAATGTTCTACATTCTAAAGTTCTGAAATAATATTTACTGCTCTTTACTAGTCCAGGTTAAAACAAACATAAATACCAGCAGAGTGAGCTTTGACTTGAATATCCATGTCTGTAATTTTGTATGCAGATGTCTGATTTCACACACACAGTTACACATTACACTTTGTCTCTGAGAATGTGTCTGAAATGCTTGTCTGTCTTACTGCTTTTGGATGTTTGCTTTGTAGTTATGCTATCGTTCTCTCAAAAACACAACTATTTTTAGCTGCGCTGTTTGTTTTTAGTAGGCTTATCTACTGGAACCAATTGGCTATTGCACCCTCTTGTTTACAGTTCAAAACATTTTTCAGCATGAGTGATAAACCCACTCAGTCAAATAGGAACTGTGGTTTGAAATGGTTGGAATTATTTTTTATCAATAACACTGGGTGAGCAGTTGTTTATCTGTTGGTTAATCATCTACTTCTCTAGGATTAACTAGTCTCCAAACTGTTTAGTAGGGTTCATATCTCTGCCAATATTGATCCTGTACATCAAATTCAGGGAGTCTATACTGTCATGTGTTTAGAATCCATGTCCGTATGTGTCTGTGTGTGACACTGTGAAAATGTCTGCAGACTTGTGCAGTGATGCATCTGTACAGATGAATTATGCAAATGTCTGTGCATGTATGTAGGTATAGATACTTAACACATGGACTCCTGTGCTGCTGTGTGAGCGGGTGTGAGTTAACGTGTGTGTAAGTAGGTCAGGCGGTGTGTGTGTGTGAGCGTTGCAGGAGAGAGTAGAGCAGCCTCTGCAGGAGTGCCTCTGCTTCTGCTGCAGCCATTTTCTCCTCACTGCCTGTCTCAGTGTTAATGTGTCATTGTGCCATCGAGTTCAGCACTGGTTTCTGATTGTAGCCGCCAGAGTATATTACTGTGCTTAAGAAATAGGTAAAGAAAAATTACATTTAATTATGTTTTACCTTGATATATGCATTCTGTAGACACTGCAAACCGTGTCTGTAAAAATGGGCAAAAAGTGGACAAAATTCAAGCTTCAAGATGGCTGCTGCTACTGTTTTTTCTATTGTACATTTACATATATAACAGTCTGTCATACGGTGTGAGAAAGCAAGCAAATCTGTTTGAGATCACTAAACAACTCGACACTGTTTGATGCAAATGTGTGATGGTTTAAGCATGTAAGCTTGCATGACGCCAATTAGTATACATAAGCTTCCATTATCTGTCAGCTACTTTAGCCTCATAGCTGCAGTGCAAAAGTGAAGAAAAAAACATATCTCGGGTGAGGCACTACATTTGGGATAAGCAGGAAAATTAGTTTTTTGCAGTAAGTAAAAAACTGCTGCATTAAATTTACAATTTCTTAAAATGTGTCAGTTATTTGCATGTAACAATGTTACACCAACATAGTTGCAGTTTTTCAGTTGACCTCTTTTGGACAGAATTTTATTCAACATTTTATTCATGTGAAACCAATAGACACATTTGAATCATGTAAATTCAGTTCTTTTTTTGCCAGTGTAGTTGAATTTTTATTCATCAGGGGCAGATGGATATAAAAACTTGCCCTGGCCACTCGGGCAACCGACCCAGTAGATATTGTGGCCAAAATTAAGAATTTTTGGCCAGAATTACTGAAACATAATTATAGTATTACTTGCATTTGCAATTGCAATGAAAAGGTATGTTTCAGTAGTGAAAGCCATTTAAGTGTTGCTTTGAAAAGGGAATCGTTTTTCGAAATGCTACATTAATAAGAACACACACACTCACTTGTGTACATTTAGCATACTGAAATTTCTCACAAGGGAGAAAGCACTGAAGTCACTTCTGTGTAAGAAGAAACCGTAAAACTGTGAACCAATGCATGAAAGCTTTCAGAACGAGTGAAATAGTTAATTACTACCAAAAAATGTTCAGTTATTATGTTATTCAATATAAGATTAAATTATTAAATAATCACTGTTTAAAAAGCATACAAGCTGAAGACAACATAGAAAATAGTTCTAAGCTGTAGTAGACCGTTTATTTTAATTACTGTGTTAATTATTTTTAGTAGTTGTTTTGTCATTAATGTATATATTTGTGAATGTGTGAGAATTTAGCTGGTCTGGTGGTTTGTTGAAAAAGGAGGGGAAAAAATAAATCTCTAAGGCAAGTGGTCACATGGACCACAGGCTCTGCAGTTTAGTGGTTAAATATGAAATATTGGAGTGATGGTTACTGCATTATTGCTGGAAAAATAAGGACGCTGTGTGTGTGTGTGTGTGTGTGTGTGTGTGTGTGTGTGTGTGTGTGTGTGTGTGTGTGTGTGTGATGAACAAGTGTATGTAGGGGGAATAGAGAGAGAAAAAGAGATAGAGGTGGGTACAGAGGAAAAGACAGAAAGAAGAAAGAGTGAGGAGAGAGGCAAAGGGGAAGAGAGAAATAGGAAGAGAGGAATGGAAAGATAGAGAAAGGAGAAAGAAAACGAGAGAGAGAGGGAGAGATTCAGTGTGTATGTGTGTGTTTGGAAGCTGCTCTGGATGATTGATCATCTGCAGCAGTGAGAAACAGGGTTACTGCAGCAGCTCCTACACACTCATTCGCTTGCTCTGTTTCTCTGTCTCCTCTCTCTCCCTCTCTCACTCTCTCCCTCACTTCTCTATTCTCCGTCCTTTACCTTTCCTCTCTCTCTCTCTCTCTCTCTCTCTCTCTCTCTCTCTCTCTCTCTGTGCTGCTAAGCCCAAGGGAGCAGTGAGAGACGCACAGAATCACGCGGCATTTCTCTCCACCAGCCACTGCAACCTCTCTCTCTCTCTCTCTCTCTCTCTCTCTCTCTCTCTCTGGCTCTACCTCTGCCTGTCGCTTATTCTTTCTTACATGCGCACACACACAGCTGTCCTGTGCTGCTCTCTTTGGTGTGTGTATTTGTGTCTGCGTGTGTGTGTGTGTGAATGGCGGATGTGCCTTTCAGCTTTGGATCTTTGAAGATGAAATGATTGTGCTTCCTCTCAACACCAATGCTTTGATACTTCGCACACATACACACACCCACACACACCCACCCACACACACACACACACACACACGTACTTTACTTAGTTATAGTCTTTTTAGGTTTATTTTCACTGTAGTGTATTTGTCCTCTTCTTCTTGCTGTTATTTTTGTGTAATACAGGCAAGTTGTTTCAGTTGTTTCACTATTTTGCTCATGCGTCCGAAATAATGTGATATTTTAATTCTGTCAATTTTAGAAAGACTGGATAGAGTTTAGTTGATTTAATTGTGTGATCAAGCCATGTGTGATATCGCTCCACAGCCATGTCTTAAATGGATTCCCATTTGCGTTTTAGGGCTCTTAGTGACTGAATCATAAAGTGGGTTTCCAAAATGAAATAAATAAATAAATAAAAAATTAAGCTCCCTGGCGAAACACCATAAAAACAGTAGCTTTGTACCATTGAAAATTAAGACCCTAATGTGTTTAGTCCCAGCTGCTCATCCTACAGCATAAACTTGTAATTAAATATGCACCCTAGTCAAGGTTTTGTGCGTTTTCCTCATTCCCTGCGCTTTTCAAAATGATACATCCATATGCTCAGTTACAAATAAGAAGCCAGCTTTATCCTAGAAAGCATCTAATGTTGTTTTATTTTTTGTGTCTAGTGAGTGCTGACACAGGCAGAGAATAAGAAAGTATCCAACGTATTGATTCCGATGTGACAATTCATTTGTGAATTGGGGTTCTATCTTAAAGATGATGAAAAGGCAATTTTCTAATTTGCTCTATGTACTAAACACCTGCTCATCTCCCATTTCTTCTGAAATCTTGTGTATTAATAATAGGGAGTTTGTCCTCCTGTGCTGCAGTTAAAGCATCTATTCTTCTTTACACTAGATGCTAGAACATTGCTGTGAGAATTTGATGGTATTCAGCAACAAGAGCATTAGTGAGGTCAAGTACTTATTTTGGATGATTAATTCTGGATCACTCAAAGGTTTTGGATGGAGTGCCATCATTCCAGAGAATGCAGGTCTACTAATCTGACGCTTGACATTGTGCATGGTGACCTTAGGAGTCAGTTGGTCAGTGCTTTTCTGGTGATTATACAAATTATGTATGTGTGGTTAAACACCTGTTTCAGCAGTGAGTGTGTCTCAAAGTAGCTGAATTCACTCAGTTACAAGGTCTATCTGGAAACTTTTGGACAGGTAGTGTTTAGACATTAAGGTATACAAATGACATAGAAATATCCAGCAAGAGGAGCAAGACAGAGAGTGAGAACTAACACATAGTTTATTTGTTTTACAGAATTTATTTGTTTAAGCGAGATATTTTTCACAAAAGTGAATTATTGACATAATTTTCTAACGTAACATACAAAGACAAATTGAATAAACGTGCTGATATGGTGTTGGAAGAAAAAGAAATACTACTGATTTTACTACTACTACTACTACTAATAATAATAATAATAATAATAATTATTATTATTATTATTATTATTTAATTGTATATTTTTACTGGATGTATGTTTATGATACCTTCTGAGACAATCACTACCTGCAAACACAATACTGAGCTGAGATTCTGGCACTGCATAATCATATATATGTATGAATTATATCAGAAAGACAGGCTCATAGTAATGCAGGGCATATATGTAGTGTCTGTGCATGCATGCATAAGAATAAGTGTGTGTGTGAGAGAGAGCACATGATAGTGTGTGATGAGCTCTCTGATGCCATGCTGCTTGTTTGGTGTGTGTTTAGCAAAACCTCAGTATATCCACACTGTGGCTGTATCAGTCAGCTTGATTTATATTTTGTTATTCAGAGAAACTGGGGATGGTTTAAAGCAATAAATCAATCAGGCCCCTCCCCTTGCCTTGTTAGCGCTGCGATGCTTGGATTCTATCAATGGAGGAAGATGGATGTTGCCATGGAAACAGTTATGAATGAGAGCGACTGGTAACCGTAGAAACTGTGTGAATGAGGAACTGCTGGTTGCCATAGTGATGCGGTGTAAAGGTAGATGGGCCTGCGGTCTGCAGTAGCTGCAGAGTCATCAGCATCTTTCCTCAAAACAAGCAATCAGAGTTATTTATTAAGGCATAAACAAAGATGGGTTTTGTGAACTGTACACTTAGAAATTTTTTTTGTATCCAGCACAGTACGTACAGTATTTTGTGTAAAAATGTAGATTAAATCTTAGTTTTTAAAGAGATAACAGACAGAAATGGTTGTTAAAGGACCAAAATCATAGATTTTAATGTATTTGTCTTGTATTTTTTCTTTTAAGTTTCCACTAATGTAATTAACCTCATTTCTTTAGTGGTGCGCTCAAGTCACTGATGTGGTTTTACGTACCAAAATCAGGCCTAATTCATTTTCACATTTATTTTCCTACCTCTCTTTGTAAGCAGCTTAGTTTCCATATATGAGCTGTATTGTCTGGGACGTGAACAGCAATTTTTTGAAAGTTCAGTAGTGGTTAGGTACTAAATAAAACTCAAAGGAAAACTGATGATACAGCCTCTTGAGCCCAAAACTGAGTTTTTTTCCTAAATGTGTGCAAGATGAGTGAGTGCAGTAAGTGGCTGTTAGTGAGTTTAGCATCTGCTGATTCTGTAGCGTAGATTTATTGCAGCTTTAATCAAACCCATCGGATTCCTCCATTCAGATGCTCCTGATGGTTCATTAACTCAATCAGATGATAACATTATGAGTGTGGAAAGTGTTTAAAACTGCTCATTGTGAGAGAGTGTTATCAACAAAAACACCTTTTCCTAAAGTATCCACTGGAGTTAAGAGTACAGCTCTGCAACATCAGAAGAATATTCTGGAGCAAACAGCTTTAGTGAATGTAGAGAAACATGTTACTTAATAGTAAAATATTGTTAATATTGAAATTTAAACAATCCTTTATTTCTGGTATTCAGCCTTGTGTTGTCTTTGTCTAATTCAGCACTACTCTCTTTTTCTTTCATTCCGTCCTCACTCTCAGCGTGTGTTTGGGTGTGTGTGTAAGGTGGATTGGCAGGTGATTCCCAGCCGAGCGCTCCCTGTGAATGGAGTGTAAACACCAGTGTGTGTGTCTGTGAGAATCCTGTCTTTACCCCCTAATCTCACTGTGCCGGAGTGCATTCTCCAGAGTCCACCGCGCTTCTCTTAGCACAAACCCAAAGGCCCTCAGCAAGGTCCATCTAGGCCCAGCGCCTGGCTCACCAGAATGGCTGACTTTCTGCCAAATTGGGCTACTTTTGGTTGGATTTTCTGAGCATAACATGCTTTGGTGGATGGACAAAATTTGACTGGTTTGATTTTGGTATATTTATGTATACATACAGTGCTGTAGAAAGGTTTAGGCAGATAAACACATTGTTTAAAGGCATTTAACTTTCAGTTAAGTATTTCAGTTTGCTTGTTAAAAACGTGATGTATTATTAAAATAAGTTCAAATAAACATTCAGTAAAACGTAACAAGAATTTCACCTTTGCACACGTATCTTTGCTGTCATGTTAAATGTACATTACAGACTGTTACTCTGCCTTCTGTATTTTGCCTTAATTTTTTGGTATATCAAAAAACATTGCAAAACCCAACCTATTAGCAGTTCTTTTTGATAGTGTAGCATTTATTTAGTCATTTATTTTGAAATAACCTAGAACTGCTTTGTGATACTTTCCTAAAGTTTTTGAAAATGATTTCAAACCTGAGGGAACCTAAATAGTATTTAAGTAGGTTAATCTTGCTGTTCTGGGCACACAATATACATTTACATATTATGCTCTGTGAGTAACTTTCAATGTATTTGGCCAAATTCTCCTCTTTCAATTTCTTGCTTTTTTTCCTCTTTCCATTTTTTCTTTACATGTTTTTGACATTGTACCACAAGATCTAAAAGGTGCTTGAATTTCACTTAATGAGCTCTGTGGCATCTTACTTTGTCTTGGTGGAATATCCGCCATTTGTTGTGATCTTTAAATGAACAGAAACGAATAAACACAGTTATTAAACATCACTGTACTACATGCGTGCATGTGAGCAGTTCTTTTTGATTGCCAGTGTATAATTAGAGCTCTGTAGAATGAAATCTTAACACAAGGGAATTGGATCAAATCTTGACTTCCAAATAAAAAACAGTATTGAACCACAATACTGTGTGTGTGTGTGTGTGTGTGTGTGTGTGTGTGTGTGTGTGTGTGTGTGTGTGTGTGTGTGTGTGTGTGTGTGTGGTCTACTTTAGCCTATGTTTCCTGCTGATCGATACTGCGCTACTGTTTATAACTCCACTTCCTGTCTGTCTCCGCCAGCACATCAGGGACTGATTCCTGCTGGAATAAACTGCAACTCATGCTGTTCTCAACTGTCATCATTAAGATGATTGTTTTCGTGTGTGTGTGTGTGTGTGTGTGTTTGTGTTAGACAGAGAGCAAGTGTGTGAAAGTCTGGGTTATATAATGAGTCAGGTAGAGCTGACAGTGGTGGCGATGGTGTTGGAACCGGAGCTCTATAAATAGAAGAGGAGAAAGATGGGAATAAAAGCAACCAGTCAGCATCTTCTGCTCTTTTCCATTCACTCCGCCCCTCCCTCTGTCCCAATCTCTCTCCTTCTCTCTCTCCCTTGTCTCTCTCACTCTCCTTTCCCCCTTTCTCTGTTGTCTCTCTCTCACACTTGCTCTCTTTTTCTCTCTCTTGCTGGTGTTCTCATTTTGTCTCTTTTGCTTTATAAAATAAGCTCTTTTAGGATATTTCAAATCAGCATGTTTAGTTCAGTAATTCATGGGTGCCTGATTTTGTGTGAGGAGCAAAAATGTCTCTGTATAGTTTTAGTTTATGTTTAGTTTTTGCAACATGACACTTTTAACTGTTGGTTGACTTAACTTTGGCATTCCATTTGCTGCACATGACATGGCTTCCTTATATTACTCATAAATGAAGGTAATTTTTCCCTCTTTTAAAGTACAGATGTTCTATTACGAAAATTATATTTATACATTAATGTGTAAGCCCAGTGTGAAAATAAATAATTTGATTGCTGCAGCAATATACACATGCTGTGTTCAGATAGATACAAAAATATCAGAAGTATATACTTATTCATCAGCTTGATTCATGCAAGTGTTTTATTCACAATATATTTCTCTGAATGCTACTTTGCTAAATTCCACTAAATCCCCCAAAAAGTATACAAATTACATAACCATTCTCTCCCCTCTGTCTTTTTCAAGTCTCTTTTCCCTTCTCTTTCACCCCATTTCCAGCCACATCTCTAGCCAAGCTTCTGTCTCCCCTTCATTCATCTGACCCTTTTCTAGTCCGCTTCCATTTTCTGAATGGTTCATTCTCTTTCAATAAGCTTGATAGATCTTCCTTCCTTTGAGCTCTCCATACACTGTGTGTGCGTGTGTGTGTGTGTGTGTGTGTGTGTGTGTGTTTGTGTAGGTTGCTCTATGGTTTTGGGCACACCTAGATTTCCAAATTGATTTTAAGAAATGAGGACGTTTTCTTTGTTTGTTTGCAATGTCCTTTTAAAGCCTGTCCTTAAGTCTCTGCCCTTTAATCTGCTCCTCTACTTTATAGAATAATGTGATTTCTTAGTGCTGTTGCATTTATTTTGATATGTAAACAATATGATGTAACAAAGCTGAAACATTTGTAGATTTTTCTTTTCTTGTGTCTTTTTAAACAAGCAAACACATGAATAGAAATATATTTACTTCTCACTGTTCTTTTATTTTAATGCTGAATAAATAAATCAGTAATGAGCATTTTCATAGCGAAATGAATTGTGTTCTAAATGTGCATGCCCGTCTTCTGTTCAGGGGTAGGAAAAATGGTAGCAGACAGAAAGCTACAATTCTAGATGTTTATCCGTTTTACTATAGCTAACTTGGACATGCATGCACACCAACTACTCTGGGAGCAGAATTAATTCATTAAAGTCCCAGGCCTTCTATATCCTAAGGATTATTATTTAATAACTACATGAAAAAAGGCTCATTTTTTTCTTAAGTTATAGAAGTCTGTTTCTTCCAGATCATTCGCTCCTGGATGTTTAATGAATTAATGAGAGCAAATTCAAAGTCTATGAATGTATCACTAATGACATGTTAGGTAAGATAAGGTTAATGAATGAAATAGAAAGCTGTGTAAATAAGTAAAAATTAAGAGAAAACCTTTACTTTAATTTTCAAAAGAAAGCTAAGGTGTCTCCAAAGATGTCCTCCCAGTACACAACAGATAGACAGGCATGGTGTAGTTAAGCAGCCTTTTACGTATTGATTTGCATGCATTTCACTCATCTTTTTCCAGTCAACTTGGTTAGGTTGTTAGGTCACCGAAGGAGATCAATTTACAGTTGCAAAATAATTAATCACAAGTAACAGTAACAGGGCACACATCTGTACACTGAACACATGAGTATTTAAAAAAGTCCTGTTATTTGTCTCTCATAGAAGCTATTCCAACTCTCCAAATCTACCTTACCTCAGTATTTCTTCCCAAAATTGTCCAAAATTGTTGGCAACTATTATATACATGCTCAGTTCACCAAGGATGTGTGTGTGTGTGTGTGTGTGTGTGTGTGTGTGTGTGTGTGTGTGTGTGTGTGTGTGCGCTCAGTTCACCTTTGCTGGCTGTTATTTTTAATCAGCTTGCAACACATTTAAACCTATGTAACTCTGTGCTAATTTTATCGTACTCTTATCAAATATCTACCTATCACAGCATTCATCATGGCACTCAAAACTAAAACTGAAATAAAATAATAAAAAAAAAAAAAAAACTAAAGCTAGTTTAGAAAAAAAAAATAAAAAATCCAAAACTGTTAATGCACCCTCAAGCCTAAGTGAAACTAAAAATGAAATTAAAGACTAATTGGAAAAACTAAATAAAAATTAAAACTAATGAAAATTTAAAAACTATAATAATTCTGATCCGTATTGGTCTAGTTGGACTGCACCAGGCTAAAAGTTACAGGCCTTGCCATTTTTGTTTACTTAAGATGTAACAATGCCTTTGTCAGATGTGATTTTGAGATACAGTTAGATCAAATAAAGTCACAGTTGTTATAGGAGAGGAAAACAATTGTTGTCAACATTTAATGCAAGAAGCCCTGCTTTAACTATTCTGAATGCTGCCATCATTGGTCTGATAGGCTACATTTGGATGACTAGTTTTGATCAGTGAAAATGGTTCGTAAGAATATGAGAAATATATGGAAGAGTATTGATGATACAATTTGACATTGTCATGCACTATTTTGTCTGTTCATTGTTTTCCAGATACGGAATGCATTACATTATTATCATTTGCCATTTTATTAATAATAGTGCATTTTGAGCTTCTAGCTATGCCTAACTTTGTGCTAAAGGTGAGCTTTCTTGACTTCCCTCACAGGTTTTTTTTTGTTTGTTTCTTTTTTTTGATTGATTAGGCATCGCTGGCTACTTTATGGTATTAAAGCTAAGATTTTTTTTCTTTCCCAGAATTCTCTCCACAGTGGGCTCAGACTTTGACCTGAGAACTCTGCGAGCTGTGAGAGTGCTGAGGCCGCTTAAGTTGGTCTCAGGAATTCCCAGTAAGTATCAGAGAGGGACAGATGCAGAGAGGGAGGGAAAAGGGGATATGGGATGAATGGGAGAGAATAATAAGAGTAAGTTAATTATATTCAGATAATAAATAAAGCACAAAAGATGTTAAAGCTTTAGAACGCTGACAGTTTTGAAAACGGAGTGATGTTCAGCTTGTGATGTACAGTAAAATATCCTAATAAAAGTAAAATAAGTGTTTTTTGCTCATCAGAGCCAAATGTATATTGGTGATTGCATTCTTGATACAATTATCTGTGATCCTTCAATCTTAAAACAGATTGTAAGAGTTATTAGCATGTTTTTGTACTATGTTGACAGTTGCAGAACTGTAGACAAAACAATAACTTTTCATCAAACTGAAATTATAGTAATATATCACCCTTTTACATAAAAATACAAAAAAGCTATCTAAGAGTTACTTCTTCTAAGAGTTTAAATAAGTAAATTAATAGACTGAAAATGAAAGTAAATTCAATGCCACTGCTGTCCCTGAACCTGCTGTTTCTCCTCCAGGCCTGCAGGTGGTGCTGAAATCCATCATGAAGGCTATGATCCCACTGCTGCAGATTGGCCTGTTGCTCTTCTTTGCTATCCTCATGTTCGCCATTATTGGTCTGGAGTTTTACATAGGCAAATTCCACACCACCTGCTTTGACGAAATCACTAGTAGGTTCCTCTATGGTTTTAGCCCAGCTAAGGACAATTTCTTCATTGGGTGTCATATTTTTTGACATAAGTTTAACTTGGTGGAACCATTCTGACCTATGACCAATACACCTATTGGACAAAACATTATGTTATAAAATAATTATTACGAACAAGTTTGAGAGAAGGACCATGTCTGAGGTTCCTCTTCTTTTCAGTCTTATAACCTATAAATTTCCATGTTTACCCCCTGTCTCTCCATAACCTCCCTTTTTCTCAGTCCTAGCTCTCAGTCCTGGCTCTGTTCATTGAAAGGGGGTCTAGTCTTTTAACTTGAGCATAAGCAGCCTAGAACTCCTGCCCAAGTTCTCAGAATGATCTTTCCTTTTACAGAAATACTGTCTTTTCTTATATATCAGTCATACATTTTAAGCATGTTAAAGTCATAAAGGGACATGTAACATTCAGAATTTTCATGACAAACTGCTCATCAAAATCTAACTTTTTCAAAATGATCTTAATACAAATGAACATGATTTCTTTATGGGTAAAATGAAACATATTAAATACAAAGCTGTTGCCATTTTCATTTTCCCAAAAAAACAAAACCTGAAGAAACATCTGATGAAAGCCCTACCTCACCAATAATATCAAAGACCATGCATTTTATCCCATTTCAGGTGTTTTGTTTAAACCACCTTTAGGCTAAAAGAGTTTCAGTGATGAACATGAGGAGTGATGAGGCTAAACATACATACAGGATTAGCACATAGCTGCTTTATGCTAACAAAACAGTTTTTCTGTATTGAAAAGTAACAGTACAATAATAAAAAAAAAATTTGAAAAATTACTTCTCAAATTTATGACAAGCAGTGAATGTTTGTGATTTTGTTCAGTGTGTGATCTCAGTGTGAGTTTTGTCTGTGATAGATGAAATTCGGGAGGAGTTTCCCTGTGGAACAGAGCCACCGTCCCGCCTTTGTCCAAACGGGACCACCTGTAAGTTGTACTGGCTGGGACCCAACTATGGCATCACCCAGTTCGACAACATTCTGTTCGCCGTGCTCACTGTCTTCCAGTGCATCACCATGGAGGGCTGGACTGACCTGCTCTACTATGTGAGTCAAAATGGCGTAATGTGTGGCCTAACTACACTGAAAAATTATGCTTTTGAATTATGTACTTCAAATGTGGCAATCAGTGGAACAAATAAATAAAATATATTGCAGTTTGTTTTGCAATATGTTTTATGCGGATAACATCTGCTGAAATTACCATCATACACTTATCTAATATGTAGCTATTTTTTACTAATGTAAAATTTTACCTACCTCAAAGACTGCAAAGCACACAAAAATGAAGGGCTATGCTAACACTGTAAATTTACACACATCGTTGTACCTGTGCTGTAAGTCTTGCGTTCTCTTCATGAGGTCTCTTCTTTAAATGTTTCAAGATATCCCCCTGTCAGCTAACTCTATGCAAGTATGGTCACACTTGATGTCTCTTCCACTTTCCTTCAGGGCCTAAAACCACCCACTTTTGTCGCTGGCCCACCTAAAATAACATCTAAAATATTTTCAGTATTATAATATTATTAATAAATTAACCAATCTGGACCAGATTGGCCATGTTGTATTTTTTTTCTCTCCTCTCCTAAGAAAATTACAGGCAGATTTGCCTACTGTTTCTTAGCAGACCACTGGTCATTTTAGTTCCGTTCATGTCTGATACAAACTTCTTGCTTTTCCTCGCAGGTGTCGCCTCACATTGGAAAAAAGAGCTACTTGCAGTATTTGGTCTCCTAACATGCACATCAGAAACTCTTCCAGATATTAAACACTTAGCATAGCAGTGTTTTAGGTTTGGTTTACACAGATTGGTTTGAATCAGAAGTATACCAATTTTATTTCTAAGCAAAAGATTTCAAAGTTGCGTGCCCTTGTGCAAAATAATGATCTTATAAAAGCTATAACTCTGCTATTCACAATACAGAAATAACTAGCATGCACCTAAGTAACCAACATTTGGTCACTGACAGTGGGTTCCCAAACAGCTGGTAAATGAGAGACACTCAGGGGAAAGTGAGGGGTGTATCGTACAGTTTTACAAATGTCATCTTTTCGGTTTTTCAATGTTGTCTTAAAATCATTATACCTTTAGAGGATAAAACATTTAGTATGAGTGCAGGACAGGATTGCAGCATTCAGAAACAGGTTAGAAGTTCATGTAGGGTTTGCCATCCTAAAGCTCACAATACAGATCAGGACTCTGAGAGAGATATGGTTGGAAGACTCATATGATAGATGAAGATATTCTAAGTAAAAGATGTTGTATTTGCAGGAAAAGTTCTTCCACAGTTCTTACCTGCTCAGATCTCTCTGTCTGTGCTGACATGGACTTTTTAAACTTCTGCCACTAGGTTTAGCCAAAGCACTATAATACAAAATATCTGTGCTGTTGTAAATATCAACACAAAGAAAGTGATGGACGAGGTAGGCGAATGTAGCGTCAAGTTTCCGTCTTAATCCGTGTTCTATGCGCCTCTGGGAGTGCCCAGTAAGCAAAATCTGTGGCTGCTGGCCTATTGAGAGCACACCAGCCCGGTGGGGTGTGGGTTCTTATCGCAGAGGGCCAGCCTGTCCTCTCAACTCCCATACTTTCACACTCAGGTGTGTCCACCACTGCGGTCACTGGGGTTCTGGTGGAGGAAAGTAAAGCAGTGATGTAAGTGGCACTGCATAGGAACACAACACTCCTTGCTGCGACGCCAACACATTGCAGCTAACTTACTGCTTTTTTCATTATGCTAAAAAGTGCTAAATATATTGTATGTAGCAAATTTTGTACATTAAAATGCAGTTTATAAAGAAAGTGTGCTTAAAAACAAAAGAATGAAAAAGATAATAAAATGCTAATAGTGAATAATGAGAACAGTGATCAGACAACTGTGTTTGCATAACTACAGAATGTATACATTAGTTTCGTAATAGCTACTGAATAATAAGTCTTAAGATAAATAATTGAATAATAAGCCTGATGTTTAACAACACAAGTGCTTTGAGCTACGCGGATACAGTTTTGCTCATTGTTACATTCAAGAAAGTGTCACTATGGAATTCATAGCGCAAAACAAGTGCAAGCTGCATTGTAAAGTTAGGGGCTAAGCTGCTAGCAAGCGTCTTGAAAGAAGTGGGTGCATCAAGAGCCATCAAGAAATGGAAGCTTATTACCCACACAATGCTAACTAACCCACTAAATCTTGCCTAAATCATCACATACCTGGCAATGTGGGGTTTGATTCCTTGCTTGGGAAGCATGCTGTGCTAATAAGAGCGAGCTTTGGGCAAAACTAAGCTACATTCTCCTTTTTCTGTAACATGATTAAATTGTAAGTCTTTCTTGATAAGAGCATCTGCAAATGCCATAAATGTACATTTTCTGCTTTGAATTCTAAAAAAAAAAAAAACTGTTTTGAAGATGCATTTTAAAGGTGGGAGTAAATATTGATGGGCTGCAAGCACTTTGTGATACATTGTGGATACTTGAGGCTGAGCTGTTTGACTGTTTTTGCTGGCTGGCTCACTCATTAATCCAAGAATGTGAAAAAGACATTCACTTGCATTAGTGGTTAAGCACATGCCAGTTTCGTCTAGATGATCCTCTGAAGCTTGAGCCAATAGAAAACAAGAGGGTGAGCTATGTTATCTTCTTTCTGAAAAAATCTGAACGAATTAACTTCTCTTCACTCAGCCAAGTGGTGACCAAGGGTGTTCAGAGCCGTTCTAGCATGAAGCATGGCCAACCTTCTGGCCACCCTAGTTTTGGAAAGTGAGACAGCCAACCATCATCAATAATGCAGTCACCAGAGAAATGTTTTCTTACCTGCCCTGTGTGAGTGGTTGCGCCTTACAGCGAAAATCTGTTGTCAGAATAGTTAGCAGTCAGTATCATCATCATCTTAATGCCAGTACCATGCAGCACTAGAAGGCACACATTCTGAACCCAATTTACAATACTATAGAAATATGCTTATGTTATTGATTTGTTTTATCAAAATTGCAATAAATGGTCACCAAAGTGTGAAGTATATTTATATTCATTTGCTTGACCAAAATGGCAGTTTGTGCAATACAAATCTATGACTTTTAAGCTTTGTCATATCTTGTTCTATACATATTAGAGTAAATGTGAAACAGCATTGAGAAATCACATTATTAAAGCAGAAGCGTATGGTTCCTCTCTGTTTTTAGCCATTCCTCAGGCTTTATACATTGTATAAATGTATAAATGTCTCTTCCTCTTGCTTTCTTCTTCTTGCTCTTAATCCTCTTTCGCTTGTCTTCTTACCCCCTCCTCCCCATCTCGCTTGCTCTTCTCCTCTCTCCGTCTCCGTCGGGCCCCGTGGACCAGGCTCTATATTTATCAGGCCCTGTTCAACCGGAGTGATTCT
Organism: Pygocentrus nattereri; assembly: GCF_015220715.1. Taxonomy (NCBI): domain Eukaryota; kingdom Metazoa; phylum Chordata; class Actinopteri; order Characiformes; family Serrasalmidae; genus Pygocentrus; species Pygocentrus nattereri. The sequence continues at coordinate 37,280,683 of NC_051224.1, forward strand.
TACAGCTGCTGAGGAAGAAACCGATGAAAATTTAATGGCCAAAAAGCTGCAAAAGCTGCAGTACATACAAGAGTTCTCAGACATGCAGAGAAAGAGAGTGAATGAGTCAGAGAGAGAGAGAGATAGAGAAGTGAATAGAGACAGAAGGTGAGAGAGGGAGTAAGCAGGAAAAGAGGAGTTGCAGAATTAGAAAAGAGAGATGGTTTTGGATGGACCTGGGGGTGGACAGAGAATCCAAAAAATGCTGAGAAAGACTTTTTTTATCCGGAAATGTTATGTTGCCTCATGCTAAGTAAGAATATATTTCTTTGCACTTCCCAGAACCTGTAATCTTTAACACTAATGCAGTTTTTAACGTCACAATGGTAAACTAAAGATGGAAGACCGGATGTACCGCAATTTTAATGGAGTGGCAAAGGTAACCTAGTGCAACAGCCAGCAGACATGTTGGACAACTCCTGTTGTAAGGTCACAGCAGCAATAAGCCAGATTTTATAATTTGAATAGTAAATACTCATATAAAAATATTAAAATAACATGGTTTTGCTATCTCTGACAATAACAGTAATTTTTGAGGGTTAAAGCAGTTTCCTGAGTCTGAACCCATGGCTCTGTTCCAGCAGCTCCAGTTTTTTCTCCACAATTTTATTTATTTATTTATTTATTTTTAGTTGAGGCAGTCTCTCCACCCAGAGGGTTGCTTGTGGAGCTTTAACACACAAGATGGCCGACCATTTGCATTGCAGCGCATCAGTGAGTTGCAGCAGTACAGCAGATGGCTTTATGTATGTGCATCTGTCAAAGTGTTGACCCTATCATCAGGAGTTTGATGCCTGGTGGTGCTACAGCCATCCATGGCCGAGAGTTCAAGAAAGCACAATTGATATCGCTTTTTCTGGGTGGGCAGGATGGCTCCCCGTCTTCCGCTGCCACTCAGCGTGATGCTAGCCAATGCAGGCATCTGTTAGCTGACATGACAAAACTGGCGGTTAGCACTTTCCTCTGTGTTCAGCTGTCCAATGATGTTAGGTTAGTGGCATTTCGAAGAGATCCGTGCCGCTTTACATGTCTCGGAGGAAGCTTTCGCCCTTCTAGCACTGGTGGTATTGTGTGATTGGAGGAAGTCCTAACTAGTGGGTGGAATTGGATATTGGGAAAAATCTCCCAAAAAAAAACAAAATAAGTTGTCACAACATGGCATGATATGTGTTTTTCTCTGACATTTGATGAAGTTGGAAATGACGAAGTATAATAAAAATCATATCATAAACTATGAATATAATTAAATAACTGTGCTGCACTAAATACAATTAACCACCACAGACAATATCCATGATGTGCCCAGAAAAGCTAGATTTTTCACAATAATAATAAATATAATAATACATTTAAATAATAAATGTATTTATATTAATATTAATAATAATAAATATTATTATTGTGAAAAATGTAGCTTTTCTGGGCACATCACGGATTAAATATTATAATAGCTCTGTTATAAATACACCAACACTGTACAATATGTTTTGTCAGTGTAAGTGTTTTTGTGAAGTGTAAAAGCAAACAGGCTGAACGGTAGAAGGTTGACACTGATCTTTTTGACCTTTGTGTGTGTTGTTCTAGAGTAACGATGCCTCAGGCAGTGCATGGAACTGGATGTACTTCATCCCCCTCATCATCATCGGATCATTCTTCATGCTTAACCTGGTGCTGGGTGTGCTGTCAGGGTAAGACCATGACCTGTCTGAGAGCAATATTGCCCTTATTTCCATAGAAACAAGAGAATTACAGAGTTACCTGAAAAACAAAGGACCATTACATGTTTTTGTTTTTCTTGATTTATTTCATAAATTAATTTGATGGAATATGTAAATATAGTTGAAGTGTCAAAATGTATCACTCACTTCCCAGTCCTTATGGTCCATATATGGAAAAACTAAGCTAGCAGGGCAGCCAGTTCATCTAAATGCACAGTAACAAGAACAATCTGTTCAATTTTAAGAGAAACAGAGAGGGAATGAAAAAAAATCAATGACTCCCCCACACAAATGTCATTGGCGTACACCAGGGAAACATTTAAAATGCAAGAACATGGGATCAAAGGAAACTTTAATGTTCATACTTGTCATATTCCAGCATATTAGTAATTGTGTATGTGTATACTATTTACACTAAATGGTGTGAATGTAAATCTGTGTGTGACACAGGGAGTTTGCCAAAGAGAGGGAGCGTGTGGAAAACAGGAGAGAGTTTCTGAAGCTGAGGCGGCAGCAGCAGATTGAGAGGGAGCTGAATGGGTATCTGGAGTGGATCTGCAAAGCAGGTATGCAGTTAATGCTCATACACAATACACATTAATATTCTCAACATCATTTCAAAACCTCATTACAGATTAAGAGATGTTATTATTGTATTGGTGATAAGCATTATTATGCATGCATAACATCATCACACTATAAAAGTGTTTTCAGGTAAATTGTCCAAAATGTCAGTATCTAATTTTTTACTTTGGTTCTGTTCAGAAGAAGTGATCCTGGCTGATGAAGATAATGATGCTGATGACCGGATGCCCTTTGATGGTATTTTTGTCCGGAAGCCTCCCCACATCCCTCCTTCTCCTTGTTTCTTTCCTACATATGAAAGCAGAGAAATGTCTCTATCATGTTGCCTTTGCTGATGAAGTGATATTTTATCTTTTGCTCTGTGGCTGCCATGCTTACAAGGTCGTAAATACAGTATATGTTAAGGAGTAAAATTGCATATTAATGTGTGCATGCATTTTGACTTTGACATACATAGACTTTGTTTCATATTCTAAAAGAGCAGTAGAAGAATTTAAAATGTATATTGGCATCATACAAACTGACAATTCATGACTGATTTTTTGTGTTAGTGTAAATATGAATTGTGCAGCTTCCTTGTGTCAGTGTACCATTATGGTTCCATGATATGTAATGCTTCTGTGTGTGCTGTACAGGATCAAGGAGAAGGCCCACCATCAAGAAAAGCAAAAACGACCTGTTGAATCCAGAGGAGGGGGATGGAGACCTCACACTGGGTAAGACCTCCTGAAAATTTGCATCTGTTTCAAGTACTCACAGTACAAGTCATGTTTGGCATCCAGAGTTCACATTTTTAGCTTTGCACTGAAGATTCTCTGTTTCTGTCTCTCATTTATTTATCTTTCTGTTTATTACTCGTTTCTGTCTTTCAGGTTCTCCATTTGCGCGGGCCAGTTTGAAGAGTTCTAAACTGGAGGGCTCGTCGTTCCATAAGAAGGAGCGTCGCCTGCGTTTCTTTATTCGCCACATCGTGAAGACCCAGGCTTTCTACTGGACAGTGCTGTGTCTGGTGGGCCTGAACACTCTGTGTGTAGCGGTGGTTCATTACGACCAGCCAGAACTACTCTCGGATTTTCTCTGTGAGTGCCTTCAGTTTTCTACTCCATTCGTCCCTCTCCATCCTTCATTCTCAGGATGAACACTAGGGATTGCACTGATTCTGGAATTTCTGGCCAATAACAACTACTAGGAGCATCTTGTTAGCATCTTGCTGTGGATGAAACCAGTAAACAAATATTAAATTTCACATAAAGTTTACATAGTAGTCCATCTGTGAAATACTGAGCGTGTAAGACAAGCAAACACAAATCACTGATTTTACAGGGAAAGACAGATGTAAAAAAATTGTACTGTCTGCTCATGTCATGAAAACACTTCAACCTAGTGGCCAAGATTATGAATTTGTAGCCACAATAATAGAAACATGTTTATCATAAATACATTGTATTTATAATTAAAGCAGCATTATGTGAGAACTGGTATTTTTTTACTCTTAGGCTAACTCTACAGTTACAGAGTGTATTTCACTTTTACACCACTGTTGTTAATACAAATAAATCTTTGAGCACCTGTCAAGAACAGGTGTACATGTACATTTGTTGACGAGCTGAAGGATACAGAATCTAACTCCACTTTGCATGCAAGCGTGTCTCGCAGACATATGGATGCTACAGGTTACACTCATGATACTGTTTGTTTCTATGTGTAAATAATCAAAATTGTGAGTGTGATCTGTAACGTCCGTATGCTTGTGTGACATGCGTGCACGTGAAGGGGAGTTGGATTCTGCCAGGGAGACAGATATTGGCACAACACCGGCAAACACAACATTAGAAGAGAAACATGCTTGCCGACTTACAAGGTGGAGTAATGTTACAGTATTTTATTACAGGAGGTTGCAAACTTTTTTTTGGTGACTTATTTGGTGTGAGTATGATAAAGACTGACCAAACTTTTTGGTGTGAAATGAATTTATTTCTTTGCAATGCTAGCCAGCGAAACTGAGGTTAGATGGCTATTAGCTTCCAGAAAAACTAGAAAACTAAATAAATTAATGGCCTTCATCGCAGGCTTTCATAAATAGCACTGGCAGGGGTGTACACTTCACTGTTGGATTTTTATTGTTTTTCCTCTTAGCGGTGAGACTGTCGTGCATCATTAGCTCATTCCAATGAGCAGAAACCAGTAGAGATTTACATTCGTGTAGTTTCTGTCTTTTTGTCTTCCTCGCTTCCTCCGACAACATCTTCTTCGGTCTCTTTGCAGCCTCTGGCTTGATGCCCATGTTGAGAGTCCCGAGCTGACTTCATCCTGTAACTAGCTAAAGAACCGTAGCTGTTTGTGTGTGATAGGATGCCGTAAAGCATTATGCAGCTATTGTTTTGTGCCCGCTCCCCCAAAGTTACATAGTACTATAGCAGGTGTTCCACTTTGAAAAGAATAAAATATTTATTAAACACTTTACATTAATAACAACATTGCAGTTGTGGTGACCATGGTTGTCCCCCCTGCCCATCTGGTCCACCCAGATCTAGGTTGCTATTAGGTACTGCTCAGCTATTGCAGTGATAGGGTTTAGGTCTGATACCAGCTTAGTCAATCCCTTTTATTTAAGATCTTTTGTGACAGAGTCAAAATGGCAGCCAGTGGAAGAGCATCTTTGATACCAGGCAGCTTAGCTTGGCTGGGGGGAACTACTGCAGTGACAGCTAAGGAATTCCAACAAAATCTGATTAGATGCAGTTTGTTTCCAACAAAACAGGCTTGTTAAAATGGAATAAGAATGCAAAACACTCTTCAAGACGAGTACAAGACTCTGTACATATAGTGACCCAAATGTGAGAAGTTGTGGCTTGGGGCACAGGGCAATAGGCAGTGCCTGTCCATGCTGGCTAATTTTACATTGTCATAAAGATAGTAACACTTGCATGTTTAGGAGACACTCCTATGATTTTTTAACTTAAATATTTAAATGATTTTATTTATGTATTTTGGCTTTGGTTAGTATGTCTTATTTTTTCTGTTTTGATGTCAGAAAATTAATGTAAAGGCTGTTTTGTCATTCTGTTAAACAACTTTCTATCAAATAAAAATCTGAATAAAATATCTCCTCTTTTACTTACAAACACAGTTGTGGATCAAAATGTGGATCAAATATGGATAAAATCTGCACTTTTCACGCAATTCCTCTTCTTATTTCAAAGAGCTGAATTATAAGTAATGCATCTAAAAATCACAGCAGGCAAACTCAAGGAGTTAATCAATGACAACCTTCCACTCTTTCCCATTCTTTACTCTTTGTCTCACTCTTATCTCTTCTTTCTCTCTCTGTTTCAGACTTCGCAGAGTTTATCTTTTTGGGTATCTTCATGTCTGAGATGTGCGTTAAGATATATGGACTGGGGACCAGGCCTTACTTTCACTCCTCTTTCAACTGCTTCGACTGCATCGTAAGTCCCCAGTTCTCCTCTCTGCCGTCCAGAGAGAGCTTTCAGTGTAGGAAGTGACTACAAGTGAAAAGCAAGAACCCTTTTCAGCATGTATTATGCAGAGGAATACTTCAGCATTTTTCAGCGTTTTCTTCATCTACACTTTACCACACACAGTAATTTCACATTTGCTTGAACGTAAATATCGTTGATTCGAAACTTACTAATAACAGTAGCCATGGGGCAGCTGCTGAATTCTAATAAATGTGTAACATATATTTAACCCAACACAATAAAATGTAGTTACAGTTACTTTTGCTTTACCTGAGATTTTCTGGTATCTATGTGCGAACAGGCAGGAGCCTGTGAAATCTCAGCCCACGCTCTTTGTCAGTGTTTTACGACGTTCATGCCCTTTGTTCTTGTTGCTTGCCGTTATTGACAAAGCTTTAAATGTGTGTATTCTGTGTGTGTGTGTGTGTGTGTCCCTGTGTGCGCTTGTGTGTGTGGCAGGTCATATGTGGCAGCATTTTCGAGGTGCTCTGGGCTATGATCCAGCCTGGGACCTCGTTTGGGATCAGTGTGTTGCGAGCTCTCAGGTTATTGAGGATCTTCAAGGTGACCAAGTGAGTCTCTTGCGTCTTGTGTTCGTCTCTCGGTCTTTCCTGTCCCCACGTTTGTCCATTTCGTACACCGTTCTGTCCATCTCAACGTATATTAAAAGAACGCACAGTTTTCCACCTCTGCAACGTTTGATGCTTGAGGTTTGCTTCTTTGGTTTAGCACAGGAGCCATGACACTAACATAGCCAATAAATAAAGGAAGCTAATATACACTAATTAGCATGGTGCTACCTGCATGCCTCCATTATCAAATGCTTGCCTCAGACTTTGTTGGCTTGGTTAATAATCTCAATCTTGTTTTTCTTATTTTTTCCTTACACTGTATGACAGACTACATGGACAGAAGTGCATAGCTAAAAGAGTAGCAGCAGCTATCTTGAAGCCTGAATTTGTCTATGGTTTTGTACAATTTTGTATTTTATAACAGCGGGGCTGGACAAAAAAGTTTACTAAAATTGTGATCCTGATTCTTTACTAAATGTCAATTATGCAGACTGAATTAGGGCTTCATGGAGTGTCTTACAGAGAAAATGTTGAAAAGTTGTTTGTAATAGCTGTTTATGTTGAGTTCTGAGCTGCTGTTACATCTATTGCAAGTGTTGCTATCTAAGAATTCGCCGAAGAATCGGAATAGAGATTCATGATCTCATTTCTACGTAAAAATATCATGGTTTCCTTTTAATAAAGAATTGTGCAGCCTTAGATAACAGCAATTAATACAATATCAAGCAAGCAATTTTAGGTTTCTTAACAACTCAACACATTTTATGGATGCAGTGTGCATGATGCAAAGCAAATGAGAAGCAAACTCGGACACTGAACGTGTCTTACCTGTCAAGTGCATTCTGCGTAAGGGAGAAATTAGTCTTCCCTTAACGCTGAACATTTCTTCTTACTGTAACAGTGACTTCACTAATACTCTGTTCCCCCCACCCTCAGGTACTGGGCTTCTCTAAGGAACCTGGTGGTGTCTCTGCTGAACTCAATGAAGTCCATCATCAGCTTGCTTTTCCTCCTCTTCCTCTTCATCGTGGTCTTTGCCCTTCTTGGCATGCAGCTTTTCGGAGGACAGTCAGTAGCACTGCTTTATAATCTCATCTACACTTTTCCTCACAGTTTTTCATTTTTTTTCCCACCAAGTAATTTTTGTATTGAACCTAATTCAGTTACACTGCCAGTCCGGGAACACTTTGCCATCTTTTGAATTTTTTCAGTGTTTAATTTTCAATTAAGTAAGAACAAATGATTGTCTTGTTAGCATATAGCAGCTCTGTTCTAATCTTTTGAGTATATTTATCAACACTTCAACACTCAGCTTCATGTGCATCAAAGTGTTTTTCTTGGTCTGAAGAGCAAGTTTTGACAGTTTTTTTCAAACTATTGTTAAAAACACATGTTAAAGCTCTTTTGGCCCAAAGGTGCTTTAAACACCTGAAAGGTTTGAGTGCTGATAACTGCTGACATCCCAACAAACGGAATACAATGGCTGGCTTTTGGCTTTATACCCAAAGTAAAATTGTTACTAATACTGGCACAGATGTGTCATATTGTTGTCTTGGAATAGTATCTTCAAACTTTTGATAAGTAGTGTAGTCATATTGTGCTTTTCCATTTGAAATGCAGTATCTCCCTCTCCCATGAAAACACCTTAATTTTGAAGAGCCTGTTAAGGTTCAGAGCACTGACATTAATTCATTTGATAATGTGTGTGAATTTTTTTAAGCTCTTGAAATGAAGTTTTTATAGTTACATGGAAAGATTTTATAAAAATCATCTTTTTTCTAGGTTCAATTTTGAAAGTGGCACACCCCCAACAAACTTTGATACCTTTCCTGCAGCAATAATGACAGTGTTTCAGGCAAGTAAAGATTATATAATATAATTATATATATATATATATATATATATATATATATATATATATATATATATATAAAATGATAAAATTATATAATAGTTGGTTCTGACTGGGCTGGGTTTCCCCAAAGCATCTTAGGATATGGATAAAATGTTGAAAATTACTTTTCCTCAGATCCTGACTGGGGAAGACTGGAACATGGTGATGTATGATGGGATTGAGTCTCAGGGAGGAGTCAACACGGGCATGGTCTTCTCCGTTTTCTTCATCGTTCTCACTCTCTTCGGCAACTGTATCCCAATTTACATGAACACACATACGCATGCTAGGAAGCGCATTTTGTAGGCTTTACAGAAAACCTACAAAACATTCATTTTATAGGATTAGGAATAAAAACTTAACTAGTATGTTATAATGTATTTTGATTATTTTTTTCCAGCTCAGTTTGGAACATTTCTATGGGTCCATTAATGAAATGTTTACAGATTAAATATGAATCTTGGTCACTTAAATTGTGTAGAAAAGTAAAAGAGGGTGTCAAGGGTGCTTGTTGCGAAGATAAAATTTGGGATCTTTTTTAGATGTTTGAGAGTTTTAAAGTTTAAATGAAACATTTCATGATTTAAAGATTTTGAGTTATACTTTAAATTCTATACTGTAATTATCTCTACATTATTTTTGAATCACCAAAAGCTGTTTCATCATTGTGGATTCATCTAAGATTTCTATTTTTATTTACAACTTTCTACTTATTGTTTGAAAGCTATGAAATTTCACAGGACTGGCAAACTGAATACTGAGTATATATTATAAAATAAATTGGTATTTTGTTGTTGAAACTGCATTTACACGCACTCAATAATCTGATCATAATCAACTGTTAACTGATTATCCAAATGTTCATGTTCATCTAGAAATCCAATTAAGAAATCGGATAAAGAAAGCTGACCAAGGTACCGGAAATAAGCATGCAACGCTGCTGCGAGATCGCAGCAAAACACTTTTGGAGCGAAGCTATAATCGTCTACATGCTCCATGAAATGAAGGATTTAAATATTCTTTATCTTCCAGCTGATGTGTGTTCATATTTTTAGGTGAAGTGGCGCAGCATGATGTTTTACATCACGTTTATGTTACATTGTCTTCTCTGAGTTTGCCAGTTGTATGCAGATATCTGATACTGCCTGAACCTTGTAGACCAGGAGTTTTCCCATTATTTGATTACTCAAGTGCATATTAACGCATTTTTGGATTACTGACAAAATCGAATTTTTTTCAGTTATTGGATTATTAAGTGCATATAAGCGCACTTAGTGATTCCAGCACTAGAGTACATGCCATGCACACAGACAACTATATTAATGCATATTAACAAGTTAAAGTCTGATGAGTTTGTTACCATAACTCTGTGTGTTCAGACACTTTGCTGAATGTATTCTTGGCCATTGCTGTGGACAATCTTGCCAATGCACAGGAGCTGACCAAGGTACTGTAAATAAACACACACACACACACACACACACACACACATACATACACACACACATACATGGAGAGAACATGGAGAGAGTTAGCATAATCATTTCCACAGCTCTCCTAAAAGAGGCCTAATATTTAGAATTACCATTCAGTACTTAAGCAATTTTTCTATCCAGTCTTTCATTGCTTTAAATTAGGTGTACTTCTGATGGAATGTAATAAATCCAGGAAGTGGCTGGAGTGCTGAGACATCAGGAATCAAACCTGTGTTCTTCTAACTAACATAATTATGCATTTCTTTACACATTCATTTTAATAGTATGTGCTATTTTTTGGTAGCAATACTTTCTGCCTAGATAAATAATTTTTAAATTTGTCTTGGCTGCTAAGACCTTTTAGGTCTGTATATGTACCTAATGTATTAAATATGAAGCCTAACCCATAAACCTCAGTATCCTAAAAGAAATGGTTTTGCTCCTTTGGCTTAGGGCAAATGTGGAGCTTTTGTAACAAACACCATCATGGCAGACCTGATTAGGCAAATTAGGCCTTCTTTCTCTGAATTTCCTTTAATACCTGACTTTCTTTCCTGCATGTAGGATGAGCAGGAGGAAGAAGAGGCAGCCAATCAGAAAATTGCTCTTCAGAAGGCTAAAGAGGTGGCTGAAGTGAGTCCGCTGTCTGCAGCCAATCTCTCCATTGCAGCGTGAGTATCTCTGTCTTTCTTTCTGTCTCCCACACTCTTACTTTCTTTTTTTTCTTCTTCCCTCTCTTCCTCCCTCTTCCTTCTTCTGATACAGCAGCAATCTTTGATCTTTGACATTTGCCCACCTTCTGTAAGAACTAGACTTCCTTTGATTCTTGTTCTGAGCGAAAGGGCAAATGCTTCCTGTTCTCCCTCAAGGGAACACTGTAGGAACTCCACATGCTGTCTAATTTACTCAAGGAATTGTCCTTTATGTGCAAAGATTATGTGCCTTAATTTAAAAGAATTTAACATTGAAGGAGTGAAGAAATCATATAATTAATTTTATGAAGAAATCATCTTTTAGTCCGATAGTATTTAGTATGAAGCCTAATGACATCATAGTAGGAGAAATAGAAGAGCGTTTGTGTGATCTCTTTTGCAGGAGACTGCAAGAACAGCATGTTTCAATACTTTCAGCTGTTGAGCTGTTGTGAAGCAGTTACTTTTGCAATTGTTCTAAGTTTACGCACTGATTTGGTATAAGACAGAGAAGTGTGTGAGCGAGAGAGAGTGCATATGTGTTTATGCCTATGCATTGCATATTTTAGAGGTCTAGCACCTGACCCGAGTCTGACAGGACCTGACAAAATATTGGGGTTTGGACTAGTGGTGTTACGGTTTAATATTTTTATGGTATGAGGATGTCAACAAATATTATGATCTCACAATATCAGGATATTAAGCAACTTTAAAACACACAAAAGTTGACTTAAGGAAAATATAATGAAAAATGCTCATCACTTGTACATTACAAATTACAGTACAGCATATTTTGTTGAGAAGCAAGACATTTTATTCTGTGTATTTTTAGGTTATTTTGTTTATGGTTACCTTTGGTAGAAATTTTGAGATTTCAAAGATTTCTGTTTATGAACAGCACTTTGGGCAATTTTTGTTGATAACTGCTTTTATTTGCTTGCTAATTACATTTTTTTATGTTTCCTTATGCTTTGAAAATATAATTTTCTTGATTTTTTTTTTGGCAAGGTCTTCAAGTGAAAAATGTTTTCTCTGATATTTGTGAGCCACTGTTGCACTGATTCTCACGGAGTTGGCTTTAGGCAGTTGTGGATGGTTACTGGAAAAAAAAGGTTTAGCTAATTTGATAACATTTGAGAATTACTGTTACTGTCAGTGTTATTTTGTAGTCATTATAAACCAAAATGGTGATAAAGGTGCACACTTAGCAAAAAATCTGCAGCTCTCAGCCAGAATAATGTAGTTATGAAAGAGCTTGAGGATGTTTGTAAAGTTGTTATTTATGGTTGGCAGTGCTGTGTTTACCATACCTTTACTACAAGCTAGCAATGTTGCATCTACTGCAACTCTGAAGTGTCTGTCCCTTGCAAACAGAGAAATGTGAAGAATAACTTTCTGAGTGTTGTAGGGTGAGCTGAGATGGACTGGTCTTGTACAGTGCAGAGCTTGCAATAGTACTTTCAGCTGGGATAGCAGGAGGACTAGCACAATGTCTCTTTAGCAATACAGTGGCAGCAGAGCCACAGGATTCGGCTTCAGATTTCAAATTAAGCAGCACCAGTAGGGACTGGTCGGGTCAGGTTTCAAAACTGCGGGTGCAGGTTGGGTTCAGGTGTGTGCAGAGCTGTAGCTTGTGTTTACCTTTGTGTGCTTCTGCCAGTGTTGGTGCCTTTGGGCTGGTTTCACAGATATGAACTAAGTTTAGACTTGAACTAAATTGCAGAGCCACAGGTGAATCTCCATTGGAAATTCTTTTTAGTTTAGGAATAGGGTGAATATGCGTCCGGGAAACTGGCCCTGTGTGTCTGTGCCTTTGTTTATCGTGAGCGTGTGTGTTTGTGACAGAGTGTGTTAAGTGTACATGGATGACGATATCATTATGAACATATGAGAAGTGATGAATCTTGTTTGCAATAATATGACACTGACTTGATGTACCGCAAGAGGTTTTTTGCTGAGTAAACAGAAATCTAATTAAGCTCTCCTTTAAGCAGATTGCAAAAAAAATACAAAAGCACCATTTAGGATTGTCCAGAAGAAAACTAGTGAAATACTAATAGCTATGTACATCAGAAACTGCAAGCATGTTTATTATCAATTATTGTCATTTAAATATATATTTCCTGGTAGTATCCATTACTGCTTTACACATTTAACACACACTGTGCTTATTGGTCATTTAGCTAAGTGGTTAAGTTAGGTGTTCTCCACACAAGAGAGCATACAAGGGTTGAGCGATATTCCAAAAAAATCATACCACGTTACATGATAGTTACACCATATATATATACACCATACATATCACATTATTTATGACACACAGTCACAATTTACTAGTAATGCCACATTTAAAAACACCCATCTAGAATTCCAAGCACAGTGATTTGTATTCAGCATTTCACATACTGTACTGCGCTTAATCCAATTTAATCCAGTCTAATGATGCCGTTTGGGTAATGAAATGTGCAGTTTTTAGAAAGCACTCACAGTATGCTCAGAATAGCGTGTTGTCTGTCAAGGTAACAAAATTTATCACAGTAACAAAATATGATATTGTCATATGGCTCATCTCTAAGGGCACAGTTTCCCACCAGTCTAATTACATTGCTCTGGAACTGCTTGTGTGTGGTAATTTAATCTGTTCAGTCATTGCAGCCAAAAGGTTTGTTGCAAAAACTCCTATCGCGATCGCAGTAACGATAAAAATATGATTTATCGCGCAGCTTTAGAATGTATGTGAGCGTGTGTGTTAGAGATTCTGCTGTTGCGCATCTCTGACGTGCTGTTTCCCTCCTCAGCGTAACCGTTCACTCTGAGCATCTCAACACTTCTGAACCATTTCTGGACTGGTATTTATGCACTTCTTCTCTTTTTATTCTTTTTCTTCGACTTTCTTTCCCTCGTTCCCCTCCTGTCTGCACTTTTGGTTGGTGTGTAAATACGCTCCTCCCTGCTAGACTTTCCACTTACGCTGTCTGCCTGAAGGATGGGATGGTCTTCCACTTCATCCTCCTCTCTCTCCTGTTCCTCATCCTCCTCTCTTTCTCTTTTTCACTCTGTCTCTACTGGCTCTCTTTTCATCAATCATCTGGTCCTGTTTTTACTCTCTTGTTTTCTTTTTACTCACTCCACGCCCAAAGAGGTGGGCCTGTATTCTGTAGACTCTTTCTCTCTCTCTATTGACTCTGTAGTTATCATCATTTCTGTTTCTCTTACTCTCTCACTCTCCCTCACCCTCTCTCTCTGTCTCTCTCTCGCTCTCCTTCACTGTCTTTCTCTCTCTCTGTCTCTTTTTCTGTGCTCTGTGGATGAATTTTTCCCGATCCAGCGCCCTATCGGTGTCATTGTGTGAATAGCTGCAGTAGCTGTGAGTAGAATAGAGGCTCGATGGCGGAAACCCTTCTACATTCCTCTGTTCATATCTGTCACACCTTCAGAATGCTGATCTCACTCTATCCCGTTGTCTCTTTCTCTCTCTTTTTTTTTCTCTCTCTCCCTCAATCTCCTTGTAGTAAGGAGCAACAGAAGAACCAGAAGAACCATAAGGGTTCTAAGTCGGTGTGGGAGCAGCGCACCAGTGAGCTGCGGAGGCAAACCCTAATGACCAGCAGGGAGGCACTCTACAATGAGCTGGACCCCGAGGACCGCTGGAAGGTAAGCAGAGAGAGAGCAGGAGGATTTAAGAGAGACCCTGTTTACATTAGGCTTTAAAACACAAATTTTATCTGGATTTTACTCATATATGCATTTAAAAGACAAGTGTAACCATCTTTGTGATCAGAGTCTGCTCGTTATCGTGAATAGACTTGAATAGGCTGATGAATAATGTTTTCATCATAATTGCATTATGAATTTCCATTGAGGACTGTGATAAAAGTCTGGAAAAGTTGGAACTAATAGCACCATTTATTACATGAGTGCAATCTTTTAAGCTGTAGTCTTGTGCAGACAACATAATTAGAACACAATCCACAGCTTTTTCAATTTCACAGTGTCTGTGATTCTAGAACTGAATAGTTCTAAATCATTTAAAAATTTAGATTGGCACATCGTCATCAAAATGATAAACTTTATATATCATTTCCATAGGTTTGTTCATATTGTACAGGCCTAATTCCAAGTTATTCAAGCATGTATTTTGTGAATCTGTATGAAATCTAAGCACTGCTTGGTTCCATTCATGGATAGCACTTCAGTTACACCAACAAATTTCAATATTGGTCATGCATCTCTTACATATACATAAATGCACACAAACATTTTTTTTGTTTTGTTTTGTTTTTGTTTTTTGTTTTTTTTATAAGCATACTAGCAAAAATAATGGTGGGTGTAGGTTCATTTCTCCAACCCTTGTCCGTTCCTTCAGGTGTCCTATTCTCGCCACATCCGCCCGGACATGAAGACTCATTTAGACCGGCCACTGGTAGTGGACCCACAGGAGAACCGCAACAACAACACCAACAAAATGCGACCAGGTGAGGCCCAGCGGAGTGGTCAGGAGCCTCTGCACAAACCACCAGCCTTCCACCCCACTGGCCCTGGACGGCCACTAGAGAGAGGAGAGTCCACAGAGTCGAACCGGAGCCGCAGAGATGGTGGCAACCACAGCAACTCACAAACACCACCACAAGGGGGCAGCGAGGGGCCTGAGGGTGGTGTGAGAGAGCCCCACCGGAGGCGGGCGGGGCAGAGCGGACAGAGTGGACGCTCACGCCGCAGGACGGAGGGAGGGACAGAGTGTGAGCATGAAGATGGAGTGGAGCGCAGGCAGAGGCGCCATCGCCACAGTGACAGAGAGAAAAGGGAGAAAGGAGAGCAAGGAGAGAGGGTTCGGCATCGTACCCGAAAGTGAGTTTTGGAGAGCACTACTCCTTTCAACACTCTTTCTTGCATTCATCTGTGCAAATGCTATAAGATTAATATTTGATCCCACTTTAATTTGATAGTCCCCTAAGGCAACTGTATAGAAATAATTTTGTTCTGGTCCTAGGATCACAAAGTTTAAGAACACCTGATCTGTGTTCTATTGGATAAAGCAAAGAATTCTTTTGGCAACTTAATTTTTAAGAGTGCAGGATTTACACCAATTGGCCGATAGCCAGGCACACTTGATCAGTCATGCCCTGCCACCTTTTTTGGCTTTGGGGGTTAAGATAAAGATTAGGTTAAAATTAATTCAAGAATTGGATTAGAGTAATTGTTAGATTTAGAGCAAAGATTTAGTGGGTTTTGGTGGAGAAGTCAATGTGAATTTAATATTTAGATGTCAAAACTCAGGTGTTTACAAAGGTGAGTATTTGCAAAGAATGTGTAGTGGAAAATACAAATAAAGTATTGCTATTCTGTTATTTACACTGCCTCTCATTCTCTTTCTCTCTTTCATGCTCTTCAGGGATGGTCACAGCAGTGGCCCCACTTTATCCACCACTCGACCCATTCAGAAAACTCTGTCCAGGCAGAATAGCCAGTACAGTGAAGATCTGGACAACGTCATGAATAACAAGCTAGCCACTCAGCCCCTGGTGCCCTTAGCCACCCGCAAACACTCCACGCCCCACAGCAGCCTGTTGAGCCTGACCAACAGCACCCATGGCACCCACCTGGGCACAGAGAGTAGCCTCATCCTTACCAACCCTACCTCCAACACAGCTAACCTGGCTAACATTGCTAACCTTGCTAATCTGGCTAACCTGGACACCAAGCTTGACTACACTGCCATTGACATGCCGCCTATATTTCCCTCCACCAATGCCATCCTGCAGGGTGAGATATGGAGGGAAGAGAGAGATTAATAATGAGTGTCAAAAATATAAACACCTATTTAAAAGTATAGAATTCCTTTAGTTCCTACTTCTTGTTCTTTTATGCAATAATGACTTACCTAGGCTACAGTCACGTGTTATGCAAGCCACAAGAAGGTATTTTAGATGCTTTATTTAATATTTCAAATTTAAGTTTAAAATCATTAATACTCTGTGATGATCTATTTCCATCTCTTGTCAAGTTATATACCACAAAATTTCATCACCATTTTTGGATGAGGCATTCTAGTGATAAATTTTATTCTAACTTAAAGCTCAATGTTATATGGCACTCGACAGTTCGTTTCATCATTTTGGTGACTTAAAATTTCTTATGGCTTTGTAAAATCTGAACTTTTTAAAGCTCAGTATGAATAATTTGAATTATTTGACTACTATTATCATATTATAACTGTTTTATATATGTTTGTACAGTAAAATTGTTTTTATGTTATTGAAAGCAGTGTTTCCAAACTTTTGGTATATGGCTAGAAGACAGGGCCTAAAAAAGTGTAATGTTTTTTGATGTCTCCAGAATTGAAGACTGAACTGATGTTCTCTCAAAAGGGCAGTATTGCTGCGTCAGTGTAGTCCATATGCAGTCCTTTAAGAGAAAAATGTGGAGTTTGTGTTAAACAATTGTTCTGATGTCCTTTAATGTGTGAAAATGTCTGCCTCAGCTTTTTCCTTGTGCTGAACTCCATCCCACAGTCAATAAGAATGCCAACACAGAACCACTGCCGAAGAAGGAAGATACTAAATGTGACGATGATGATGACAAAGATGATGGAGGGCCTAAACCCATGCCTCCTTATAGCTCCATGTTCATTCTGTCCACAACCAACCCGTGAGTTCACAGCTTCCAAACTAAACTGCAAACATCATGCATCATACATATGCCACACTAAAGTTACTATTCATGAGCAGGGACTAGGAACAGTACAGAGGATATTTCTTTTCTAAGTATGCTGAACCAGTTCATAACTTTAGAAGTAATTAGTATTTTTCTGGTTAATTTTCATAGATTCAGGGATTAAAAATATTTCTTTATGTGTATGTGTAACATCTTTTTTGTTCTTACTCCGGCATTCCATGATTAAAATGAAAAAAAAAAAAACTGCTGATATTTTTGTGTTGTTCATTCCTAGTTTTCATTCTGAAATGTGTTCATTTTTTTTGTTTTGTTTCTTTTTTACTGTTCTTAGTGACATTTAATTTCCCCTTTTACCCTGCTAGCTTTGGACAAAACTATGAATATTTTTATTAACCTTCTCAAAATGTATCTTAATACTTCAACAGTTTAACTCCTAAGTGTCAGTCCAAACCTTTGCATTTTAAGGAGCTGACACTTGTTGACAGTTATTTATGTTTTGTGTGTGTGTTGTAGGTTTCGACGGTTGTGTCATTATGTTGTAACTCTGCGGTACTTTGAGATGTGTATTTTGCTGGTCATCGCTATGAGTAGCATTGCTCTGGCTGCTGAAGACCCTGTATGGCCTGACTCCCCCAGAAATAATGTAAGTCGAACTTAATTCTTAACTGTGCTGCTGTGAAACCTTCATATACTCAGTCACTTTCTTTGACATGCCCTAACGTTCTGCGTGTCTATATTTTAAGGGTATAACGATGTCAGTACAGTATTGAAAAAAGAAAACATATGGAAACCCCTGAGTGTTTTCCAAGCCTCTCTCATTTAACATCTTTCATGGAAACCACTGTCAGTGTTAAAAACTAGGCATCTTATATCTGTATTGTTTGCAGTTTTATAAGATCAGCTCTTAGCACAAGCACATGCTACTTTGCAGTGTTTTGTTTTTAAATAAAAGGTAAAAATGGGCATAGTATATCATTAGAGCTCTGTAGAATCAGAATTTTTAACACAAATCTTGACTTGAGAATGATAATCATGCAAAACCCTAAAATCTGTTCATAGTTACAGGTATATCCATATACCCATCTGTGCACTCTTTCTGATTCTTCCCTGTGTTTTACTCTTTTTCCTCCTTTTTCTTTTTGTCTGCAGGTCCTGCGTTACTTTGACTATGTCTTCACGGGTGTGTTCACCTTTGAGATGCTTATAAAGGTAAAGGCCTTTACTTGCTTTTGTAGTAGCACTCTGCATCTGGAATTCATAACTATATAATTAAAATCTGCACCTCTGTTTTTTTGTACATTAACTATAAATATGTTCTACACACTAATACATTCCAATACCAGCGGGGCATTAACTGAGCTGCTCTTCTTCATTAATTTTACAAAAATCACTTAAAATGTTCTGTTGTCGGCAGTTTATTAGATCCACTGCTGCTGGTGAATTAAATACTAATATTAAATACTAGATTTAATATTAATTATCTTCCTTTTTTTTAAATCATGCGAATTCATCAATTTTGGTTGAAGATAACATGTCTAGTGTTGGTGAGAGATTGAAAAGTGTGTCTGTTGTGGAAAATGAGGTCAACATGACAATTAAAATAAACAGTTAAAAGAATCCTGTCATGTCTCATGATACGTAAAAAGAGAGAAAAATCAGGAAGAAAAGACTCAACAAGTTTTGGTATTCTACCACAATTAAAACTGAGGGCTTTGCATTCAGTAGACCTGCTAAATATTCAAATGAGGTGAATTTACCAAAACTAATATTTTTGTAGGCAAATCTTTCTGACACAAATATAGTTAGTCCGTCCATGTTTTCCTTAGCGTGCAGAGTATACAAAGCTGTACTGCTAATTTAGTTAGGGTTGCTGTATGAGTATAGCTTAACCGTGTCTCAGTTAAAAACATCCAAGTCATGGTCACTGATCACCGAGAAGAACATTAACAAATGCAATTTTGCTACAGAGGGCCCTGGTATTTAAGAGAGCTGTTGTAATAACATTACTGTGCAAGGGTGGCAGGGGGGTTGACTTAGAGTGATCAGATGGTTAAAATTACCCTTCTTGTTAACTCTAGGCTTCCGTCTTGTTAATTCTAGGGCAGTAAACAGTAATCAGCTCTAGAATCAGGTAGTCATTTGAAGTTGAGGGCAGAGAAAAATATATTGTGACCTAAAATCTGAGAGCCAAGTTTGTTGGGGTGGACCCCACCCTTTCTATAAAAAAGATGATTAAAATTGTCAATAAAAGTCATTTTATTTGCTGGGGAAGCCTCCAGGAGCCAACTAAGCAAGTTCAGAGCATGAGCCACCCCAAGGGGAGACTGACTGAAAAGAAAAGCTCTTTTGCCACAGTTTTTGAGAGTGAAAAAAGGCTTGTGAATTTCTGTTTCAGAATTTCAGACCTTTAGTTTCTTATAGCCAACATCTTTCTCTTTATTCTCTCTCTCTGTGTCTCGCTCTCTCTCTCTTAGATGGTGGATCTGGGGTTGGTGCTTCATCAGGGCTCCTATTTCCGTGACTTGTGGAATATTCTGGACTTTATTGTGGTTAGTGGTGCCCTGGTGGCCTTCGCCTTCACGTAAGTGTCTCCCAGGACCCCCCGCCCCCCCCGCCCCCCCTCACCATCCTGCTGAAAACCTCAGTCTTTTTCTATTCCACCTGCCTGCTGCCCTGCCCTGTCTCCCCTACAGGCCAAACGACAAAATGCAGCCAGTGCAGCCCCCGGCACCCTCGAGCGTCTTTCTGTCCCTCTATCTTACTCACAATAATCTCTCTTACTCAACTCACAACACTCATATAATCAATACTTTCATTTTCCCTATTTTTTTCTGTCCTTTTCTGTCTGCACAGACCGAAAGTGTAGAAGCTAGAATTGAAGTTTCAAAAATGCTTTTAAAATAAGTTATTTTGCAGTGGTCAGACAACACTGACATTTAGTTCAACCCATTAACAGCCATATCAGCTAGAACAAATCTGTGTGATGAAAAATCCATCAAATTACTTAAAAGTTAATTTATCACTTAATTTATTATTTTAAATTTAGTGTTTTGGTTTCATAGGACTAAAATTTAAATTGATTGTAAATAAATTTATGAGCATGATGTACTCAAAAAAATCTAATTGGTGCAGTTGAGTGGATCTGAGTACAGCTTCAGTAAATCTTTGCTGGAGAATCATCAGGAGCCAAATCAAATAATAATCACTTACTGCTCACACTATAGTTTCATACATGTAGGAACAATCCTACCTCTCCTGGGTAAATAAACCTTTTATTGTCTGTGATCTTTTGGGAAAAAAAAGACTTTTTATATCTACTTTTATTTAGTTCCTTCCAATCTTTTAGCTGGTAGTGGACTGTCGTTCACTTGCTCTGTTTGGTGTATTTTGCTCCCCTTCCCCTTCTCTTTGCTCATGAAACTTCAGAGTGTACCAAAATCCCTGCCCATATCCCCTTGTCCTCACTTCCGTGGGGGTGGTGGCCACAGGCACCTTTAACCCTTTGGCGCGCAGACCTCTGCGTCCTCTGCTCAACTGAAATCCCCAGCAGAGGAACCATGCCAGGTAGAGAAAAGGAAAGATGGACCCAGAAAGAGAGAAGTGGAGGAGGTAGTAAGAGGTAAGGAGAGGCAGTTGGCCAGCTACAGGATTCAGCGTCATGCCATCTGGCCAATTGTTGCAATGAGAAAGAAAGGTAGGACCACCTGAAATAGGGTGGGCAATATGGCAAGATGTATAATATCACAACACTTGAAGACACAATACAAGATACAGAACACAGTATTTTACTTTTCTGTGGTTTGATAAAATGCAATCGACAACTTGGACCAGTAGTGCCACATTACTGTGAGTACAGTTACTGTTTATTTTATGTATCACAATAAATCCAGTTAAACAGGACTAATTCCTTTGACGTGCAACATGCAGGTGGTCAGTGTCCAAGTGCTGACAGAATATTGTGATATAGATTAATATGCTAACAATAGCATTGTGTCATATTGCCCACCCCTAGTTTATGAGCATCTTTACAGTTTAGCTTGGTTAGCATCAGAGTGGCTAATTAAAACCAACCACTGGCAAAATGTAAATGTCTGTAACTGGTGGCTAGATTTGCTTCAATTACCAGACACGTGCTGAGTTGTTGTATAAGGTCTACCTAGATTAATAACTTGTCAGCGATGGAAATGTTAGTAGCAGTAATGTTAGTTTGCAAGCTAAGTGACTCTACTTAACATAGGCTAGCTAATAATAATGTTGTTTTAAGATAGAGCGCTGCATTCGAGATGAAACTTGAATTAGCCTTAGCATAGTTTTACACAATGAGCCAGTGAAGGAGCCTGACAAAAAGTAATGTCAGTAAGCAGACTGGCTATAGTAATGGATCTTATGTGGAGGAAGACCAGTGAAATCTGAATTTGAAAAAAAGATAAAAGGCACAGGAGTGTATTAGCTGTTTTGGAAATGTTGGGTTCTGAGCATGAGAGAAAGAGAAAGAAAGAGAGAACTAAAATATCTTCAGAGTCTGAAATGCATGTCTAGGCTGTTATGAAGCCCAGGCTTGGTGATCAGCATGTGGTTGGCCTTCTGTAGGAAAGCTGAGCATGTCAGATTAATCTTGAATGTGAGACAGGAATGGAGAAAATATTATATATGTACAGCCTGTGTATGTGCAAATGTGCATCTTTTTCAGTCTGTGAGAAATTAATACAGCGCAATTATAGTAAATACACTTGGTGAAATGTCGTAAATGAAAGTCCAAGGACTGTGAAAGGTGCCCACAGTGAATACATACACTTGGCATATGTGTGCATAAATTCTAGAATGATCGTATAATGCATAATGAACATCTATCAAAGCTTTGAGTGCAGAACTCAGCACATGGCTCCTTGATAGAGTTTACAATTACTCACAAACTTAATTACTCAACTGTACGTCAAGTTCTGCATGCTCTTCTTAGAGTAGAGCTGTCTAGCTTTGGTCCTGGAGAGCCTTAGTCCATCACAGCTGTTAGTAGGTTTAGTTGGTATATTTGAACAGGAAAATCAACAAGCTGTGCTGGAATAAAGCCTTCAAGAACCAGAATTGGACCCCTACTTCCTTGGAGTGCCCCTGCTCCCATAGAATCACCCCTTCTACCTCCTTGGAGTGCCCCCAACTTCCATAGCCTGTACTTCCTTATAGTACTTTCTTAGAGTGACCCCTACTCCCTTCTAGTGACCCTTAGGGGTGTAACAATTCACATAATTTATAATTCAATTCAATATTTTACGACAGTGTCTTAATTTAGTGTGTTTATAGATCCAGCAAAAATAAGGAATGTCTAAAATGTGTCTTATGTTGATATATTGATTACATTCTCAGTTTATTATTTGAGAACAGGGAAATGTTGTTTATAATCTGTGCTTTGTGGTATAACAGCAAACATGGACAAAGAATTTTTCAGCAGTTTCCTTCTAGTTTACCCAGTACACAAAGCGTGCTGTTTATACAGGTAAGTCATTATGCCATTTTGGTCTTCTAAAACAACAAAACAAATATGCAGGCCATAGGATAACATACTAGTCACTAGGTAATGCGTTAGCTATAAGCTGTTATATTAGTAGAGCTTAGATACTTCAGTTGAAAGGATTGTTCGATGCCCTGCTTGTTTTGAAACAAGCATTGTTTCGAACAATACAGTACAATACACTGTATTGTTACACCCCAGCTAGTTATTCCCTTATCACCCTTATCCCTTTAACCTTGCTAGTTTACACTTGAATGGGTTTGTCTTGGCTGATTATGCTCAAAGAACAGTCCCTCCATTCCTCCTCTCCGTCTCCACCCCTCTTTCTCTCTG
Organism: Pygocentrus nattereri; assembly: GCF_015220715.1. Classification (NCBI taxonomy): domain Eukaryota; kingdom Metazoa; phylum Chordata; class Actinopteri; order Characiformes; family Serrasalmidae; genus Pygocentrus; species Pygocentrus nattereri. Next base: position 37,303,654 of record NC_051224.1, read on the forward strand.
TCTCTGTTCATGCTGAAAAAAACCCAGCCGCTCTGGGGTGTCGGTGGCGCCCCCTGGCAGTGAATGCAGTCATAGTTCCCTTGTCTCTGCTCTATCTGTATGTTTTAATCTCCTCTTGCAGGAAGTACGTGTTTCCGTGCTCTTCTCTGTGTGGTATCCGTTGATGTGTTTGCACTAGATTAGGTGTCCACATATAAGATGACGTAGGGACTACGCCATCAGTCTTTTGTGAATTCTCTCTCTGTCCCCTGATGATGTTTTTATCCTCCTCCTCCAAAAAAGTCCATTCTTTCCCTGTCTCAGTCTTTCTGTGTCTTCTTTTCCTCTGTGTCTGTGTTTGTGTGTGTCCTTTCTATGGATGTGTCTCTCTCGCTCTCTGTATCTCTCTCCCTGGCCTGCACACAGTGGAGGAGGTGGAGGAGGAGAGGGGTAATGTCTCTTTCTCTCTCTCTCTCTCTCTCTCTCTCTCTCTCTCTCTCTCTCTCTCTTTACACCTCTGTCTTTTAGGGCTGTCACAATTAGTTTATTATACCTAATCACTCAAATAAATAAATAATAAAAAAAAAAGACTTTCTTAATGAATCGGAAGTTATTATTTAAGCTGTTATTACTACTTGGCAGTTTGTGCTGTGATATTGCTTATTTTAAATTCTCCGCTTGAGAAAGAAACAGAGTCTGATGAACACACTCATTTATATATGTTTTTTTTGGACACATAGTATGTTTTATTTTTTTAAAAGTTTCCTAGTTTATCTTTTTCTAGTAAAGTATGGTGGAATCTTTGAAAGGCTCAGCGTGATTTGTTATTTTTCAGTAAAGTCCCATTTTTAAATTGCTTGACTTTTTTTTTTTACTTTCATTATTCAGTTAATTCTATATAGTTCTAAATAATCAGGAGTCTACCCCATTGTGACAGCCTTATTGTCTTTCTCTATCTATTTCGCTCCTCATGCCTGCCCTGCCTGTCACACGGCTGGCCTCTACTCCTTTTTTTGTTTTGACTGAACCTTCCCATAATGCCATGCTCTTGCTAGTTGTCTTACACATAGGACACAAAAAAAAACCAAAAAGGCCAAGGTTGGCTCATTTTGCTCGCTAACATTAGCCATGGCCTGGCCGAGCAGATTTACTTCACGTTGATAGCTCACGGTCCAGCTGATCAACTCTTGGTAAAGCCCATAGTATGTGGACACCTAAATGTGTTAACATACGTATTTGTGTCTATGTGTTTTTGTGTGTGTGTTTCTGTACCAGTGATAAATTGTGAAAGATGAGCTGTTCCCAGCAACATGTAAGTGTGTGCTAACCTGGAATATGGGAAACATACAAGGGAAAACAGACAAATAATGAATTGCACTCACAGAAGACTAACCAACAAATGGTCATTTTATCAGATAAATCTGGTAAATGGGGTTGCCAAAAACAGGCATTACTGACTGAGATTCGTGTTTTACATGTGTACACTGCACATCACGAACTTGTAGACACCTTGTCTTCTTTTAAAATTGTTTGGCTCATGTTACATTTTGACACTTTTCCCCCCCCCAAACTGTTGTTAAAAGCACATATTGAAACTCAACCCAGAAGTGTCCCCAAACTTTGCAGAATTGCAGTGCATGAAAAGGCCAAAAGACCAACTGATTTATGGATTTACGGGTGAACAGAGATGCAGGCCAGACTCCAGACTGCATTAAAACGTTTCAGGCCTGGCCTGGACCAATGCTCAGAGAGATAACACCATAACGCGATTACAACCAATCAAACTGCCTGTCTCAGGACCATTGGAGATGCATATCGGTTGCTTCAACAAATGCTGCATCCAATTAGCTGGCCATTTATTGTCAAGGAAAGGGAGGAGGGACAAATAGCTGCATGATGGAATCAGCAAATGCTAGGAGTCACAGTGCCCTTCCTGAGTCTGCTATCATGTAACACAGAAGCAAAGTGATTCCAGATATCCTGGGAGTTATTTCAAAAAGCAGAATTTCTCAGTTAGCTGGAACAGTTTATCCAAATTTGTGTATTATCCAAAAATATTTCCCACCTCCTCTCTTCCTGATGGACAAGCGACACATTGGACTTAAATAATGTGAAATACCCTCCTGATGTTAGTGCAGCGCGATAGACATTATATGTCCAAAGTTTGTAGACACCTTGCTTATCTAGGGGGTTTTCTTTATATTAAATGTTGGAACACAGAAGTTAGTTCGGGATCACAAATGTCACTCCAACACACTCTAGCTCATCCAAGGTAGCTTAAAGTCCCTCATAAAGTAGCTGAATCAACTCATTATAGGGCTGTCTATAAAATTATATAGTTACATCATCTACAGTAGAGGCTAAATAGAAGAATGATTTGGCTAATTAGAAGAATGGCTTGTAGAGAAGCATAACTCACACCAACTACAAGTGGACAGAACTCACTCATGACCGAAAAAATTCTAGTCATTTTCCTGCATTGTAAGCTGGTAGTTAGAGAATCTATATTGTATAATCTGGCTGCAGCAGAGTTCAACATAAATGATATTGCACAGTCTGGTAGAGAACTTGT